>NC_052334.1:2443065-2809590 GCF_016432855.1 Salvelinus namaycush
CAGCATTAGGCCGGCCTGGCAGAGAGAACTGTGCTAGGCTTACTGCAATGAACGCAGATCTCTGTCTACGTCCCAAATCAAACCCTATGTAGTGCACCGCTTTTGACCAGGGCCCATAAGGCTCTAATCAAAAGTAGTGTACTATGTAGGGAATAGGATGTTCTTTAACTAGCCATAGGTGAGATGGAAGAATTACAAACGTGAGCTTTTTATCTGCCTGTGAGAAAAAATATATATATTTAAAGGGAACATCTTTATGTTATCTTCAATATTAAATGTCATAATGATGTTTTAAAGCGTTACAGATCCTGGCGAGGGTGGAAAGGGCGATGACTTCCTCCACCTACCTACTGGCCCCACCACCACCTACAATGGCCTACAGAACACTACTGTATCCAAGAGAACTATGGCCTACAGAACACTACAGTAGACAAGAGAACTATGGCCTACAGAACACTACAGTAGACAAGAGAACTATGGCCTACAGAACACTACAGTAGACAAGAGAACTATGTCCTACAGAACACTACAGTATCCAAGAGAACTATGGCCTACAGAACACTACAGTAGACAAGAGAACTATGGCCTACAGAACACTACTGTATCCAAGAGAACTATGGCCTACAGAACACTACAGTAGACAAGAGAACTATGGCCTACAGAACACTACAGTAGACAAGAGAACTATGGCCTACAGAACACTACAGTAGACAAGAGAACTATGGCCTACAGAACACTACAGTAGACAAGAGAACTATGGCCTACAGAACACTACAGTAGACAAGAGAACTATGGCCTACAGAACACTACAATAGACAAGAGAACTATGGCCTACAGAACACTACAGTATCCAAGAGAACTATGGCCTACAGAACACTACAGTAGCCAAGAGAACTATGTCCTACAGAACACTACAGTAGACAAGAGAACTATGGCCTACAGAACACTACAGTATCCAAGAGAACTATGGCCTACAGAACACTACAGTAGACAAGAGAACTATGGCCTACAGAACACTACAGTATCCAAGAGAACTATGTCCTACAGAACACTACAGTATCCAAGAGAACTATGGCCTACAGAACACTACTGTATCCAAGAGAACTATGTCCTACAGAACACTACAGTAGACAAGAGAACTATGGCCTACAGAACACTACAGTATCCAAGAGAACTATGGCCTACAGAACACTACAGTAGACAAGAGCACTATGTCCTACAGAACACTACAGTAGACAAGAGCACTATGTCCTACAGAACACTACAATAGACAAGAGCACTATGGCCTACAGAACACTGACCTAATGTAGGGGGTCATGTAGGGGGTCATGAAGGGTTCTAATGTAGGGGTCTAATGTAGGGGGTCATGTAGGGTTCTAATGTAGGGGGTCATGTAGGGTTCTAATGTAGGGGGTCATGAAGGGGTCTAATGTAGGGGGTCATGTAGGGGTCTAGTGTAGGGGGTCATGTAGGGGTCTAGTGTAGGGGGTCATGAAGGGGTCTAATGTAGGTGGGCATATAGGGTTCTAGTGTATTGTACCAGACCAGAACAAGGCCTAGTTTAGGGTTAGGGTTATAGAGCTGTAGTGTATTGTACCAGACCAGAACAAGGCCTAGTTTAGGGTTAGGGTTATAGAGCTGTAGTGTATTGTACCAGACCAGAACAAGGCCTAGTTTAGGGTTAGGGTTATAGAGCTGTAGTGTATTGTACCAGACCAGAACAAGGCCTAGTTTAGGGTTAGGGTTATAGAGCTGTAGTGTATTGTACCAGACCAGAACAAGGCCTAGTTTAGGGTTAGGGTTATAGAGCTGTAGTGTATTGTACCAGACCGGAACAAGGCCTAGTTTAGGGTTAGGGTTATAGAGCTGTAGTGTATTGTACCAGACCAGAACAAGGCCTAGTTTAGGGTTAGGGTTATAGAGCTGTAGTGTATTGTACCAGACCAGAACAAGGCCTAGGTTAGGGTTAGGATTATAGAGCTGTAGTGTATTGTACCAGACCAGAACAAGGCCTAGTTTAGGGTTATAGAGCTGTAGTGTATTGTACCAGACCAGAACAAGGCCTAGTTTAGGGTTAGGGTTATAGAGCTGTAGTGTATTGTACCAGACCAGAACAAGGCCTAGTTTAGGGTTAGGGTTATAGAGCTGTAGTGTATTGTACCAGACCAGAACAAGGCCTAGTTTAGGGTTAGGGTTATAGAGCTGTAGTGTATTGTACCAGACCAGAACAAGGCCTAGTTTAGGGTTAGGGTTATAGAGTTGTAGTGTATTGTACCAGACCGGAACAAGGCCTAGTTTAGGGTTAGGGTTATAGAGCTGTAGTGTATTGTACCAGACCAGAACAAGGCCTAGTTTAGGGTTAGGGGTATAGAGCTGTAGTGTATTGTACCAGACCAGAACAAGGCCTAGTTTAGGGTTATAGAGCTGTAGTGTACTGTACCAGACCAGAACAAGGCCTAGTTTAGGGTTAGGGTTATAGAGCTGTAGTGTATTGTACCAGACCAGAACAAGGCCTAGTTTAGGGTTATAGAGCTGTAGTGTATTGTACCAGACCAGAACAAGGCCTAGTTTAGGGTTATAGAGCTGTAGTGTATTGTACCAGACCAGAACAAGGCCTAGTTTAGGGTTAGGGTTATAGAGCTGTAGTGTATTGTACCAGACCGGAACAAGGCCTAGTTTAGGGTTAGGGTTATAGAGCTGTAGTGTATTGTACCAGACCAGAACAAGGCCTAGTTTAGGGTTAGGGTTATAGAGCTGTAGTGTATTGTACCAGACCAGAACAAGGCCTAGTTTAGGGTTAGGGTTATAGAGCTGTAGTGTATTGTACCAGACCAGAACAAGGCCTAGTTTAGGGTTAGGGTTATAGAGCTGTAGTGTATTGTACCAGACCAGAACAAGGCCTAGTTTAGGGTTAGGGTTATAGAGCTGTAGTGTATTGTACCAGACCAGAACAAGGCCTAGTTTAGGGTTTAGGGTTATAGAGTTGTAGTGTATTGTACCAGACCAGAACAAGGCCTAGTTTAGGGTTATAGAGCTGTAGTGTACTGTACCAGACCAGAACAAGGCCTAGTTTAGGGTTAGGTTATAGAGCTGTAGTGTATTGTACCAGACCAGAACAAGGCCTAGTTTAGGGTTATAGAGCTGTAGTGTATTGTACCAGACCAGAACAAGGCCTAGTTTAGGGTTAGGGTTATAGAGCTGTAGTGTATTGTACCAGACCAGAACAAGGCCTAGTTTAGGGTTAGGGTTATAGAGCTGTAGTGTATTGTACCAGACCAGAACAAGGCCTAGTTTAGGGTTATAGAGCTGTAGTGTATTGTACCAGACCAGAACAAGGCCTAGTTTAGGGTTAGGGTTATAGAGCTGTAGTGTATTGTACCAGACCAGAACAAGGCCTAGTTTAGGGTTAGGGTTATAGAGCTGTAGTGTATTGTACCAGACCAGAACAAGGCCTAGTTTAGGGTTAGGGTTATAGAGCTGTAGTGTATTGTACCAGACCAGAACAAGGCCTAGTTTAGGGTTAGGGTTATAGAGCTGTAGTGTATTGTACCAGACCAGACAAGGCCTAGTTTAGGGTTAGGGTTATAGAGCTGTAGTGTATTGTACCAGACCAGAAACAAGGCCTAGTTTAGGGTTAGGGTTATAGAGCTGTAGTGTATTGTACCAGACCAGAACAAGGCCTAGGTTAGGGTTAGGGTTATAGAGCTGTAGTGTATTGTCCAGACCAGAACAAGGCCTAGTTTAGGGTTAGGGTTATAGAGCTGTAGTGTATTGTACCAGACCAGAACAAGGCCTAGTTTAGGGCTAGGGTTATAGAGCTGTAGTGTATTGTACCAGACAGAACAAGGCCTAGTTTAGGGTTAGGGTTATAGAGCTGTAGTGTATTGTACCAGACCAGAACAAGGCCAGTTTAGGGTTAGGGTTATAGAGCTGTAGTGTATTGTACCAGACCAGAACAGGCCTAGTTTAGGGTTAGGGTATAGAGCTGTAGTGTATTGTACCAGACCAGAACAAGGCCTAGTTTAGGGTTAGGGTTATAGAGCTGTAGTGTATTGTACCAGACCAGAACAAGGCCTAGTTTAGGGTAGGGTTATAGAGCTGTAGTGTATTGTACCAGACCAGAACAGGCCTAGTTTAGGGTTAGGGTTATAGAGCTGTAGTGTATTGTACCAGACCAGAACAAGGCCTAGTTTAGGGTTAGGGTTATAGAGCTGTAGTGTATTGTACCAGACAGAACAAGGCCTATTTAGGGTTAGGGTTATAGAGCTGTAGTGTATTGTACCAGACCGGAACAAGGCCTAGTTTAGGGTTAGGGTTATAGAGCTGTAGTGTATTGTACCAGACCGGAACAAGGCCTAGTTTAGGGTTAGGGTTATAGAGCTGTAGTGTATTGTACCAGACCGGAACAAGGCCTAGTTTAGGGTTAGGGTATAGAGCTGTAGTGTATTGTACCAGACCGGAACAGGCCTAGTTTGGGTTAGGGTTATAGAGCTGTAGTGTATTGTACCAGACCGGAACAAGGCCTAGTTTAGGGTTAGGGTTATAGAGCTGTAGTGTATTGTACCAGACCGGAACAAGGCCTAGTTTAGGGTTAGGGTTATAGAGCTGTAGTGTATTGTACCAGACCGGAACAGGCCTAGTTTAGGGTTAGGGTTATAGAGCTGTAGTGTATTGTACCAGACCAGACAAGGCATAGTTTAGGGTTAGGGTTATAGAGCTGTAGTGTATTGTACCAGACCGGAACAAGGCCTAGTTTAGGGTTAGGGTTATAGAGCTGTAGTGTAGTTGTACCAGACCGGAACAAGGCCTAGTTTAGGGTTAGGGTTATAGAGCTGTAGTGTATTGTACCAGACCGGAACAAGGCCTAGTTTAGGGTTAGGGTTATAGAGCTGTAGTGTATTGTACCAGACCGGAACAAGGCCTAGTTTAGGGTTAGGGTTATAGAGCTGTAGTGATTGTACCAGACCGGAACAAGGCCTAGTTTAGGGTTAGGGTTATAGAGCTGTAGTGTATTGTACCAGACCGGAACAAGGCCTATTTAGGGTTAGGGTTATAGAGCTGTAGTGTTTGTACCAGACCGGAACAAGGCCTAGTTTAGGGTTAGGGTTATAGAGCTGTAGTGTATTGTACCAGACCGAACAAGGCCTAGTTTAGGGTAGGGTTATAGAGCTGTAGTGTATTGTACCAGACCGAACAAGGCCTAGTTTAGGGTTAGGGTTATAGAGCTGTAGTGTATTGTACCAGACCGAACAAGGCCTAGTTTAGGGTTAGGGTTATAGAGCTGTAGTGTATTGTACCAGACCGAAACAAGGCCTAGTTTAGGTTAGGGTTATAGAGCGGCTAAATCCAGACTGGGACCCAGGCTAAATCCAGACTGGGACCCAGGCTAAATCCAGACTGGGACCCAGGCTAAATCCAGACTGGGACCCAGGCTAAATCCAGACTGGGACCCAGGCTAAATCCAGACTGGGACCCAGGCTAAATCCAGACTGGGACCCAGGCTAAATCCAGACTGGGACCCAGGCTAAATCTAGACGGGGACCCAGGTTAGCTATTTAGTCAGTGATTATAGGTACCATCTTCTTCTACAAGTTCCATTACTATTACAGTCATCAGAGATGGAGCTATAGGAGTCTCAGAAACCTCATCCACAACACTACATGGAAAAGTAGAATGAACAGCAAAACACTGAACAAGATAGACTACACTACTTGTCATTTCTTTACAACAGATTGAACAAACAGCTGTGTATGTGACGGTGACAACATGTGACTCAGAAAGCTCTCTGGGCCTTGTTATGCCAGTTGAAATGGAACATCATCTGTGACTGTTGTGTTTGAGGAGAGGAGAGGAGAGGAGAGGAGAGGAGAGGAGAGGAGAGGAGAGGAGATTGCAAAGCTGCAGGTGTGTGTTGCACAGTGTGGGTCGGGTAAGGTTGTGGTGAGATGGAAGGCTGTTTCTCAGCATCCTGCCTGCTTCAGCGTGTTCTCTCTCCGTCACCACATCCTCTCCTCGGCTGTCTCTCTCTCTCTCTACCTCCACCCCTGCAGAGCTGCAAGGCTCCAGGGCTCAGTTTCACAACAACCACTAACACACACCACCCCCACTCTTCTATGCGACGGGAGCATCAATTTCCTGTTATAAGGTAGAAATACAGCTATGTGATAATCACCACACTGTTGCTCCCCCAGACCATAAATGTGTTTTGCAAAAAGGACCATTTCTAACTTATAGACAGCCATTAAACTTGCAGACATCAGCTTAAAGTGTTGAACTGCTGAGAATGTAGTCTGAACCTTCCTTTTGACTCAGAGGGAAATATGAGCAGAGCCAGATAAACCATATCTGGGTCAGATATAACTTTTCCACTTGAGTGTATAGGCCATGACACCCACGATGCACTGCAGCGCTGCAGAGCATCATGGAAACGTCCTCTCTGTGTGGGCAGGAAGTGGTGAGTTTCTCAGAAACAGGTGTGATACAGACACACAACAGAATGAAAATAACTGAACAAAACATCCTCCCTTCATGGAAAGGATGAAGCTACAGTTGAAATCACAACTGTTTAGAGAGTTTCTGCTCCAACGAGCTGCGAGTAAATCAACCACCTTGTGATGGATTCCATTATATACATTTGTTAATTTGACAAAGAGTGTCTATTGTCAGATTAAATTATATACATTTGTTAATTTGATAAAGTGTCTATTGTCAGATTAAGTTATATACATTTGTTAATTTGACAAAGAGTATTATTGTCAGATTAAATTATATAAACGTGTTAATCTGACAGTCTATTATTGTCAGATTAAATGATATAAACGTGTTAATTTGACAGTCGATTATTGTCAGATTAAATGATATAAACTTGTTAATTTGACAGCCTTTTATTGTCAGATTAAATGATATAAACGTGTTAATCTGACAGTCTATTATTGTCAGATGGGTCATTACCGAGCCCTTTCCATAACTGACATGAGTTTGGTTTCAACATCACTAACTTCTCTTAGCTGGAAATAAGTATCAGAGTCATAATCTGTCATTTACAACTTTATTACTGAGTAAAAAGTGAGTATATAGTGACAGCTTATGTTTTCCAGCTGGTTGGTATGCTAAAACTACACACAGGCAGACTAGGGGACAGATCAACATTTACTGGGGGGGGGGGTGAAAATAGGGGCTGGTTGTCAACCTTTTTTTGGAGCACGGGAGTTTCTTTTATGACATTTTTTTTCTTGTTTACATTTGCTCTTCTGCTTGTATTTTCATAATAAACTATGGCTTGACTTTTGATATTACTCTAATATAGTTTAGAAATGTTTGTGAAGGTTTGTTATGGTGTGTCTATTACTAAGCGTTAGCTACTGCAGGTCTATGATACGAAGGCAGCGTGCCCCGGAGCTCCAACTCCCACAGTTGAACTTGAGTTGAGGAAGACTGTTTCAGCCCAACCAGAGTAACTCCTATAATCTAACAATATAATGCTCATCTAAATACAAAATATTCAGGTAGAAAATGGACGACTGCAGATGCAGTAGCCATCTGACATAAAGAAATGCATATGGGTGTCGTAGCTTGTCACGGGCATATCTCCATCTCTCTGGAGTTACTGTAGGCCTGAGCTTCTCTTCCTTTAAATAGGCTACATATATTTACACTACTGTTCAAAAGTTTGGGGTCACTTAGAAATGTCCTTGTTTTTGAAAGAAAAGCACATTTCTGCCCATTAAAATAACATCAAATTGATCAGAAATACAGTGTAGACATTGTTAATGTTGTATATGACTGTTGTAGCTGGAAACTGCAGATTTTTTATGGAATATCTACATAGGCGTACAGAGGCCCATTATCAGCAACCATCACTCCTGTGTTCCAATGGCACGCTGTGCTAGCTAATCCAAGTTTATAATTTTAAAAGGCTAATTGATCATTAGAAAACCCTTTTGCAATTGTGTTCGCACAGCTGAAAACTGTTGTACTGATTAATGAAGCAATAAAACTGGCCTTCTTTAGACTAGTTGAGTATCTGGAGCATCAGCATTTGTGGGTTCGATTACAGGCTCAAAATGGCCAGAAACAAATAACTTTCTTCTGAAACTAGTCAGTCTATTCTTGTTCTGAGAAATTAAGGCTTTCCGTGTGAGAAATTGCCAAGAAACTGAAGATCTGGTACAACGCTGTGTACTACTCCCTTCACAGAACAGCACAAACTGGCTCTAACCAGAATAGAAAGAGAAGTGGGAGGCTCCGGTGCACAACTGAGCAAGAGGACTAGTGCATTAGAGTGTCTAGTTTGAGAAACAGACGCCTCACAAGTCCTCAACTGGCAGCTTCATTAAATAGTACCCGCAAAACACCAGTCTCAACGTCAACAGTGAAGAGGCGACTCCGGGATGCTGGCCCTCTAGGCAGAGTTCCTCTGTCCAGTGTCTATGTTCTTTTGCCCATCTTAATCTTTTCTTTTTATTGGCCAGTCTGAAATATGGCTTTTTCTTTGCAACTCTGCCTAGAAGGCCAGCATCCCGGAGTCGCCTCTTCACTGTTGATGTTGAGACTGGTGTTTTGCGGGTACTACACAACGTGCCATTGGAACACAGGAGTGATGATTGCTGATAATGGGCCTCTGTACGCCGATGTAAATATTCCATTAAAAATCTGTATTTTCCAGCTACAATAGTCACTTGCAATATTAACAATGTCTACACTGTATTTCTGAACAATTTGATGTTATTTTAATGGACAAAAAATGTGCTTTTCTTTCAAAAACAAGGACATTTCTGAGTGACCCCAAACTTTTGAACGGTAGTGTATATATTAAAATGGTAATATCATACAGTAGAAACTTAAGCCTTTGCATTCAATTCTCATTTCAATATTCTCATGAAAATCTTTCGTCCAATTGGATTGAAACCTAGAAGCTATAGACACATCATGGTTCACCAGCAGCCCCAAACATCTAGTCTAGTGTCTGATTATGCTGCACATCATGGTTCACCAGCAGCCCCAACCATCTAGTCTAGTGTCTGATTATACTGCACATCATGGTTCACCAGCAGCCCCAAACATCTAGTCTAGTGTCACTGATTATCATCATGGTTCACCAGCAGCCCCAAACATCTAGTCTAGTGTCACTGATTATCATCATGGTTCACCAGCAGCCCCAAACATCTAGTCTAGTGTCACTGATTATCATCATGGTTCACCAGCAGCCCCAAACATCTAGTCTCGTATCACTGATTATACTGCACATCAGGGTTCACCAGCAGCCCCAAACATCTAGTCTAGTGTCACTAATTATCATCATGGTTCACCAGCAGCCCCAAACATCTAGTCTAGTATCACTGATTATACTGCACATCAGGGTTCACCAGCAGCCCCAAACATCTAGTCTAGTGTCACTGATTATCATCATGGTTCACCAGCAGCCCCAAACATCTAGTCTAGTGTCACTGATTATCATCATGGTTCACCAGCAGCCCCAAACATCTAGTCTAGTGTCACTGATTATCATCATGGTTCACCAGCAGCCCCAAACATCTAGCCTAGTGTCACTGATTATCATCATGGTTCACCAGCAGCCCCAAACATCTAGTCTAGTGTCACTGATTATCATCATGGTTCACCAGCAGCCCCAAACATCTAGTCTAGTGTCACTGATTATCATCATGGTTCACCAGCAGCCCCAAACATCTAGTCTAGTGTCTGATTATCATCATGGTTCCCCAGCAGCCCCAAACATCTAGTCTAGTGTCTGATTATCATCATGGTTCACCAGCAGCTCCAACCATCTAAAGAATAAACAAGCTGGTCAGAATTGTACTTCCCTCATACTCATCTGGAGGTTGACCATTGTTTTGTCTCTATCTATGTAATTGTATATGTATTTATGTAAATAAAAAATAGGGACCACAATGGAAATAAATCCCAGACTTTATTGTGCAATCCCAGTCACTTAAAACAATAATGTGTATAAAACATTTTTTAATATATGTATTTTATTTACATACAATTAAAATGAATCAATCAATCCAAACTGTGCAGTGGCCAATTGATGAATGAAAAGAGACATTGTTACAAAACACCAGAACGTTTAATGACACTAAGATTGTCAAGCCAAGCCTTCAATACTGGCTAAGTCTACAAGGTAGGGAGGGATGTATTTTCTGTTTGTTCAAAACACAAACCATGATTATTAAAGTGCCAGAAGTTGGTATGCTTTGTTGATTGGTTGTTAAACCTATCGGTGGAAAAGTTGTTGCATATATTTTATATAAATGTGGCATCAAAATGTTGAAAATCTGATTTCCCCCTAGCTGATCTTGGTCTGCCTCAGTCTCTGATCGTAATGTGATGAAACGGGCAGGGAGAGTGAGCTCGTCTGCCTCAGTCTCTGATCGTAATGTGATGAAACGGGCAGGGAGAGTGAGCTCGTCTGCCTCAGTCTCTGATCGTAATGTGATGAAACGGGCAGGGAGAGTGAGCTCGTCTGCCTCAGTCTCTGATCGTAATGTGATGAAACGGGCAGGGAGAGTGAGCTCGTCTGCCTCAGTCTCTGATCGTAATGTGATGAAACGGGCAGGGAGAGTGAGCTCGTCTGCCTCAGTCTCTGATCGTAATGTGATGAAACGGGCAGGGAGAGTGAGCTCGTCTGCCTCAGTCTCTGATCGTAATGTGATGAAACGGGCAGGGAGAGTGAGCTCGTCCGTGGTGGTCGGTGAACCCTCAACCTTCTGGCCCAAAGCCCTGCGTGGCATCAACTGTGCCAGAAAAGCTTGCTGAAGTGGCGACGTCGATATCCACGTTTATAAAAACAGGGTCGCTACAGTTCTTGTTATTTGTGGTCGTAAACATTAGATTGACTTAATTCTATGAGGGGGAGGGTCGTGAAAATATTTAACTGTGGAGAGGTATATTTCGATCTGTCCATAATTATATACAGTTTATTATTCACAAATTAACATGTAGAAATCGGAAAGCAGAATGTATTCATACATACTATACTGTAATTACTGGAAAAGCAAACAGACATTGGTTTTGTAAGTTAATGGAAAGATTGTTTTGGCTGAATTGATTCAAATATACATTTAAATTGTAAGTTCATGTTCATAGGAGATTCTAAAAAGCACATCTTCACGTAGACAGGGTAATAAAGAGATGATGGACACAATAAGCACAATGGACAATACAATTACATGCAGGGGCAAACTGGGACCAGAAACCGGCCCAGGCCTTTCTAACACACCTGCCCATGTTTTGCCTTAAGGCCCTCTTTACTAGCCAACTTATTATTATTTTGCTAAAAAATGCCAATTTAGACAGGCCCACTGGGCTAAAGATGAATCAGTCCATTTGGCATTCGCCAGAATTGCCCTTTTGCCAGTCCGTCCTTGATCCCATGGAAGAATCAACGCCCATGCAGGACATCCTCCTTGGGCCACTTGTGTTCCGTTAAATATGTTTCTCTGAGGAGCCCTGCATGTGAAACACAGACACAGAAATACAGGATAAATACAGTATGGTGTCTGTATGTGAAACACAGAGATACAGAATAAAGACAGCATGGTGTCTGTATGGGAAACACAGAGATATAGGATAAAGACAGTATGGTGTCTGTATGGGAAACACAGAGATACAGAAGAAAGACAGTATGGTGTCTGTATGGGAAACACAGAGATACAGGATAAAGACAGTATGGTGTCTGTATGAGAAACACAGAGATACAGAATAAAGACAGCATAGTGTCTGTATGTGAAACACAGAGATACAGAATAAAGACAGTATGGTGCCTGTATGGGAAACACAGAGATACAGGATAAAGACAGTATGGTGTCTGTATGGGAAACACAGAGATACAGAATAAAGACAGTATGGTGTCTGTATGTGAAACACAGAGATACAGAATAAAGACAGTATGGTGTCTGTATGTGAAACACAGAGATACAGGATAAAGACAGTATGGTGTCTGTATGGGAAACACAGAGATACAGAATAAAGACAGCATGGTGTCTGTATGTGAAACACAGAGATACAGAATAAAGACAGTATGGTGTCTGTATGGGAAACACAGAGATACAGGATAAAGACATTATGGTGTCTGTATGGGAAACACAGAGATACAGGATAAAGACATTATGGTGTCTGTATGTGAAACACAGAGATACAGGATAAAGACATTATGGTGCCCACAGAAATAGAATCAAGGTTTTTATTTATATGATGGTGCCAGATTAGAACCTTCATTAGCCCATAGCTAGCCTGATGGTGCCAGGTTAGAACCTTCATTAGCCCATAGCTAGCCTGATGGTGCCAGGTTAGAACCTTCATTAGCCCATAGCTAGCCTGATGGTGCCGGATTAGAACCTTCATTAGCCCATAGCTAGCCTGATGGTGTCGGGTTAGAACCTTCATTAGCCCATAGCTAGCCTGATGGTGCCAGGTTAGAACCTTCATTAGCCCATAGCTAGCCTGATGGTGCCAGGTTAGAACCTTCATTAGCCCATAGCTAGCCTGATGGTGCCAGGTTAGAACCTTCATTAGCCCATAGCTAGCCTGATGGTGCCAGGATAGAACCTTCATTAGCCCATAGCTAGCCTGATGGTGCCAGGTTAGAACCTTCATTAGCCCATAGCTAGCCTGATGGTGCCAGGTTAGAACCTTCATTAGCCCATAGCTAGCCTGATGGTGCCAGGTTAGAACCTTCATTAGCCCATAGCTAGCCTGATGGTGCCAGGTTAGAACCTTCATTAGCCCATAGCTAGCCTGATGGTGCCAGGTTAGAACCTTCATTAGCCCATAGCTAGCCTGATGGTGCCAGGTTAGAACCTTCATTAGCCCATAGCTAGCCTGATGGTGCCAGGATAGAACCTTCATTAGCCCATAGCTAGCCTGATGGTGCCAGGTTAGAACCTTCATTAGCCCATAGCTAGCCTGATGGTGCCAGGATAGAACCTTCATTAGCCCATAGCTAGCCTGATGGTGCCAGGTTAGAACCTTCATTAGCCCATAGCTAGCCTGATGGTGCCAGGTTAGAACCTTCATTAGCCCATAGCTAGCCTGATGGTGCCAAGTTAGAACCTTCATTAGCCCATAGCTAGCCTGATGGTGCCAGGATAGAACCTTCATTAGCCCATAGCTAGCCTGATGGTGCCAGGATAGAACCTTCATTAGCCCATAGCTAGCCTGATGGTGCCAGGATAGAACCTTCATTAGCCCATAGCTTAGCTGATCCCAGATCAGTTTGTGCTGCATATCCTGCCTGTCCTGTGATATCCCACTGGATCCCAGATCAGTTTGTGCTGCATATCCTGCCTGTCCTGTGAAATCCCACTGGGCACAAACTGGTTGAATCAACGTTGTTTCAACGTCATTTGTCAACGTATTGTGATGTGGAATCTACGTGGAATATACATTAGTTTTTAAAACAAAGTAATCGACGTAAACTGTTTATTTTGGGGGGGGGGGGGGATTTAAAATCACAGGATTGTGTCATTATGGTAAACTAATTTCAACATAAACAAAATATAATTTCAACATAAACAAAATATGTAGAATTTTGATAGATTTAAAACAATATCAGATAATCAAGGTCATGGCCTCTATCAGAAACATAAACATTAGTCTGGGCAGCACCTCCTACTGGAGAGTTCATCTGTCTTCAAGGTTTTAAAACCAAGTCTTAGCTATGATGTCACTGATTATTACCTCTGTGCTCTCGTGGGATGGATTGTTGAGAGATCTCAGCTTAAAATCGGAATAGAATCTCCAATGGCATTGATCCCTTGTACCATGTACTCTAATGTAACTCTCAACTGAAATCCAGGTCATTTGGTTCTGCTATTAGACGAAGCACAGTGATAACACATTAATCTGTTCTATAAATGATTAAATATCTGACACTGTTTCCCCCATTTCAACTTTGTTGTGCTTTAAAATGGTTGAAAGAGCAACGACAGACATTTGGTTGACAAATAAACCCAAAAATCAGACATAGTTTTTTCCCATTTGAACTTGGTTGTGCTTTTAGATGGTTGAAATCATGGGGATAACACGTTGGAAATTCAACTAACTTTTGGCTGTCTTTTTAATTGGGTGAATATAAATTGTAATTTCATTGATCAACGTCTAAACCAAATATGTCCCAATTATCCACGTTGAAATGATATGGTGTGCCCAGTGAGTCACTGTCACCCTGACCAGAGGAGTTGGCAAGACAGTACCAAACTGATCTGGGACTCCTCTAGCACAAGGCATAGATAGAAGAGGAGAGAGATGGCTGTTTGATGAACCTTTGTCATAGTTCTAGTCAACTCACCTGGAACTTCCAAATCATAACCATGACGACCAGGCCGTAGAAGGTACTCTTAGCGATGAAGATGCTGTAGGCCAGCTTGGCAGTCTGGGTGCTCTTCACATAGTTATCTGCAAGGACAATAATACATTCAAATGACCTTGATTAAGGTGGTATCAGATGATTTTGTTAGCAGATCGTCCATTGAGGAAAAATACAGCACAACCAATGATCTAGGCCAGTGTTTCTTGGTCCTGGGGTTCCAACCAATGATCTAGGCCTGTGTTTCTTGGTCCTGGGGATCCAACCAATGATCTAGGCCAGTGTTTCTTGGTCCTGGGGATCCAACCAATGATCTAGGCCTGTGTTTCTTGGTCCTGGGGTTCCAACCAATGATCTAGGCCTGTGTTTCTTGGTCTTGGGGATCCAACCAATGATCTAGGCCTGTGTTTCTTGGTCCAGGGGATCCAACCAATGATCTAGGCCTGTGTTTCTTGGTCCTGGGGATCCAACCAATGATCTAGGCCTGTGTTCCTTGGTTTTGGGGATCCAACCAATGATCTAGGCCTGTGTTTCTTGGTCCAGGGGATCCAACCAATGATCTAGGCCTGTGTTTCTTGGTCCTGGGGATCCAACCAATGATCTAGGCCTGTGTTCCTTGGTCCTGGGGATCCAACCAATGATCTAGGCCTGTGTTCCTTGGTCCTGGGGATCCAACCAATGATCTAGGCCAGTGTACCTTGATCCTGGGGATCCAACCAATGATGTAGGCCTGTGTTTCTTGGTCCTGGGGATCCAACCAATGATCTAGGCCTGTGTTTCTTGGTCCTGGGGATCCAACCAATGATCTAAGCCAGTGTTTCTTGGTCCTGGGGATCCAACCAATGATCTAGGCCAGTGTTTCTTGGTCTTTGGGATCCAAAGGGAAGCTCATAGTTTTTTCCGTAGAACTGACACACCTGCTTCCGCTAATCAGGCTTGATGATTAGGTAATTAGTGGAATCAGGTGGGTAGTTCCAGGGCAACCCTAACCCTAACCCAAACCCTAACCCCTAACCCTAACCCAAACCCCTAACCCTAACCCCTAATCCTAACCCTAACCCCTAACCCCTAACCCAGGACCAGGACCAGGAAAACCCTGATATACATTGCAGGTCATCAGTACAGTATGCAGGTCATCAGTACAGTATGCAGGTCATCAGTACAGTATGCAGTTCATCAGTACAGTATGCAGGTCATCAGTACAGTATGCAGGTCATCAGTACAGTATGCAGGTCATCAGTACAGTATGCAGGTCATCAGTACAGTATGCAGGTCATCAGTACAGTATGCAGGCCATCAGTACAGTATGCAGGCCATCAGTACAGTATGTAGGTCATCAGTACAGTATGCAGGCCATCAGTACAGTATTCAGGCCATCAGTACAGTATGCAGGTCATCAGTACAGTATGCAGGTCATCAGTACAGTATGTAGGTCATCAGTACAGTCATCAGTACAGTATGCAGGTCATCAGTACAGTATGCAGGTCATCAGTACAGTATGTAGGTCATCAGTACAGTATGCAGGTCATCAGTACAGTATGCAGGCCATCAGTACAGTATGCAGGCCATCAGTACAGTATGCAGGTCATCAGTACAGTCATCAGTACAGTATGCAGGCCATCAGTACAGTATGCAGGTCATCAGTACAGTATGCAGGTCATCAGTACAGTCATCAGTACAGTATGTAGGCCATCAGTACAGTATGCAGGTCATCAGTACAGTATGCAGGCCATCAGTACAGTATGCAGGCCATCAGTACAGTATGCAGGTCATCAGTACAGTATGCAGGTCATCAGTACAGTATGCAGGTCATCAGTACAGTAGGCAGGTCATCAGTGCAGTATGCAGGTCATCAGTACAGTATGCAGGTCATCAGTACAGTATGCAGGCCATCAGTACAGTATGCAGGTCATCAGTACAGTATGCAGGCCATCAGTACAGTATGCAGGTCATCAGTACAGTATGCCATGTTTTTAGGAATGTAGAAAAATAACTGTAATATAAAATGGGCACATTTACCTGTCGTTATCTCTCCCCCAATTTGACCTGAAAGAAACAAAGAAGGAAAGTTTCAGATGAGATTATACACCACAGTACCACTTAGACACAGGGGAATACATTAGAGCCTCAAAACTAGTGGACTAGTTCAGTCAAATCTCTTTCTTCTCATAAACACAGACAGTGTTCATGTTTTATTACCTTGGAGATCTCCACTAATGGTGTGTTTCTCAGTTGTATTTCCAGTCCCATTGAAAAAGATGACATTGCAGGTGAAACTGTTCTTTGGGTTGTGCCAGTCATTGGCTGGTACTCTCAGTCTGCTGGTGATACTGTATAAACTATCTTTATCCCACAAGGCCTTGTTGTCGGTCCCGGCGCCTGCAGTTGTGTTGACATTGTTGACTTGCCAGTAGACCGTGACGTGGTCGGGGTAGAAGCGGGTGGCTACACACACCAGGGTCTTCTTCTTCTTCTTGTTTCTGTCTTCACACTCCTTAGTGGAGGGTGGAAGGACTTTCACTGTGGGTTCAGTGACTTTGATGTTTGGATCTGCAGGGAGAAAACAGTGGAATATTTTAACACTCAATTCAATGGCTCTGTTTGTTGTCGACATCATACCTGAACCTGAGTGATTTAAAACACAGTTAATCACAAAATGAATCAATGAGAGAGTTGATCACAAAATGAATCAATGAGACAGTTAATCACAAAATGAATCAATGAGTTAACCACAAAATGAATCAATGAGTTAATCACAAAATGAGTTGATCACAAAATGTGTTAATCACAAAATGACATTAATCACAGAATGTCATTAATTACAAAATGTGTGCCAAGTCAAACACATAGAAACAGAGGGTGTATGACAGCAGCTTGGAAAGAACCACTTTGTTACTGAACTGTACCACCCCTATATAATGTAATCAGTCAAGACTGAGTAGAACATAGAGGTTATTATAACAGTATTACAGTAGTATTATTACAGTATTATCACAGTATTAACATAGTATTATTAGTACAGTATTATCACATCATTATTATTATAGTATTATCACTGTATTATCATAGTATTATTATTACAGTAGTATCACAGTATTATTATAACAGTAGTATTATTACAGTATTAGTATAGTATTATCACTACAGTATTATTACAGTATTATTATTACAGCAGTATTAGAGTAGTATTATTAAAGTAGTATTACATTATTATTATTACAGTGTTATTATTACAGTAGTATTAGTATTATTATTACAGTATTATTACAGTATTATTATTACAGCAGTATTAGAGTAGTATTATTGAAGTAGTATTACAGTATTATTACAGTGTTATTATTACAGTAGTATTAGTATTATTATTACAGTATTACAGTACTATTATGAAAGTATTATCACCGTTTTATTATCACGGTAGTATTACAGTATTAGTATTACAATAGTATTATTACAGTAGTATTAGTATTATTATTACAGTTGTAATACATTTGTATTTTTACAGTAGTATTACAGTATTATCACAGTGTTATTATGGTATTATTACAGTAGTATTACAGTATTTTTATGACAGTGTTATCACAGTATTATTATAGTATTATTATTACAGCGTTATTATTTGAGTACTATTATTACATCAGTATTGCAATATTATTATAGTATTATTGCTACAGTAGTATTACAGTATTATTATTACAGTATTACCACCGTATTATTATTACAGTATTATTACAGTGGTATCACAGTATAATTTTAGTATTATTATTATAGTAGTATTACAGTAGTAGTATAATATTATTATTACTGTGGTATCACAGTATTATTATTCCAGTTGTATTATTGCAGTAGTATTAGTATTATTATTACTACAGTAGTATTAGTATTATTATTACAGTAGTATTACAGTATTATTATCGATGTATTACCACAGTATTATTATTACAGTAGTATCACAGTATTATTATTGAAGTATTACAACAGTATTATTATCACACTAGTAGTACAATATTATTATAAAATTATTACTACAGCATTATTAAAAATATTAGTATCACATCATCATCACAGTATTACTACTACAGTATTATTTACACAGTATTATTACAGTATTCTTAGAGTATTATTCTTGCAGTATTATTATTGTGGCATTCTCACAGTATTACTATTACTACAGTATTATTCTTACAGTATTATTCTTACAGTATTATTCCTGCAGTATTATTATTGCAGTAGTATTACAGTATTCGTACAGTATTATTCTTACAGTATTATTCTTGCAGCATTCTCACCGTATTACTATTACTACAGTATTATTCTTACATTATTATTCTTACAGTATTCTTACAGTATTCGTAGAGTATCATTATTACTACAGTAGTATTACAGTATTCTTCTTACAGTATTCTTACATTGTTATAACAGTATTACAGTATTATTCTTACATTGTTATAACAGTATTCTTACAGTATTACCACAGTATTATAACAGTATTCTTACAGTATTATAACAGTATTCTTACAGTATTTCCACAGTATTCTTACAGTATTATAACTGTATTCTTACAGTGTTACTGCGGTATTCTTACAGTGTTACTACAGTATTATAACAGTATTCTTACAGTATTACTGTGGTATTCTTACAGTATTACTACAGTATTCTTACGTTATTATAACAGTATTCTTACAGTATTATAACAGTATTCTAACAGTATTACAGTATTCTTACCCAGAACTGTTAGCTTAGTTCCCTCTCCAAAGTAGGCAGCATAACCACCAGAGCACACCACATACTCACAGACAGAAAACCAAGAGGATTCTAGCTCCCCATTGGTGTATTTGCAGTAGTTTGGCTTGTAGCAAAGGAAGTAATACTGTATTTCTAAGCATGTCTATGTCGACAGAGCATAGGGCTAATTCACTTTATCATTAGCTCTTTGTACAGCTTCAATGTTTTTCCCCCCCATTAATATTTTCATGCTCAACTACGCCAGGAATTCAAAGCAAACAAACCCTTTAATTTAAAAATAATTTCATGATGATGTATTTGCAATATTTTTTTTAAAGAAAGTTGAAAAGCTGAATCCCTTACCTAGAACAGTGAGTCTGGTACCTGGACCAAACTCTGCCTTATCCTTGTACCACAGAGACATACCGTACTCTACATTACAGACACTGGATTACATCTGACACAGATCTGTTACTTTGCCTGTTCTGAACTATTATGCACTTCCATTCAAACTGATACAACACCACAATATAGATTCATACAAACCAAAGCCTGGAACATTGTTTTATAAACCATAAAGAGATTCTCTCCATCTCTGGTTCACACACCGGATTTAAAAAATAATACGTCTCTTTCAGTAACAGATAAACCCATGACGGCATAGATAACAGATGACAGAATCAGTTTTCTCACCCAGAACTGTGAGTTTGGTGCCACTGCCGAAGTATGCCTGGTTGTTGTTCACACTGATACACAGCTACAGAGATAACCCCTCCTCACTACTCAGTACTAGCAGAGTTTAGCTGTAGCCTTTACACCCCCAACCTGCTGTCTTTGGTTGTTGGATTTTGTTATTCTATGAAATGTGTCTGGTTCCACTGCTAAGGAACCTCTTCCCCTCTAGCTAATAACAAGTATTATAATGAAGGTAGACTGTCTGGTTCCACTGCTAAGGAACCTCTTCCCCTCTAGCTGATAACAGGTATTATAATGAAGGTAGACTGTGTCTGGTTCCACTGCTAAGGAACCTCTTCCCCTCTAGCTGATAACAGGTATTATAATGAAGGTCAACTGTGTCTGGTTCCACTGCTAAGGAACCTCTTCTCCTCTAGCTGATAACAAGTATTATAATGAAGGTCGACTGTGTCTGGGCACGGAGCCAGACAGCTTTATACCATGATGACTGGACCCTAACCCATGATGACTGGAGCACATAACTAATGCCTTTACTGTGATCCATTCAAATACACTCTCTTACTTTAACACGATTTAAACGTATAGTCAAATGAGATATTTTCTCTATTGCCAAATGTAAATTAGTTGGTCTTTGTTACTCCCTCGTGTACATTTGTCAGATAGATTCCACAACAGTTCATTGTTCATTTTCTTACCTAAAACGGTGAGTTTGGTGCCGGCTCCAAAATATGCCTCCGAGTACGAGCACAGAGACACACGGCCGTATCTTTACTCTGACTTTGTTTTCACTCAATATTTGTTACTTTGTTAATAAAGTTATTCAAAAACTCTTCACAGGAACTCTGAGACATTCAGCTGGCGGGGGGTGAATCTGACATAGTTTATAACCAAATAAATGATGGTGACTATTTTACAAATGAAATCCAAGTGCGTTCCACCTCGACCAATCTTTAGGTCACATTCCAATCCATGAATATCAACCACACACTGTATCCTACAGATTGTAACCATAAGATGGAAAGGTGCTCAAATTACATGTCGTTTAAAAACAATCCCAATCAGGTGCAAACGTTATATTATGTTGGTGTCATGTCTCACCTAGAACAGTTAACCTGGTTCCTCCACCAAAGTAAGCCTGGCTGGCACCACCAGCACAGTGGATTTACTCCACCTGTATGTAACCACGTCAGGAGGACGTCCAAAGATACCACCCAGTCATTCTGTTACAGTACAATTCTCTAATAAACTTTACAACCACATACATTATAACCACATAGCTTACATGGTTAATAACCAACAGATTACTGCTCTTTTTTCAGTGTCATTTCTCACCAAGAACAGTCAACCTGGTTCCTCCACCGAAGTAAGCCTGGCTGGCACTACTAGCACAGTACAGTGGAACCCTGCTCTAATATAGATATATGGACACACTGAGCCTGGCTGGCACTACTAGCACAGTACAGTGGAACCCTGCTCTAATATAGATATATGGACATGCTGAGCCTGGCTGGCACTACTAGCACAGTACAGTGGAACCCTGCTCTAATATAGATATATGGACATGCTGAGCCTGGCTGGCACCACTAGCACAGTACAGTGGAACCCTGCTCTAATATAGATATATGGACATGCTGAGCCTGGCTGGCACTACTAGCACAGTACAGTGGAACCCTGCTCTAATATAGATATATGGACATGCTGAGCCTGGCTGGCACCACTAGCACAGTACAGTGGAACCCTGCTCTAATATAGATATATGGACATGCTGAGCCTGGCTGGCACTACTAGCACAGTACAGTGGAACACTGCTCTAATATAGATATATGGACATGCTGAGCCTGGCTGGCACCATTAACACAGTACAGTGGAACACTGCTCTAGTCTAGCAAGTCCTTTTCTCGTTAACTTTACATCCCAATCGTACATGACCTTCGATAACTGTATTGTTCAAGACGTCCTACCAATCAACACCGTGTTTTAACCAGTTAACAAGACCGACACAGATGACTCAAACATACAGTAATACTACGATATCAAATCTCTTCTCACGAGTATGTTGTCTCACTCACATTCATTGTCCATATACGCCAAACATAGTGTACGGATTACTTACCGAGAACTGTTAATTTGGTGCCTGGTCCAAAATAGGCCTCATAGTTGGCACAGTGTACAGCCTTAACATCAAAAAGCATTGAGTGGAGTAACACTACTATGAACTAATCTAATGTACTGAATCCATAATCAACTAACTAACTCATCACCAAGCCCCTAAACCACACATAGAGTCCCATTAGTTCCTTCATGGTGAATATTCTCTTACCCAGAACAGTCAGTTTGGTTCCGGCTCCAAAGAATGCAGGATCATAGTTGTCACAGTGCAGACATACTGAGCAGTAATGTGCCAACCACTAGCTACTGAACGACACATTTGGCACCTAAAATAATACCCGCTTTTTAATACTAATCAATTGTTCAAATGAACCATTAGATCCATAAACATAACATTGTCAGGTACAGTAAGTCTATAGATGAGAAAGTATTTACCTAAAACAGTGAGTTTGGTTCCATTGCCAAAGAAGGCTGGTTGAGTTGAAGTCACAGTGTTTTCACATCAACCATTTAGTTCAGTTGTATCATAGACACTAATCGAACATCTTCAGGGTTACAGATCTATATCAATGTCATTCATCTGAAGTGGACTTACCTAAAACAGTGAGTTTGGTTCCATTCCCAAAGTAGGCCTCACTTCCAGTGTCACATCGTTTGCCTCCTCTTCCAAAAATACCTCAGATCTCTTTGTCATTCAGCCTCAAGGGAATATAAACAGAGATACTCAGAGATACTCAGAGATACTCACAGACCCTCAGAGATACTCAGAGATACTCTAAAAAGAACTACTGAGTTCAGCAATGCATTTGAGGAGATTTTATGGTCAAACAGGAATCAAACAAACTCCCTTATGTAACTAAATCTGACTTCATAAGTTTGTTGTCTTGTCCAGGAAAATGCTCCCAATAAAGTAGATTTTATAATCCTGAAGATTGGTTGAAATCTTGTTTTATCCTTCAGTATCATCGAAGCATCTCTCCAGACTCCTCGACAGTCTGTAGTAGTGTGTGAATAGGCCCCAGCCCTCTCCTGTATGGAAGTGAACGGTAGGAGGTTTTGGTACGACGTCTCTATGTAAATGTATCACCGTGGCCCCCTGTCCCCACAGTGTTAAAGCATCACACAAAAACACTCGTTCTGTTCTTTCTGCTGTTTATTTCCCCTCCCCTGTTCTCTCTCTGTATCTCTGTCACCATCTCAGTCTCTCAGGATCTGTCTGCAGGTGCGTCGGCACAGAGGGCTACTGTAGTTGGATCCTGTTCTGACCCTATAAATAGAACAGCAAATTCAGGATTTTAATAATAAACGTTTACGTCTGGATATTGACTTTTTTTATTGATTGATGTAATGAATAACATCAATAAAAAAGACAATGTAAAAAGACAATATCCAAATGTAATGTTTATAATTAACATCATGACATTTTACTGTTGTTACTGCAGTTGGATCCTGGTCCAAACTGACAACTTCTATTTCCGTCAGCAGTACTAAGAAAAGTAGCAGGGAGGGGGAGGAGAGGGAGGAGAGGAGAGGAGGAGGAGGGGAGAGGAGGAGGAGAGGAGGGGGAGGAGGAGGAGAGGAGAGGAGGGGGAGGAGGAGGAGAGGAGAGGAGGGGGAGGAGGAGGAGGGGGGGAGAGGAGGAGGAGAGGAGGGGGAGGAGGAGAGGAGGAGGAGGAGTAGGAGGAGTAGAGGAGGAGGAGTAGAGGAGGAGGGAAGGACAGGTAAATGTTTTTTTTTAATCTAAAAATGTAAAATGACAGCTGTCTAAGTCACAGCCCTGTCCCCTCTCCCTCTCCTCTCCCCCCTGCCATGCTGCATCATGTGACAGTAACAGCCTATCACAGAGCAGGGCTGACAAGATCCAGTCTAAAACGTGCACTACCTTCTAACTTGATTCTAATTACATTTGATCATATCTTTTTATTTTTTTTATTTTTTATTCAACCTTTGTTTAACTGGTAGGAGGTATCTGCTTTAGTGACAGTATCATTATATTGTGGAATGGTTTGTATAAAAGGTATATGTATTTAGGGATAATCTTAAACGTGTTTGTTTTATATCTCAAGCCAATGGAATTGAATTGAACAGAATAGATTAGACTTTGTGTAATCCCACAGTTACCCACCAGGGGTCAGTGTAGGATCATCTCTGAGAAATGTGTCCCTTTTTAATCGAAGGGCTTCATTTGATATCAAGGGTAGGCTTATATACCAGCAGTGGTGGAAAAAGTATCCAATTGTCATACTTGAGTAAAAGTAAAGATACCTTAATAGAAAATGATTCAAGTAACTATGAAATTCACTACTTGAGTATAAGCCTAAAAGTATTTGGTTTAAAATATACTTAATTATCAAAAGTAAAAGTATAAATAATTTCAAATTCCTTATATGAAGCAAACCAGATGTCACCATTTGATTTTGTATTTTATCTAGTTAGCCAGGGGCACACTCCAACACTCAGACAGAATTTACAAATGAAGCAAGTGTGTTTAGTGAGTCCTCCAGATCAGAGGCAGTAGGGAGGACCAGGGATGTTCTCTTGGTAAGTGTGAATTAGGCAATTTTCCTGTCCTGCTAAGCATTCCAAATGTAACAAGTACTTTTGGGTGTCAGGGGAAAATGTATGGAGTAAAAGGTAGATTATTTTCTTTAGGAATGTAGTGAAGTAAAAGTATTTAAATATAAATAGTAAAGTACATATACCCCCAGAAAAACGACTTAAGAAGTACTTTAAAGTATTTTTACTTAAGTACTTTACACCACTGTATACTAGAGATACCTCCATGACAGTCAGACAGTCAGAGAAACACCCACTGATTGTTCTATCTATTCATCCAAAAAACAGCGTTTTAAGGGAAATATTAGCTTTTGTCTGAAGCTGATAAAGAAGGGAAATACAACATCTAATTGGACTGATGTACTAACAAGGCTGTTCAGCGTCCATTACGCAGCTCGTCTCCTGCTGTATTGATCTCCTGTACTTCAACAACAGATGTCCTCACATTGGACGGGTTGATTAGGATTCAAACCTTCTCTCACACAGCCTTATACATACTCTCAGAGTTGGTTTACCCCATTCATGTACTTGGTAATGTGCCTGGATAATAATATATCATTATAATGTACACGCAGAAACAAACAGGAGACAGTCTTTACAGAAAGGTTAACAGGAGACAGTCTTTACAGAAAGGTTAACAGGAGACAGTCTTTACAGAAACGCAAACAGGAGACAGTCTTTACAGAAACGCAAACAGGAGACAGTCTTTACAGAAACGCAAACAGGAGACAGTCTTTACAGAAACACAAACAGGAGACAGTCTTTACAGAAACACAAACAGGAGACAGTCTTTACAGAAACACAAACAGGAGACAGTCTTTACAGAAAGGTTAACAGGAGACAGTCTTTACAGAAAGGTTAACAGGAGACAGTCTTTACAGAAACGCAAACAGGAGACAGTCTTTACAGAAACGCAAACAGGAGACAGTCTTTACAGAAACGCAAACAGGAGACAGTCTTTACAGAAACACAAACAGGAGACAGTCTTTACAGAAACACAAACAGGAGACAGTCTTTACAGAAACACAAACAGGAGACAGTCTTTACAGAAACACAAACAGGAGACAGTCTTTACAGAAACACAAACAGGAGACAGTCTTTACAGAAACACAAACAGGAGACAGTCTTTACAGAAACACAAACAGGAGACAGTCTTTACAGAAACACAAACAGGAGACAGTCTTTACAGAAACACAAACAGGAGACAGTCTTTACAGAAACACAAACAGGAGACAGTCTTTACAGAAACACAAACAGGAGACAGTCTTTACAGAAACACAAACAGGAGACAGTCTTTACAGAAACACAAACAGGAGACAGTCTTTACAGAAACACAAACAGGAGACAGTCTTTACAGAAACACAAACAGGAGACAGTCTTTACAGAAACACAAACAGGAGACAGTCTTTACAGAAACACAAACAGGAGACAGTCTTTACAGAAACACAAACAGGAGACAGTCTTTACAGAAACACAAACAGGAGACAGTCTTTACAGAAACACAAACACAATACAGGTTTTACAGAAACACAAAACATAATATACATAACACAAATCTAACAGTAAAAGCATAAATCCTCAAACACAAACTTGTTTAAACCTAGCTAGCTTGCTATGTGAAAATGTGTGGTTAATTAAATGTGTGGTTAATTAAATGTGTGGTTAATTAAATGTGTGGTAAATTAAATACATAGTTAATTAAATGTGTGGTTTATTAAATGTGTGGTTCAATAAATGTGGTAAATCATGTGGTGGTTGATCTTAACCAGGTTCTACAGTGGGTTCTATTAATGCCCCGGGTTGGACCGGGTTGGTGTTGACTACAGTCCTTATGGACCCAGCCTGCCTCCTCACACCCGGCATGAGCCGGGTGCCCCGTTTTGGCCCACGGTGAAGTCGGCTCAAAACAATAGTGAGGTGCAGTAGGTTTAAGCACGTGGAGTAATACGTAGGATCCTTTGTTTTCACAAGTGATTGCTTTTGATAAAAACAAGCTCTGCCTTCCTGTAACGGCAGTCCTCCTCCTCTTCAACCGAAGAGGAGGAGTAGTGATTGAACCAAGGCGCAGCTTTGTGAAATGACATGATTTAATAAAGACACGACGAAACAACTAAGACAGAAAACGAACTAGACTTGAATTAACTAACAAAATAACAAAACGAATGTGTAGACAAACCTAGACATACGAACTTACAATAAAACACGAAGAACGCACGAACAGGGAAAAATAGACTACACAAAAATGACGATGTACAAACATACCGAACAGTCCCGTATGGTGCGACAAACACTGACACAGGAGACAACCACCCACAACGAACACTGTGAAACAACCTACCTAAATATGACTCTCAATTAGAGGACAACGCAAAACACCTGCCTCTAATTAAGAGCCATACCAGGCAACCCTTAAACCAACATAGAAACAGAAAACATAGAATGCCCACCCAAACTCACGTCCTGACCAACTAACACATACAACAAACTAACAGAAATAGGTCAGGAACGTGACACTTCCCAAATGAAAAGTAGTTATAAAATTCAATAATGTATTCTATGGAAAAGAGACGTATGTTTCTGGACGATGCATCATGCTGCCTTGTTGACAACATGACCGAGCAGTGCAGATGATCTATTTCAGAAGGGCACTCCTCTCTTACCGCTTTAGCGGTCATGGCTAGAAGGGATCAAGCTTTTGTCAAATTAACGTAAAAAAGTGGATTTTTTGGAAATCTGACATTCATTTGACAAGAGCTGTATCCCTTCTAGCCTGTGCCTGTACTCGCCTCAGGTTAATCGAACTCCCCCAGCGCTAACCAGAACCAGAACAAGGTTGGTGGTTCATACATACGTACATTCAGTGACGTTTAAGATGAGACTAATTTGTTTTATATGAGCATGGCCTTATTTCTATTACAGCATATTGGATGACATCATTCATATTCCATTCATCCAGCTCAATGTAACATCGATAGGTTTAGGCTACTAAATGATTCTCAAATTCCCCTATATTCATCATGACGTCGCTACAACCTAGACTATGAATGACAGATTACAACGTAGGTGCACAGGTCAAGATAAAAAAATCAAAAAAATCAAGGTGACAGACAGTGACACATTCAATACCGCCTTGAACACTCTTGCCTGCATCTAGCTGATCTAGGGTGTAATCATTAGTCCAACAGTTGCAAACAAGAGTTTCTATTGGACAAATTCAGGTATGTTTATCCCCATTTCGTTCTTCCGTTTAAGAAAATGTTTTTCAACAGAATCGGCGGAATGAATACACACCTGATCACACACAAACACAGTTCACTTTCAAAGCAGCTACATACACAACACAGCAGGATCAATTTGTTCGTTGTAGAATTGCTTCTCGTATCTTTGCTCTCTCCTCTCACCGTTTCCCTTCACAACACATCAGCTGTCTGTGACCATGCAAACCCCCCCCCCAGTTCTAAGCCAAACCTTCATATCATAACCGCTACTGTCAGAAACCGTCTCAGGGAAACTCATCTGCGTGTTTGTCATCCTCACCAGGGTCTTGACCTGACTGCAGTTCAGCGTCGTAACTGATTTCAGTGAGCAAATGCTCACCTTCGATGGCCACTGACATGTTTGAGAAGTGTGCTCTTCACGGATGAATTCCGGTTTCAACTGTACCGGGCAGATGGCAGACAGCTTGTATGGCGTCGTGTGGGCGAGCCGTTTGCTGATGTCAACGTTGTGAACAGAGTGCCCCATGGTGGAGGAGGGGTTATGGTACGGGGCAGGCATAAGCTACGGACAACAAACACAATTGCATTTTATCGATGGCAATTTGAATGCACAGAGATACCGTGACGAGATCCTGAGCAGCCCATTGTCGTGCCATTCATCCACCGCCATCACCTCATGTTTCAGCATGATAATGCACAGCCCCGTGTCGCAAGGATCTGTACGCAATTCCTGGAAGCTGAAAATGTTGGTGCACAATTGGCCCAGCGTCGTGCGGGTTAGGGGAGGGTTTGGCCCGGGTAGGCCGTCATTGTAAATAAGGATTTGTTCTTAATAATTCTTATGGCTGCAGGGGCAGTATTGAGTAGCTTGGATGAAAGGTGCCCATTTCAAACGGCCTGCTCCTTAGTCATAGTTCCTAATATTTGCATATTATTATTAATATTGGATAGAAAACACTCCAAAGTTTCTAAAACTGTTTGAATTATTTCTCTGAGATTAACAGAACTCATATTGGCAGGCAAAATCCTGAGTTGAAATCAAAACCGGAAGTCAGAAATCTGAGATTGTCTGTATTCAACAGAGTCCCAAAAGAATTCCAAATGACGTAGGACTGGGGTTGCACTGCCTAGGGGTTCCACTAGATGTCAGCAATAAATAGAAATTCCAATGAGACTTCTATGATATTGTGGGAGAGAATGAGAGCAGAATCAGTCAGGTGTCCATCAAGCAGCCACTCGCGTAACATCCCTCTTCCTCATGCAAGCCACTGCCGTTCCAAGGCTCACGAAGAGAACAAAGAATACTCCGGTTGGAACTTTATTGAAGCTATATGTTAAAAACATCCTACTGATTGATTCAGTACTTAGTTTGAAATGTTTCTTCGACCGGTAATATCACATTTTGAAGTTTTTGTCCGATATGAAGCTGACCAGAATTAGCGTTTGGATATGTTTACCAAACGCGGTAACAATTGGACATAAATAACGGATTTTTTCGAACAAAACAAACATTTATTGTGGACCTGGAGTTTCTGCTAAGCCTTCTGATCGAAACCAACAAAGGTAATGAAATATTTATAATATATTTTGTTGTTTATAGTGACGCTATCTTTGTTAGCTGTGACATGCTACTTTGAGCGCCGTCTCAGATTATAGCGTGCAGTTATTTTTCCTTAAAGTTTTTTTTAAATCTGACATTGCGGTTGCATTAAGGAGAGGTATATCTATAGTTCAATGTGTATAACTTGTATTATCATCTATATTTATGATGAGTATTCATGTTGAAACGATGGGCTATGCAAAGTCACTTGATGTTTTTGCATTTAGTGATTCTTGTAGCCTCAATGTAAACTCAGATTTTTTGATATAAATATGAATTGAATCAAACAAAACACGCATGTATTGTGTAACATGAAGTCCTATGAGTGTCATCTGATGAAAATAATCGAAGGTTAGTGATTCATTTTATCTCTATTCTGGTTTTTGTGATGCTATCATTTGCTGGGAAAAATGGATATGATTATTTTTAGTTTTGTGGTGACCTAACATAATCGTTTGTAGTGCTTTCGCTGAAAAGCCTATTTGAAATCGGACAGTTTGGTGGGATTAACAACAAGATTACCTTTAAAATGATATAAGACACATGTATGTTTGAGGAATATTAATTATGAGATTTCTGTTTTTTGAATTTGGCGCCCTGCACTTGGACTGGCTGTTGTCATATTGATCCCGATATAGGGCTTGCAGCCATAAGAAGTTCTTAACTGACTTGCCAGGTTAAATCAAATAAAAAAATAAGGTGGTAAGTATACCTCTGTCTGTGTGGGGGCCAATGAGTCATGTACCCTCAGCAGAGGCATTACACCTCTGTTGTCATCACCGGTTGGAGAGGAAGCTATGGCCCGCTAGCTAACAACAGTTACCTAGCTACAACATCAATGTTGTCAGGATATAACGTTATATAGCTAGCTAATAACGTGTGCCCGCTAGCTAACAACAGTTACCTAGCTACAACAAAAACACATACTATTAAAGCATTCTGTCCTGAATTCAATTGTGAATATTGCTGAGAATTTAACCAAATATATTGAGCGTCAATGTTGTCAGGTAATAACGTTATATAGCTAGCTAATAACTTGTGCCCGCTAGGTACTGGTTGCTAGCGGTGACGAGTAGTCTAGACAGGAGAACGATATCACAGCCTAACATAGATAAAGTAGATCCCCAATGAAGACATGCTACATTTTCACTTTGACTGAGACTGTATGATCTGTAATCATAATTCTATCATTTTTCTGTTTCTCCTTCAACAAAAATGTAATATTTAAATAAATGTCATGTTTAAATATTTGCCTGTTAGCTCCCATGTAACTAGTTAGCGTTCCCTCATGGTTTCTCTAATTTTCGAACGGAAGGGAGTGGTCATAATGAATCCTTCCTCTGTGGTTCAGGTGTCACCGTTGACAACTTCTCTGTGGTTCGGGTGTCACCGTTGACAACTTCTCTGTGGTTCGGGTGTCACCGTTGACAACTTCTCTGTGGTTCGGGTGTCACCGTTGACAACTTCTCTGTGGTTCGGGTGTCACCGTTGACAACTTCTCTGTGGTTCGGGTGTCACCGTTGACAACTTCTCTGTGGTTCAGGTGTCACCGTTGACAACATGGTGGAATGTCTTGGAGGTCATTTCAAAAAGTGCCTATCTGATAATGCTAATATTTCAAACTCCCTTTCAGCAAGAAAACTAGCCATCTGGCGACCATATAGGAGTTCTCAGCTGAGGTGACACATGTCGGTCAGGAATATGGGCGGAGAAAAGAGGAGAAAAACTCGCTTTGACATGCATTGGCCACGCAAAATCTAATATAGACATGACATATGACTATAGAATCCCTGACTAGGCCAGCGAGTAAGAGGTCACAAAACTCATATCTGAACAGATCAGTTTTCTGATTCCATAAACATTAACAGGAAGATGGTTTAGGGCTCTGTTCAATCCATAACGCTGAATCCATACAGATTCCGCAACCAAAATTTGAAAGGTATTTTTCCGATCCGATTGAGCCGACTGGTTCACTGAATGTAGTCTCCGATAAGGCGGGAACATGGCTTTTCATTTTCAATCACGCTGTAAAGCTGAACTTCTGCGATGCGGATCGAAACGAGCCCTAAGTCCAGAAGAAGACGGAGAGCCCCAACATGAGAACATTGTTCATCTTTACTGCTGGTTTTTTGGTCATTTTTTACAATTGAAAAAACCTCTACAATTAAAATAAAAGGTTGTAAATGGAGGACTAAAAGACCAAAATACCAAGAAATTAGAGATGTCACCAACTACACCCCCACTACCCCTCCTCTCCGCCTTGTCTCTGGTGTGGTTTCTTCCTCCCCCCCCTCCACCCCCACTACCCCTCCTCTCCGCCTTGTCTCTGGTGTGGTTTCTTCCTCCAATCCCCCCTCCACCCCCACTACCCCTCCTCTCCGCCTTGTCTCTGGTGTGGTTTCTTCCTCCCCCCCTCCACCCCCACTACCCCTCCTCTCCGCCTTGTCTCTGGTGTGGTTTCTTCCTCCCCCCCTCCACCCTCCTCCCCCCCTTCTCTCTGGTGTGGTTTCTTCCTGCCCTCCCCCTCTCCTCTCCCCCCCTCCCCCCTCCCCCCTCCCCCCTCCTCCTCTCCCCTCTCCCCCCCTCCTCCTCTCCTCCCCCCCCTCCTCCTGTGGCTTCTAGGGGTTGTTGTAAGGAAGTGTATCTGTTCTGAGTCATCGTGCTGTACTGGAAGCACAGTAATACACAGCCCCGTCCCCAACCTCCAGGTTCTTGATCTCCAGAGTGGATCTGGTCAGCTCCGGCCTGCTCATGGTGTAATGTACATCCTTCTCAAAGGGAGGTTGTATTTCCCACACGCCTTGACCCAGAGAATATGTTAGCATCTCCATGTTGTTGTCTCTCTGTCGGTACCAGAACATGTAGTAGTAGCTGCTGTCGTCATGGTAACACCCTAGAGTGACTGACACGTCTCCTTCTCTACACACAGACTGGACAGGAGACTGTTGAACTGTTACACCGCCACAGTAATCTGTAAAGAAAAAAATACATGAAACATTAAAACATCTATGAAGTAAGTATCAACCTGAAAGTGATTACAAATTAAAATCATTTCTGTAATTTCAACGATCGCAGGAACAATGATCAGGTTGACTTTGAACACACAGAATATCAGTTTCCACACTGCTGATTTGTAAAGCCGGTAATGTGTGTAAGTAGAGGACAGTTCTTACTGGCAGCGAGGAGGAGAGCCAGAGTCACACGCAGCAGCTTCATCCTGACAGACATCACAGGACTGAGAGAAAGAGGGACAGTCTGAACGTCTCCTCCGTTCACTCTCCTTTCTCTCTCTCTCTGTCTCTCTCTCTTCTTCCTCCTCCTCCTCTCACCTGTTCATCAGACCAAGAAATTATGTCCCCAGGACACCAGGAAGTGATGCTGCTATCAAAATTTTTTGCCTTTACCCAAGTCTTCTACTCTCCTCATTCCTCTCCCATCCTCCTTCCTCTCTTCCTCTCCTCCTTCCTCTCTTCAGGTCCTTCCTCTCCTCCTTCCCCTCTCCTCTCCTCCTTCTCCCCTCCTCCTTCCTCTCTCCCCTCCTCCTTCCTCTCTTCCCATCCTCCTTCCTCTCTCCCCTCCTCCTTCCTCTCTTCCATCCTCCTTCCTCTCTCCCCTCTCTCCCTCCTCCTTCCTCTCTCCCCTCCTCCTTCCTCTCTCCCCTCCTCCTTCCTCTCTCCCCTCCTCCTTCCTCTCTTTCCATCCTCCTTCCTCTAATCACCGTCCTCCATTTCTCTCTTACCCTCCTCCTTCCTCTCTTACCCTCCTCCTTCCTCTCCTCCTTCTCCTCTCCTCACCTCCTTCTCCCCTCTTCCTTCCTCTCTTCCCCTCCTCCTTCCTCTATTCACCCTCCTCCTTCCCCTCCTCCTTCCTCTCTCCTCTCTCCCCTCTCCCCTCTCCCTTCTCCCTTCTCCCCTCTTACCTTCCTCTCTCCCCTCTCCCCTCTTACCTTCCTCTCTCCCCTCTCCCCTCTCCCCTCCTCCCCTCCCCTCTCCCCTCTCCTCTCCCCTCCTCCTTCCTCTCTCCCCTCCTCCTTCCCCTCTCACCTCCTCCTTCCTATATTCCCATCCTCTTTCCCCTCCTCCTTCCTCTCTCCTCTCTCCCCTCTCCCCTCCTCCTCTCTCCTCTCCCCTCCTCCTCTCCTCTCCCCTCCTCCTTCCTCTCTCCCCTCTCCCCTCCTCCCCTCCCCTCTCCCCTCTCCTCTCCCTCCTCCTTCCTCTCTCCCCTCCTCCTCTCCCCTCTCCCCTCTCCCCTCCTCCTTCCTCTCTCCCCTCTCCCCTCCTCCTCTCCCCTCTCCTCTCCCCTCCTCCTTCCTCTCTCCCCTCCTCCTTCCCCTCTCCCCTCCTAAAAAAATGATTGTCATTACATTAAGATATAAGGGGGAACATAGATATATTTCATCAAATTCACGGTTTGATTTAAAAGCTATGTTTAACCCATTTCTTATGGTTGACGTCTTGACATAAAACATCATTTTTTTTGTCTTGCGTTTATGGCTGTAGAAGTTGCCGTTATATCATATATAAGGATCCGCCCCTTTTCTCCTCAAATTTCACCTAAAATGACATACCCAAATCTAACTGCCTGAAGCTCAGGACCTGAAGCAAGGATATGCATATTCTTGATACCATTTAAAAGGAAACACATTGAAGTTTGTGGAAATGTGAAAGGAGTGTAGGAGAATATAACACACTAGATCTGGTAAAAGACAATACAAAGAAAAAAAAACTGCGTTTATTTTTAATTTTTTTGTACCATCATCTTTGAAATGCAAGAGAAAGGCCATACTCTATTATTCCAGCCCAGGTACAATTTAGATTTTGGCCACTAGATGGCAGCATTGTATATGCAAAGTTTTAGACTGAAAGTTTTAGACAATGAACCATTGCATTTCTGATCAACATTTTGTGTCAAGACTGCCCAAATGTGCCTAATTTGTTTATTAATAACTTTTCAAGTTCATAATTGTGCACTCTCCTCAAACAATAGCATGGTATTCTTTCATTGTAATAGATACTGTAAATTAGACAGTGCAGTTAGATGAACAAGAATTTAAGCTTTCTGCCCACATCAGATATGTCTATGTCCTGGAAAATGTTATTGTTACTTACAACCTCATGCTTATCGCATTAGCCTACGTTAGCTCAACCGTCCCGTGGGGGGGACACCGATCCTGTAGAGTTTTAAGCATTAATCAGTTAATTTAGACATTGAACTTGATCCCTGTAATAATCATGGATTTGTTGGACAATTTTTTTGTTGTATAGAGATCAGTGTAACTACATAACATTTAGTGTCTCCTTATGTTAGGGGGAAAACAGTTTTCATGGGCACACAAATCCCCCCCCCAAAAATGTGCGTGATTGCAAAATCAAATGCTTCTAACTGAAAGAAGCACCTTACCTTGATACTTAAAACCTAAATCGATACTGTCATTAACGTGGTTCATCAATGATTATGTATAATACTTGTTGGATGTGCATTTGGTGTCCAGCTGTTTAATTCCAACGTGATATTTTCCCACACCATCATCTGATCCAGGAAGGACTTTTCTCAGTCAAGTGATGATGTAACAACAGCCCAAATACTGGACAAAATAATATTTTGGTGTCTCATTCGTTATGCTCAGGAAGACAGTTGTGTCTGGATCCATGTTGGATCTAATATCTCTAGTCTTTTGATGTTAATCATCTGTTGTCTGCTTGGTTTACATCAGGATCTCATTAGATTTAACAGAGAAAGCATCAAGGTAATGGGTTCATGTTTTTACATGTTTATGTGCCTCAGATTGGACACCAGGTCTACTGTGCTCAATTGTGTAGGATAGACTATTGCGCAACACCCAAAGCTATTCCTATTAATTATTCTGGATATAATGACATCACCTTACGTGAGCCTAGTGGGCTTATTCACAATGCATTCTGGTAATGAAGTAACATCACAGATACATTTTGGTTTCCATATTACACCTGTAATTTTAAACAATACAAGGGGCTTGAAGTAGGCTAGTTGAACTTGAATTTGGAGTACAGAAATTCAAGTACTGGAATAGGTCCTATCTTGAAAGTCAGACATTTCCTCAATTTGGTCCTTGAAAAGTCCTTGTACTTAATCGTAGACAATGTATAATATATATTATATATATGGCATCTTACCATTCAAACAATGAATCCTGATCTAATCTAGGATAACTTTTAAAACATGAAATTATTTGGCTTGCTCTAAAAGGATTTGGCTAAAAGCAAATCTACCCGCTAACTGGGCAGAAAAATAATGTCGCTTTGTTGTTTTGTAAAGCATAAACGGAATTTCAATCTTACCCAATCGTACATAATTAAAAGCTATTTTCCTATCAAAGCTTTGAGTCAAGAAAGTCAATGTCGGTCAGTTCATAAGCTGGCGAGTTCTTTGAAGAAGAAGAAAATTGACTACTTTAAAATGGAGATAGTCTCAATGGCGATGCCCATGCTGTCAAAGACGCTATATTGGCACAGATACAAAGATAACTCTATCTATCTCTATGGCCTGTTGTTCACACGCGTATCTGCCGTCTCATTGACTAGAATGGTCCCACCTGATCTCATCTCTTCCTGCTGCCTGCCTTCTGTCTTTGTAGACATCGTTGTTTTTCCATTGTTAGAGCAGTCACTCGAATATCTTGTCAATATAATAGACACTCTTTGGTGTAGTGTAGAGGGAGGGGGAGGGGTTTTGTGTGTAGTGTAGAGGGAGGGGGAGGGGTTTTGTGTGTAGTGTAGAGGAAGGGGGAGGGGTTTTGTGTGTAGTGTAGAGGAAGGGGGAGGGGTTTTGTGTGTAGTGTAGAGGGAGGGGGAGGGGTTTTGTGTGTAGTGTAGAGGGAGGGGGGAGGGGTTTTGTGTGTAGTGTAGAGGGAAGGGGTAGGGGTTTTGTGTGTAGTGCAAAGTGTAGCTGATTCACTGTGCTTTACTCACAGCACAATAATATAGCCCAGTGTCTTCAACCCTCACTGCAAGCGACCCCAGAAAACCCTCATCCTCTGCGTCGCCTGAGATGTTAAAGTTTTCCGCAACATCAGAAGCTTGTTTAAAGGACAGGAAGCCGATGAGCTGGAGCTGTTGTCCATGTGTCTGACGGTACCAGTAGATCTTATCATATTTTTTGTCATGGTGACTGCAGGTCATCTTTATGGTGTTTCCTGGCTTCTTGGTGAGATGACGAGGAGATTGGTGGACGGAGAGGGACACACAGGAACCTGGGGAGAAGACAGCGGGAGAAGAGAGAGACGATGAAACACAGAGAGACAATAATAAAATAGATCAGCTACTAACTACCTGATATCCTGAACCTCACCTTCACCTGATATCCTGAACCCCACCTTCACCTGATATCCTGAACCTTATCTTCACCTGATATCCTGAACCTCACCTTCACCTGATATACTGAACCTCACCTTCACCTGATATACTGAACCTCACCTTCACCTGATATACTGAACCTCACCTTCACCTGATATCCTGAACCTCACCTTCACCTGATATCCTGAACCTCACCTTCACCTGATATCCTGAATCTCACCTTCACCTGATATACTGAACCTTATCTTCACCTGATATACTGAACCTCATCTTCACCTGATATACTGAACCTCACCTTCACCTGATATCCTGAACCTCACCTTCACCTGATATACTGAACCTCACCTTCACCTGATATACTGAACCTCACCTTCACCTGATATACTGAACCTAACCTTCACCTGATATACTGAACCTCACCTTCACATGATATCCTGAACCTTATCTTCACCTGATATCCTGAACCTCACCTTCACCTGATATCCTGAACCTCACCTTCACCTGATATACTGAACCTCACCTTCACCTGATATACTGAACCTCACCTTCACCTGATATACTGAACCTTATCCTCACCTGTGAGCCAGAGGAGTGAAACAGTAGCCGTGAGGAGAACTCTGATCATGCTGTCTGTCTGTCTGTCTGTCTGTCTGTCTGTTTGTTTGTCTGAGCTGTAGAGTTAGATCTATGGTCTGAGGTGTTCAGTCTTTTGTTCTGAGGTGGGAGGAGCTTATAGCTGACCTAGTACAGTACAGTGGAACATTACTGCCCTCTGCTGGATCAGCTGGAAGGTATTGGTACAACAACATAAAACAAAACATAGAGTTTGTAAAAAATATCTATATATGAACAAAGACAAACAATACCTTAAAAAATATCTATAAATGTATCCTTCTTGTGCCGGGGCGGCAGGGTAGCCCAGTGGTTAGAGCGTTGGACTAGTAACCGAAAAGTTGCAAATTCGAATCCCTGAGCTGACAAGGTAGGAATCTGTCGTTCTGCCCCTGAACAAGGCAGTTAACCCACTGTTCCTAGGCCGTCATTGTAAATAAGAATTTGTTCTTAACTGACTTGCCTAGTTGAATAAAGGTAAAATATAAATATCTATAGACTACATTGAGGTTTTTCTTTCGTTATTTGGCCTAAACTTTAGGGCTTAACTGTATAATTGGCAATTAGCCTACACAGCCAATTGCCAAATAACTATTTTGGGAACTGGCAGAAAATGTTAACGTCAATCCACGGCAAAGGCAAAAAAGGATATTGTCGAAGTTTAATTCAATAAGACAAACGCTGCGAAAGGAGAAAATAAAGAGAGGGGAGGGGCCAGAAAAGTAATGTTTGTTTGGAAAATATTTGTTATGTGTGATGATTGTGAGGCGGCTGATACAAATTCGACAGTCACAAGACAGGGACTTCAAATAGGCCTATGGCAGGTCGAGGGAACTGTAGCCTACTGTTCAGATGGGTTAAATGGAAACTGAAATCTGGACACTGACTGTAGGTCCATAACCTCTCACATAGGATAAATTTAGATTTGGGAAAAGGAGTGAAGAAATAGGATTTATTTATCTTGAGATAATTTAATGCTCAGTTAGACACCCCTGAAAACTAGTGAATTTGGCTATTTCAGCCACACTCGTTGCTGACAGGTGTATAAAATCGAGCACACTGCCATGTAATCTCCATAGACAAACATTGGCAGTAGAATGGCCTTACTGAAGAGCTCAGTGACTTTCAACGTGGCACCGTCATACGATGCCACCTTTCCAACAAGTCAGTTTGTCAAATGTGCCCTGATAGAGCTGCCCCGGTCAACTGAAGTGGAAACGTCTAGGAGCAACAACGGCTTAGCCGCAAAGTGGTAGGCCACACAAGCTCACAGAACGGGGTTTAATGGATGCCAGAAGAACACTACCTGCCCCAATGCATAGTGGCAACTGTAAAGTTTGGTGGAGGAGGAATAATGGTCTGGGGCTGTTTTTCATGGTTCGGGCAACTGCAAGTGCTATGAATTGAAAACCTATAGTAGCAACAACGGCTCAGCTGTGAAGTGGTAGGCCACACAGAACGGGAACGCCAAGTGCTGAAGTGCGTAGCGTGTATAAATCGCCTGTCCTCAGTTGCAAAACTCACCATCGAGTTCCAAACTGCCTCTGGTAGCAGACATCACCACTGTTCGCAGGGAGCTTCATGAAATGGGTTTCCATGTCCAAGCAACCGCAGACCAGCCTAAGATCACCATTCGCAATGCCATGTATTGGCTGGGGTGGTTTATAGGTCGCCGCCATTGGACTCTGGAGCAGTGGAAACACATTCTCTGGAGTGATGAATCATGCTTCACCACCTGGCAGTCCGACGGACAAATCTGGGTTTGGCGGATACCAGGAGAACGCTACCTGCCCGAAATAGATAGTGCCAACTGTAAAGTTTGGTGGAGGGGGAATAATGGTCTGGGGCTGTTTTTCATGGTTCGGGCTCCTTAGTTCCAGTGAAGGGAAATCTTAACACGATAGTGTACAATGACATTCTAGACTATTCTGTGCTTCCAAATTTGTGGCAACAGTTTGGGAAGGCCCTTTCCTGTTTCAGCATGACAATACCCCTGTGCACAAAGCGAGCTCCATTCAGAAATGGTTTGTTGAGATCGGTGTGGTAGAACTTGACTCAGCCTCATCGAACACCTTTGAGATGAATTGGAACGCCGACTGCGAGCCAGGCCTACATCACCCAACATCAGTGCCCGACCTCAATAATGCTCTTGTGGTTGACGTCTTTGATCCGTGAAAGATGACAGAGAAAACCGATGTCAACTAGATTGAAACATTCATTCAATCAATCAATAACATTGTTCTGGGTTTATTTAGTCTTTCTAGGGCAACATATATTGCCAGAAGAGAAGCTACATGTTTCTATCTATAGACGAGGTGACTAACAAATAGCCTACCAACATTTTGGGAAATTATAGGCAGAAACAGGCTAAAGAAAACCTGTACCCCCTGTCTACAAATAATTTCGCCATCTTGGACTGTAGCCTACAGCACATCTTCTATATTTGCGGGTTAGTGTGATTTTCACATGATCACATATATTAGCAGTTGATGTTTGGTATTGAGGATGTTTACTATTGAGGATGTTTACTATTGAGGATGTTTAGTATTGAGGATGTTCAGTATTGAGGATGTTTAGTATTGAGGATGTTTAGTATTGAGGATGTTTAGTATTGAGGATGTTTAGTATTGAGGATGTTTATATGGTTCAGAACACTGTAGGAGGTGTGAGGTGTGACTTTGTATTTGAGATGTGGTTTTTGTAGGGCTGAGATAGGATCTGTTGCACTGTGCTCTCTGGCAGCACAGAAATACACTGCACTGTCCTCTTGTGTCAGGTTGGAAACACTTAAATCACAATACTGTTCTGCGTTTCCTCTCAATGTAATTTTGTCCTTGAAACTAGATTCTGGGTTTTTGTTGTCTGTGTAAAGGTACCCCAGCAGCTGTAGCTGTCTGTTCTGAGAATGCGACTGTCTGTACCAGAGGATAACATCATAGTCTTTTATAGTGTGAGAACAGTGGAGATCAGCGGAGTCTCCTGGGGTCGTTACCAAGGCAGCAGGAGTCTGGACCACTCTGGTACCTAGACCCAACCCTGGGAGGGGAGGAAGAGGAGGAGGAGGAAGAAGAGGAGGAAGAGGAGGAAGAGGAGGATGAAGAGAAGAGGGGAGGAAGAGGAGGAAGAGGATATTATCAAATGTTTGTGAATCTAAATTGACCTATGAATTGATTGTCAATAGGGTTGTATGTATCCAAACGAGACATATTTGCTAGCAAACACAGATGCCCTCCATGACAACGAAATATCTGGTACCTTAAAATATCCCTATAATCTTAGTCTTACCTGTGAGACATAGTGATACCAAACAGACAGCGAGGATCATGGTGACGGTCTGTCTGCACTACAGAGAGGAAAGAGCAGATCATCTGTGTAAAGCTTCACACAGAGACAGACAGGGGAAAGTACGTCATCACAGTGACTTTGATTGGCAGATACATAAGCTCTGCTCAACCTCTCTCTGTCTCTCTCCCTCTCCCCCCTCTTTCTTTCCCTCACGCTCTTTCTCACTCCTGTCTCTCTGTCTCTCTCTCTTTCTCTCGGTCTCCTATTACTCTCTCTCTCTCTCTCTCTCTCTCTCTCCCCTTCTCTTTCTCTCCTTCTTTTTCTCATATTCAAGCTGCTTTATTGGCATGTGAAACATTGCGTCAATATTGCCAAAGCAACAATGTATACAATATATATTGTAATAAAATTATGAATAATAAAGAAGAAGAATATAAAATGGTAGTCAATAATAATACAAATATTTTTAATATTTTTAATTACAATAAAAATGTAACAGTCAATAGTAGAAATATAATAAATATAAAAGACTAAATATGGAAAATTAAACTATAACTAATTTATAACTAACTAACTGTTATCCTCACCTTTACATCAGTACTACAACTACCATCATCATTACTACTACTACTACCACCACCATCACTAAACTGCTATCATTACCAGGCCCGGCAACACGCGGGGGCGAAAGGGGGGCAATGCCCCCTTAGTTGTAATATTGTGTCCCCTCAGTTTTGTATCCCTAATTTGTCCCACAATCTGCCCCCTCAATTTTGTATCCCTAATCTGTCCCACAATCTGCTCCCTCAGTTTTGTATCCCTAATCTGTCCCACAATCTGCCCCCTCAATTTTGTATCCCTAATCTGTCCCACAATCGGTTCCCTCAATTTTGTATCCCTAATCTGTCCCACAATCGGTTCCCTCAATTTTGTATCCCTAATCTGTCCCACAATCTGCCTCCTCAGTTTTGTATCCCTAATCTGTCCCACAATCGGTTCCCTCAGTTTTGTGTCCCTATTCTGTCCCTGTCACGACTCCCGCCGAAGTCGGCTCCTTTCCTTGTTCGGGTGGCGCTCGTCAGGTTATAGATGGTGTTGTAGATGAGGCTGGGCCTATTCATGCTCTAGATGGTGGTGTAGATAAGGCTGGGTCTCGTCAGGTTATAGATGGTGGTGTAGATGAGGCTGGGTCTCGTCAGGTTATAGATGGTGGTGTAGATGAGGCTGGGTCTAGTCAGGCTAGAGATGGTGGTGTAGATAAGGCTGGGTCTCGTCAGGTTATAGATGGTGGTGTAGATAAGGCTGGGTCTCGTCAGGTTATAGATGGTGGTGTAGATGAGGCTGGGTCTAGTCAGGCTAGAGATGGTGGTGTAGATGAGGCTGGGTCTAGTCAGGCTAGAGATGGTGGTGTAGATAAGGCTGGGTCTCGTCAGGTTATAGATGGTGGTGTAGATGAGGCTGGGTCTAGTCAGGCTAGAGATGGTGGTGTAGATAAGGCTGGGTCTCGTCAGGTTATAGATGGTGGTGTAGATGAGGCTGGGTCTAGTCAGGTTATAGATGGTGGTGTAGATGAGGCTGGGTCTAGTCAGGCTAGAGATGGTGGTGTAGATGAGGCAGGGTCTAGTCTGGCTAGAGATGGCGGTGTAGATGAGGCTGGGCCTAGTCAGGCTATGCTAGTGGATGAGGAGAGTATAGTAGGGAAGGGGAAGCGACTAGCGGGGGTGGAGGAGGCTGCCAAGCAGAAGAGGAAAAAGGGGGAGAAGAAAGGAGGTGAGAGGGGAGAGGCTGGTGTGGTCAAATGCACCAAGGAACCTTTGCCTGGTGTTGGGGGGGGGAGGCCCCGACTAGAGACAAAGGGCAGGTGGTCAGGATGGGAGATGGAGATGAGGAGGAGGAAGGTGAGTCTGAGGAAGTGGACGACGAGGAGGCTTTCTTTTCAGACTCCTCCTCAATGGGTCCAGAGCTGACAGCCAGTCAGGCAGAGGGGTGAAAGTACACAGTGAGGGAACTGTCAAGGTTCCTGAATGAAAGGGGAAAATAATGTTAATCGTGAAGTTTTTTTTTGCGATCCGGGAAAGTTTGTAAGATCAATGCAACACGCTATGAAAAATGAGGGGCACGGTGTCCTCTCACCCGGGAAACGTTGTAAGTTGAGGAAGTGGGTCACAACAGTGCGTAAGGGTCGACCTTCAGACGCTGTTTAGATGAATAGTTTTTTTCTGGCACCGGGGCTTTTTGAGCTTTGCTATTGGTCACTTTCTTTGCTGGCTTTTCTTCCGCTTCTTATGGAGACTCTTCGGGTAGGCTCGCTCATTATAAATGGCGCTAGAGATGCGGGAAAGAGGAGTCTGTTGGGTGAATATAAAAAATAAAATAAAAAGTACAGGTGTTGCTTCTGCGGGAGACACATAGTGTTGCGGTGAAGGAAGTCGATTGGGGGCTCTGGAGGAAAGGGGAAAGTGTGTTGAGCCATGGGACAAATGTTAGTGCAGGGATGGTGGTCCTTCTTGCATCGGGTCTGGTCGTAAAAATGTGCTCCTCAAAGGAGATGTGTAAGGGTAGACTGCTTGTAGTAAAAGCAGAAATTAACAACAGCGGTTTTGTCCTTATAAATGTGAATGCGCCTAACATGGACGTTCCCCTGTTGTCCCGTGTACTGGCAGAGGCAATAACCCAGATGTCACCCGGCCGTGCACCAGGACTCCTCGATGGACTCCTTGTGGATTTTTATGAAAAATTCTGGGGAATAATTGGAATGGACTTCTTTTGCGTGAGTGCGTCAGAGTAGGAGACAATCCTGCCTAAAAAAGGGGACTTGTGTGAACTTAACCTCTCTGGGATATGTGGGAAGCTAGCGTCTCAACTAGCAAACATCCAGTAAAAATGCAGAGCGCCAAATTCAAATAAATTACTATTAAAAATTAAACTTGAAATCACACATTCAATACGATGAAATCACACATTCAATACACCAAATTAAAGCTACACTTGTTGTGAATCCAGCCAACGTGTCAGATTTTAAAAATGCTTTACGGCGAAAGCAAACGATGCTATTATCTGATATTATATTATAGCCCCCAAGCAAACAAACACAGACCATCATATTTCAACCCTCCCGGCGCGACACAAAACGCAGAAATAAAGATATATTTCATGCCTTACCTTTGACGAGCTTCTTCTGTTGGCAATCCAATATGTCCCATAAACTTCACAAATGGTCCTTTTGTTCGATTAATTCCGTCGATATATATCCAAAATGTCCATTTATTTGGCGTGTTTGATCCAGAAAAACACTGGTTCCAACTTGCACAACGTGACTACAAAATATCTCAAAAGTTACCTGTAAGCTTTGTCCAAACATTTCCAACTACTTTTGTAATACAACTTTAGGTATTTTTAACGTAAATAATCGATAAAATTGAAGACAGGATGATCTGTGTTCAATACCGGAGGAAAACCGGAGGAAAAGTGTAGCGAGCTTTCAGGTCACGTGCCTCTAACAAAGAGTACACTTCCCTCTACCCTCATTCTGAACATGGCTACTTCTTCATTTCTCAAAGGGAAAACCTCAACCAATTTCTAAAGACTGTTAACATCCAGTGGAAGCGATAGGAACTGCAAGAAGGTCCCTTAGAAATCTGGATTCCCAATGAAATCCCATTGAAAAGAGAGTGACCTCAATTTTTTTTAAATCTGAATGGTTTGTCCTCAGGGTTTCGCCTGCCAAATAAGTTCTGTTATACTCACAGACATGATTCAAATAGTTTTAGAAACTTCAGAGTGTCTTCTATCCAAATCTACAAATAATAAGCATATCTTAGGTTTTGGGCCTGAGTAGCAGGGAGTTTACTTTGGACACGCTTTTCATCCGGATGTGAAAATACAGCCACCTATCCCAGAGAACTTCTTAGGGCTGCAATCCCGGTAACGGGATCGATATGACAACAGCCAGTGAAAGTGCAGGGCACCAAATTCAAAAAACAGAAATCTCATAATTAAAATTCCTCAGACATACATGTGTCTTATACCATTTTAAAGGTAATATTGTTGTTAATCCCACCAAAGTGTTCCAATTTCAAATATGCTTTTCAGCGAAAGCCCTACAAACGATTATGTTAGGTCACACCAAACCACAATAAGCACAGCCATTTTTACCGCCAAAGATAGGAGTCACAAAAAGCACAAATAGAGATAAAATGAATCACTAACCTTTGATGATCTTCATCAGATGACACTCATAGGACTTCATGTTACACAATACATGTATGTTTTGTTTGATAAAGTTCATATTTATATAAAATAATCTGAGTTTACATTGGTGCGTTACATTCACTAGTTCCAAAAACATCAAGTGATTTTGCATAGCCACATCGATTCAACAGAAATACTCATCATAAATGTAGATGATAATACAAGTTATACACATGGAATTATAGATATACCTCTCCTTAATGAAACCGCTGTGTCAGATTTAAAAAAAACTTTATGGAAAAATAAACCATGCAATAATCTGAGACGGAGCTCAGAACAATAGCCAAATTAGCCGCCATGTTGGACTCAACAGAAACCAGAAAATACATGATAAATGTTTCCTTACCTTTGATGATCTTCATCAGAATGCAGTCCCAGGAATCCCAGGTCCACAATAAATGTTTGATTTGTTCGATAATGTCCGTTATTTATGTCCAATTAGCTACTTTTGTTAGCGCGTTCGGCAAACAATTCCAAAGTCACGAAGTGCGTTTCCTAAAAGCTGACTAAATGTCCAAAAGTTCAGTAACAGTCAGTAGAAACATGTCAAATGATGTATTGAATCAATCTTTAGAATGTTGTTAACATAAATCTTGAATAACGTTCCAACCGGAGAATTACATTGACTTCAGATGAGCGATGGAACGCGCTCTTATGTGAACGCGCATGGTCAAAGAAGGGTCAACCTGACTAATTCCTCTCTCATTCGGCCCCCCTTCACAGTAGAGGCATCAGACAAAGTTCTACAGACTGTTGACGTCTATTGGAAGTCGTAGGAATTGAAAACTCATTCATATCTCGCTGTGATTTCAATGGGATCTTGGTTGAAAATTGACCAGCCTAATAATTTCCACTTCCTGTTTGGATTTTTTCTCAGGTTTTTGCCTGCCATATCAATCAATCAATCAATCAATTTTATTTTATATAGCCCTTCGTACATCAGCTAATATCTCGAAGTGCTGTACAGAAACCCAGCCTAAAACCCCAAACAGCTAGTAATGCAGGTGTAGAAGCACGGTGGCTAGGAAAAACTCCCTAGAAAGGCCAAAACCTAGGAAGAAACCTAGAGAGGAACCAGGCTATGAGGGGTGGCCAGTCCTCTTCTGGCTGTGCCGGGTGGAGATTATAACAGAACTATGCCAAGATGTTCAAAAATGTTCATAAGTGACAAGCATGGTCAAATAATAATCATGAATAATTTTCAGTTGGCTTTTCATAGCCGATCATTAAGAGTTGAAAAACAACAGGTCTGGGACAGGTGGCGGTTCCATAACCGCAGGCAGAACAGCTGAAACTGGAATAGCAGCAAGGCCAGGCGGACTGGGGACAGCAAGGAGTCACCACGGCCGGCAGTCCCGACGCATGGTCCTAGGGCCCAGGTCCTCCGAGAGAAAGAAAGAGAGAAGGAGAAAATTAGAGAGAGCCAAGATTTTCAAAATGTTCATAAATGACAAGCATGGTCAAATAATAGTCAGGAATAAATCTCAGTTGGCTTTTCATAGCCGATCATTAAGAGTTGAAAACAGCAGGTCTGGGACAGGTAGGGGTTCCATAACCGCAGGCAGAACAGTTGAAACTGGAATAGCAGCAAGGCCAGGCGGACTGGGGACAGCAAGGAGTCACCACGGCCGGTAGTCCCGACGTATGGTCCTAGGGCTCAGGTCCTCCGAGAGAAAGAAAGAGAGAGGGAGAAAATTAGAGAGAGCCAAGATTTTCAAAATGTTCATAAATGACAAGCATGGTCAAATAATAATCAGGAATAAATCTCAGTTGGCTTTTCATAGCCGATCATTAAGAGTTGAAAACAGCAGGTCTGGGACAGGTAGGGGTTCCGTAACCGCAGGCAGAACAGTTGAAACTGGAATAGCAGCAAGGCCAGGCGGACTGGGGACAGCAAGGAGTCATCATGCCCGGTAGTCCTGACGTATGGTCCTAGGGCTCAGGTTCTCAGAGAGAAAGAGAGAACGAGAGAATTAGAGAGAGCATACTTAAATTCACACAGGACACTGGATAAGACAGGAGAAGTACTCCAGGTATAACCAACTGACCCTAGCCCCCCGACACATAAACTACTGCAGCATAAATACTGGAGGCTGAGACAGGAGCGGTCAGGAGACACTGTGGCCCCATCCGAAGAAACCCCCGGACAGGGCCAAACAGGAAGGATATAACCCCACCCACTTTGCTAAAGCACAGCCCCCGCACCACTAGAGGGATATCTTCAACCACCAACTTACAATCCTGAGACAAGGCCGAGTATAGCCCACAAAGGTCTCCACCACAGCACAAACCAAGGGGGGGCGCCAACCCAGACAGGAAGATCACGTCAGTAACTCAACCCACTCAAGTGACGCACCCCTCCTAGGGACGGCATGAAAGAGCACCAGTAAGCCAGTGACTCAGCCCCTGTAATAGGGTTAGAGGCAGAGAATCCCAGTGGAGAGAGGGGATGAGTTCTGTTATACTCACAGACATAATTCAAACAGTTTTAGAAACTTCAGAGTGTTTTCTATCCAATACTAATAATAATATGCATATATTAGCAACTATGACTGAGGAGCAGGCCGTTTACTCTGGGCACCTCTGTGCACCTTTCATCCAAGCTACTCAATACTGCCCCTGCAGCCACAAGAAGTTAACATTTTGGGGGTGTACCTGAGCTTGACGAGGTGGATCAGGAAGAACTGGGAGTCGCTGTCACAGGCACTGGTGTCAAGACTGGCCAGGTGGAAGTGGCTCCTGTCCCATATAGAGGGAGACGGCTGATAATCAACAACCTGGCGGCATCTTCCGGAATAAACAGACCGACCTCCTGTGGAATAAACAGACTGACCCCCCCCCCCCCCTACACCAGACCTGCAACGCAAGTTGGTGGATTTTTTCTGGTCGCTGGCTGAGGGTGGGTTGTACATGTCGGGAACAAAGAAGGAGGACAGGGCCTGGTGGAACTGTAGAGCAGGGTGGCTGCTTTCAGACTAAAGGCGGCGTAGAGACTGCTGTATCATACTGATGTCGGCTGGAGGGAACCAGCACGCGCACTGCTGAGGAGAGCTGGCGGATTAGGGTTGGACCGGGCAGCTGTTCCTCATGAGGCTGGAGGGGCTGAGTACAGCAAGTCTCTTTGAGTTTTTCTCTGTGGTGCTGAGGGCCTTGCAGCTGCTAAGGCCCACACTAGATGGGGGTGTGGAGCCTGGGCTGTGGGTGTGGGAGGAGCCTATCTTCCACAACCCAGCAATTTTTTTTGAGATCGGTTCAGTCGGCCACCCTGCAGAGGCGACTGATGGCAGCGGGTTTACAAAGGCTGGGTTGTAGAGCCTGCGGTTGACGGGGGAGGAGGGGTTGAAAAACCCCGGATGTCCTGGCACAACAAATAGGACTAACATCTCTTAGGCTGATGGAGAGATTCCTGGGGGAGGTCCAGGAGGCTGTCTGAGCCAGTAAAGGGGATGTTTGACTGGCCAACGGGGGAGGGGCTACCAATGTTTCCGCCACTGCAGGTGACGGCAGAGACTGGGGACTGGCAAGGGCTTGTTGGACTTGGTGGATTTTAGGACTTTTGAACCCCCCCGAGCCTGAGGGAGTTTGAGGGGGGGTTAAAGGTAAAGCCCTCTACAACCTCTGCATTAAGGTGAAGAACATTAGGGATCTAACAGGAGTGAAGGCACATCAATGGCAGGGAGAGTATGGTGAGTTTAAGATGGAGGGGGCTTTACAAAACTCCCAGTACCAAAGAGGTCAGGGGACCTCCAGTGGACGGTTGTGATACAGCCTGGATTCAAACCAGGCTATCTGTAGTGACGCCTCAAGCGCTGAGATGCCTTAGACCGCTGCGCACCTCGGGGAGCCTCAGGTACAGGTACAGGTATTCGAATAAGGAAAAGGCCAAATGTGTGCTGTTGAATTTTCTGTTTGCTCAGGCAAAGTTGGCTATTTGGCTAACAAGGAGTAACAGGGTCAAAGGTACTATTATTTAATGGGATGGTCTCTGTATGCCTTAGGGTGGAAATTGAGTTCTATAAAATGATAAAAAGGTGTGAGATATGGGAGATATGATGTGTCGGGGTGATTTAATGAAATGAGGACGTATCATTAAAGACAGACAAAACGTCAAGAAGTCTCTCTCTGCCTCTCTCTCCTTCTCCTTCTCTCTCTCTTTCTTTTTCTCTCTTTTTCTCTCTCTCTCCTTCTCTCTCTCTCACTCTCCTTCTCTCTCTCTCTCACTCTCCTTCTCTCTCTCCCCACTTCTCTTTGTCTCTCAGCTTCTATTTGTCTTTCTCTCTCTCTCTCTCTCTCTCTTTCCCCCCGTCTCTCTCTCCCCTTCTCTCTCTCTCAAATCCAGACACACTGTGAACATGGTAGACACATTTAAATGTAGGTTCAGATTCATGACGCGTTGGGAATTCCATGATCAGATCTCTATGATCAGAACACTAAAGCTGCATGATCTGTCAAGTCTAGACAGGGCCCTCGCTGACAACCGCCTGACATCTCATCTCATCTGAACTGACCGGAGAGGAGGAACAGGAAGTGACCTAAACAGTGATGTAATGACAAAATGCAGCGTGGCATCAGACAGCTGTACTGAGACAGTGAATGAGAGAAGGTTTTTGTAGTGTAGACAGGGGAATCTGCAACACTGTGCCTTACTAGCAGCACAGAAATACACTGCACTGTGTTGGGGTCGTATTAAATTGAACATGTTCAGAGAGGCATTCTTTGGGTCATCTCCACTCAAATCTCCACTCATATTAAAATGCTTTTCATATGAACTCTCAATGGTTTGAGAATTATAATTCAAATATCCAATGAGTTTCAGAGCTGTTTCTCCGTGTGATTGGATGAGATAGTTTGGTGACGCGGGGAGCATGATGCTCAGCAGGGAGGGGTGTGGTTGTCTGTAGGACGTTGAAGAACGAGTGCTCTTGGTGAAGGGACGTGGTTGTCCGTAGGACGTTGAAGAACGAGTGCTCTTGGTGAAGGGACGTGGTTGTCTGTAGGACGTTGAAGAACGAGTGCTCTTGGTGAAGGGACGTGGTTGTCTGTAGGACGTTGAAGAATGAGTGCTCTTGGTGAAGGGGCGTGGTTGTCTGTAGGACGTTGAAGAACGAGTGCTCTTGGTGAAGGGGCGTGGTTGTCTGTAAGACGTTGAAGAACGAGTGCTCTTGGTGAAGGGACGTGGTTGTCTGTAGGACGTTGAAGAACGAGTGCTCTTGGTGAAGGGGCGTGGTTGTCTGTAGGACGTTGAAGAACGAGTGCTCTTGGTGAAGGGGCGTGGTTGTCTGTAAGACGTTGAAGAACGAGTGCTCTTGGTGAAGGGACGTGGTTGTCTGTAGGACGTTGAAGAACGAGTGCTCTTGGTGAAGGGACGTGGTTGTCTGTAGGACGTTGAAGAACGAGTGCTCTTGGCGAAGGGACGTGGTTGTCCGTAGGACGTCGAAGAACGAGTGCTCTTGGTGAAGGGACGTGGTTGTCTGTAGGACGTTGAAGAACGAGTGCTCTTGGTGAAGGGACGTGGTTGTCTGTAGGACGTTGAAGAACGAGTGCTCTTGGCAAAGGGACGTGGTTGTCCGTAGGACGTTGAAGAACGAGTGGTCTTGGTGAAGGGACGTGGTTGTCCGTAGGACGTTGAAGAACGAGTGCTCTTGGTGAAGGGATGTGGTTGTCCGTAGGACGTTGAAGAATGAGTGCTCTTGGTGAAGGGACGTGGTTGTCCGTAGGACGTTGAAATACGAGTGCTCTTGGTGAAGGGACGTGGTTGTCCGTAGGACGTTGAAGAACGAGTGCTCTTGGTGAAGGGACGTGGTTGTCTGTAGGACGTTGAAGAACGAGTGCTCTTGGTGAAGGGACGTGGTTGTCCGTAGGACGTCGAAGAACGAGTGCTCTTGGTGAAGGGACGTGGTTGTCCGTAGGACGTTGAAGAACGAGTGCTCTTGGTGAAGGGACGTGGTTGTCCGTAGGACGTTGAAGAACGAGTGCTCTTGGTGAAGGGACGTGGTTGTCCGTAGGACGTTGAAGAATGAGTGCTCTTGGTGAAGGGACGTGGTTGTCCGTAGGACGTTGAAGAACGAGTGCTCTTGGTGAAGGGACGTGGTTGTCTGTAGGACGTTGAAGAACGAGTGCTCTTGGTGAAGGGACGTGGTTGTCTGTAGGACGTTGAAGAACGAGTGCTCTTGGTGAAGGGACGTGGTTGTCTGTAGGACATTGAAGAATGAGTGCTCTTGGTGAAGGGACGTGGTTGTCTGTTGGTGCTGGAGGAGCGGTTTGCTCTTGGTGAAGGGACGTGGTTGTCTGTAGGACGTTGAAGAACGAGTGCTCTTGGTGAAGGGACGTGGTTGTCCGTAGGACGTTGAAGAACGAGTGCTCTTGGTGAAGGGACGTGGTTGTCCGTAGGACGTTGAAGAACGACTGCTCTTGGTGAAGGGACGTGGTTGTCTGTAGGACGTTAAAGAATGAGTGCTCTTGGTGAAGGGACGTGGTTGTCCGTATGACGTTGAAGAACGAGTGCTCTTGGTGAAGGGACGTGGTTGTCTGTAGGACGTTGAAGAACGAGTGCTCTTGGTGAAGGGACGTGGTTGTCTGTAGGACATTGAAGAACGAGTGCTCTTGGTGAAGGGACGTGGTTGTCTGTAGGACGTTGAAGAACGAGTAATCTTGGTGAAGGGACGTGGTTGTCTGTAGGACATTGAAGAATGAGTGCTCTTGGTGAAGGGACGTGGTTGTCTGTTGGTGCTGGAGGAGCGGTTTGCTCTTGGTGAAGGGACGTGGTTGTCTGTAGGACGTTGAAGAATGAGTGCTCTTGGTGAAGGGACGTGGTTGTCTGTTGGTGCTGGAGGAGCGGTTTGCTTTTGGTGAAGGGACGTGGTTGTCTGTAGGACGTTGAAGAACGAGTGCTCTTGGTGAAGGGACGTGGTTGTCTGTAGGAAGTTGAAGAACGAGTGCTCTTGGTGAAGGGACGTGGTTGTCTGTAGGACGTTGAAGAATGAGTGCTCTTGGTGAAGGGACGTGGTTGTCTGTAGGACGTTGAAGAATGAGTGCTCTTGGTGAAGGGGCGTGGTTGTCTGTAGGACGTTGAAGAACGAATGCTCTTGGTGAAGGGACGTGGTTGTCTGTAGGACGTTGAAGAACGAGTGCTCTTGGTGAAGGGACGTGGTTGTCCGTAGGACGTTGAAGAAGGAGTGCTCTTGGTGAAGGGACGTGGTTGTCCGTAGGACGTTGAAGAACGAGTGCTCTTGGTGAAGGGACGTGGTTGTCCGTAGGACGTTGAAGAACAAGTGCTCTTGGTGAAGGGACGTGGTTGTCCGTAGGACGTTGAAGAACGAGTGCTCTTGGTGAAGGGACGTGGTTGTCCGTAGGACGTTGAAGAACGAGTGCTCTTGGGGAAGGGACGTGGTTGTCCGTAGGACGTTGAAGAACGAGTGCTCTTGGTGAAGGGACGTGGTTGTCCGTAGGACGTTGAAGAACGAGTGCTCTTGGTGAAGGGACGTGTTTGTCTGTAGGACGTCGAAGAACGAGTGCTCTTGGTGAAGGGACGTGGTATTCTGTAGGACGTTGAAGAACGAGTGCTCTTGGTGAAGGGACGTGGTTGTCTGTTGGTGCTGGAGGAGCGGTTTGCTCTTGGTGAAGGGACGTGGTTGTCTGTAGGACATTGAAGAATGAGTGCTCTTGGTGAAGTGACGTGGTTGTCTGTTGGTGCTGGAGGAGCGGTTTGCTCTTGGTGAAGGGACGTGGTTGTCTGTAGGACGTTGAAGAATGAGTGCTCTTGGCGAAGGGACGTGGTTGTCCGTAGGACGTTGAAGAATGAGTGCTCTTGGCGAAGGGACGTGGTTGTCCGTAGGACGTTGAAGAATGAGTGCTCTTGGCGAAGGGACGTGGTTGTCCGTAGGACGTTGAAGAATGAGTGCTCTTGGCGAAGGGACGTGGTTGTCCGTAGGACGTTGAAGAATGAGTGCTCTTGGCGAAGGGACGTGGTTGTCCGTAGGACGTTGAAGAACGAGTGCTCTTGGTGAAGGGACGTGGTTGTCTGTAGGACGTTGAAGAACGAGTGCTCTTGGTGAAGGGACGTGGTTGTCTGTAGGACGTTGAAGAACGAGTGCTCTTGGTGAAGGGACGTGGTTGTCTGTAGGACGTTGAAGAAGGAGTGCTCTTGGTGAAGGGACATGGTTGTCTGTAGGACGTTGAAGAACGAGTGCTCTTGGTGAAGGGACGTGGTTGTCTGTAGGACGTTGAAGAACGAGTGCTCTTGGTGAAGGGGCGTGGTTGTCTGTAGGACGTTGAAGAACGAGTGCTCTTGGTGAAGGGGCGTGGTTGTCTGTAGGACGTTGAAGAACGAGTGCTCTTGGTGAAGGGACGTGGTTGTCTGTAGGACGTTGAAGAATGAGTGCTCTTGGTGAAGGGGCGTGGTTGTCTGTAGGACGTTGAAGAATGAGTGCTCTTGGTGAAGGGGCGTGGTTGACTGTAGGACGTTGAAGAATGAGTGCTCTTGGTGAAGGGACGTGGTTGTCTGTAGGACGTCGAAGAACGAGTGCTCTTGGTGAAGGGACTTGGTATTCTGTAGGACGTTGAAGAACGAGTGCTCTTGGTGAAGGGACGTGGTTGTCTGTAGGACGTTGAAGAACGAGTGCTCTTGGTGAAGGGACGTGGTTGTCTGTAGGACGTTGAAGAACGAGTGCTCTTGGTGAAGGGACGTGGTTGTCTGTAGGACGTTGAAGAATGAGTGCTCTTGGTGAAGGGACATGGTTGTCTGTAGGACGTTGAAGAACGAGTGCTCTTGGTGAAGGGACGTGGTTGTCTGTAGGACGTTGAAGAACGAGTGCTCTTGGTGAAGGGGCGTGGTTGTCTGTAGGACGTTGAAGAACGAGTGCTCTTGGTGAAGGGACGTGGTTGTCTGTAGGACGTTGAAGAATGAGTGCTCTTGGTGAAGGGACGTGGTTGTCTGTAGGACGTTGAAGAATGAGTGCTCTTGGTGAAGGGGCGTGGTTGTCTGTAGGACGTTGAAGAATGAGTGCTCTTGGTGAAGGGGCGTGGTTGACTGTAGGACGTTGAAGAACGAGTGCTCTTGGTGAAGGGACGTGGTTGTCTGTAGGACGTTGAAGAACGAGTGCTCTTGGTGAAGGGACGTGGTTGTCTGTAGGACGTTGAAGAACGAGTGCTCTTTGGTGAAGGGACGTGGTTGTCTGTAGGACGTTGAAGAACGAGTGCTCTTGGTGAAGGGACGTGGTTGTCCGTAGGACGTTGAAGAACGAGTGCTCTTGGTGAAGGGACGTGGTTGTCTGTAGGACGTCGAAGAACGAGTGCTCTTGGTGAAGGGACGTGGTATTCTGTAGGACGTTGAAGAACGAGTGCTCTTGGTGAAGGGACGTGGTTGTCTGTAGGACATTGAAGAATGAGTGCTCTTGGTGAAGTGACGTGGTTGTCTGTTGGTGCTGGAGGAGCGGTTTGCTCTTGGTGAAGGGACGTGGTTGTCTGTAGGACATTGAAGAATGAGTGCTCTTGGTGAAGTGACGTGGTTGTCTGTTGGTGCTGGAGGAGCGGTTTGCTCTTGGTGAAGGGACGTGGTTGTCTGTAGGACGTTGAAGAATGAGTGCTCTTGGCGAAGGGACGTGGTTGTCCGTAGGACGTTGAAGAATGAGTGCTCTTGGCGAAGGGACGTGGTTGTCCGTAGGACGTTGAAGAATGAGTGCTCTTGGCGAAGGGACGTGGTTGTCCGTAGGACGTTGAAGAATGAGTGCTCTTGGCGAAGGGACGTGGTTGTCCGTAGGACGTTGAAGAACGAGTGCTCTTGGTGAAGGGACGTGGTTGTCTGTAGGACGTTGAAGAACGAGTGCTCTTGGTGAAGGGACGTGGTTGTCTGTAGGACGTTGAAGAACGAGTGCTCTTGGTGAAGGGACGTGGTTGTCTGTAGGACGTTGAAGAATGAGTGCTCTTGGTGAAGGGACATGGTTGTCTGTAGGACGTTGAAGAACGAGTGCTCTTGGTGAAGGGACGTGGTTGTCTGTAGGACGTTGAAGAACGAGTGCTCTTGGTGAAGGGGCGTGGTTGTCTGTAGGACGTTGAAGAACGAGTGCTCTTGGTGAAGGGGCGTGGTTGTCTGTAGGACGTTGAAGAACGAGTGCTCTTGGTGAAGGGACGTGGTTGTCTGTAGGACGTTGAAGAATGAGTGCTCTTGGTGAAGGGGCGTGGTTGTCTGTAGGACGTTGAAGAATGAGTGCTCTTGGTGAAGGGGCGTGGTTGACTGTAGGACGTTGAAGAACGAGTGCTCTTGGTGAAGGGACGTGGTTGTCTGTAGGACGTTGAAGAACGAGTGCTCTTGGTGAAGGGACGTGGTTTTCTGTAGGACGTTGAAGAACGAGTGCTCTTTGGTGAAGGGACGTGGTTGTCTGTAGGACGTTGAAGAACGAGTGCTCTTGGTGAAGGGACGTGGTTGTCTGTAGGACGTTGAAGAATGAGTGCTCTTGGTGAAGGGACGTGGTTGTCTGTAGGACGTCGAAGAACGAGTGCTCTTGGTGAAGGGACTTGGTATTCTGTAGGACGTTGAAGAACGAGTGCTCTTGGTGAAGGGACGTGGTTGTCTGTAGGACATTGAAGAATGAGTGCTCTTGGTGAAGTGACGTGGTTGTCTGTTGGTGCTGGAGGAGCGGTTTGCTCTTGGTGAAGGGACGTGGTTGTCTGTAGGACGTTGAAGAATGAGTGCTCTTGGCGAAGGGACGTGGTTGTCCGTAGGACGTTGAAGAATGAGTGCTCTTGGCGAAGGAGGGACGTGGTTGTCCGTAGGACGTTGAAGAAGAGTGCTCTGGTGAAGGGACGTGGTTGTCTGTAGGACGTGAAGAACGAGTGCTCTTGGTGAAGGGACGTGGTTGTTGTAGGACGTTGAAGAACGACAGGTGCTCTTGGTGAAGGGACGTGGTTGTTGTAGGACGTTGAAGAATGAGTGTCTTGGTGAAGGGACGTGGTTGTCTGTAGGACGTTGAAGAATGAGTGTTTGGTGAAGGGACGTGGTTGTCTGTAGGACGTTGAAGAATGAGTGCTCTTGGTGAAGGGACGTGGTTGTCTGTAGGACGTTGAAGAAGAGTGCTTTGGTGAAGGGGCTGGTTGTCTGTAGGACGTTGAAGAACGAGTGCTCTTGGTGAAGGGGCGTGGTTGTCTGTAGGACGTTGAAGAACGAGTGCTCTTGGTGAAGGGACGTGGTTGTCTGTAGGACGTTGAAGAATGAGTGCTCTTGGTGAAGGGGCTGGTTTGTCTGTAGGACGTTGAAGAAATGAGTGCTCTTGGTGAAGGGGCGTGGTTGTCTGTAGGACGTTGAAGAATGAGTGCTCTTGGTGAAGGCGTGGTTGTTGTTAGGACGTTGAAGAACGAGTGCTCTTGGTGAAGGGACGTGGTTGTCTGTAGGACGTTGAAGAAACGAGTGCTTTGGTGAAGGGACGTGGTTGTCGTAGGACGTTGAAGAACGAGTGCTCTTGGTGAAGGGACGTGGTTGTCTGTAGGACGTTGAAGAAGAGTGCTCTTGGTGAAGGGACGTGGTTGTCTGTAGGACGTTGAAGAAGAGTGCTCTTGGTGAAGGGACGTGGTTGTCTGTAGGACGTGAAGAATGAGTGCTCTGGTGAAGGGACGTGGTTGTCTGTAGGACGTTGAAGAACGAGTGCTCTTGGTGAAGGGACGTGGTTGCCGTAGGACGTTGAAGAACGAGTGCTCTTGGTGAAGGGACGTGGTTGTCGTAGGGTGAAGACGAGTGCTCTTGGTGAAGGGACGTGGTTGTCCGTAGGACGTTGAAGAAGCGTGCTCTTGGTGAAGGACGTGGTTGTCCGTTAGGACGTTGAAGAACGAGTGCTCTTGGTGAAGGGACGTGGTTGTCTTTAGGACGTTGAAGAACGAGTGCTCTGGTGAAGGGACGTGGTTGTCCGTAGGACGTTGAAGAACGAGTGCTCTTGGTGAAGGGACGTGGTTGTCGTAGGACGTTGAAGAACGAGTGCTCTTGGTGAAGGGACGTGGTTGTCGTTAGGACGTTGAAGAACGAGTGCTCTTGGTGAAGGACGTGGTTGTCCGTAGGACGTTGAAGAAAAGTGCTCTTGGTGAAGGGACGTGGTTGTCGTAGGACGTTGAAGAACGAGTGCTCTTGGTGAAGGGACGTGGTTGTCTGTAGGACGTTGAAGAAGATGCTCTTGGTGAAGGGACGTGGTTGTGTGTAGGACGTTGAAGAAAGAGTGCTCTGGTGAAGGGACGTGGTTGTCCGTAGGACGTTGAAGAACGAGTGTCTTGGTGAAGGGACGTGGTTTTGTCTTAGGACGTGAAGAAAGAGTGCTCTTGGTGAAGGGACGTGGTTGTCCGTAGGAAGTTGAAGAACGAGTGCTCTTGGTGAAGGGACGTGGTTGTTCGTAGGACGTGAGAACGAGTGCTCGGTTGAAGGGACGTGGTTGTCTGTAGGACGTGAAGAAACGGTGCTCTGGTGATGAAGGGACGTGTAGTTGTTCTGGTGAAGGGACGTGGTTGTTCTGTAGGACATTTGAAGGAATGAGTTGCTCCCCTTGGCTGAAGTGACGTGGTTTACTGTTGGTGATGGATGAGCGGTTTGATCTTGTGAAGGACGTGGTTGTCCTGTAGGACGTTGAAGAATGAGGCTCTTGGAGAAGGGACGTGGTCTTGTCCGTTAGGCGTTGAAGAACGAGTGCTCTGTGAAGGGACGTGTTGTCTGTAGACGTTGAAGAATGAGTGGGCATCTGGTGAAGGGATGGTTGTCGTAGGAAGTTGAAGAACGAGTGCTCTTGTGAAGGGACGTGGTTTTCTGTAGGAGTCGCAGAACGAGTTCTCTTGGCGAAGGGACGTGGTTGTCTGGTAGGACATTGAAGAACGAGTGCTATTGGTGAAGGACGTGGTTGGTCTGTAGGACATTGAAGAATTGCGGTGCTTGTGGTGATTGACGGGTTTCTGTTGGTGCTGGAGGAGCGGTTGGCTCTTGTGGAATGCAAGGGACGTGGTTGGTCTGTTAGGGACGTTGAAGAATGAGTGCTCTTGGCGAAGGGACCGTGGTTGTCCGTAGGACGTTGAAGAAATGAGGTGCTCTTGGCGAAGGGACGTGGTTGTCCGTAGGACGTTGAAGAATGAGTGCTCTTGGCGAAGGGATGTGGTTGTCCGTTAGGAACGTTGAAGATGAGTGCTCTTGGCGAAGGGACGTGGTTGTCCGTAGGACGTTGAAGAACGAGTGCTCTTGGTGAAGGGACGTGGTTGTCTGTAGGACGTTGAAGAACGAGTGCTCTTGGTGAAGGGACGTGGTTGTCCGTAGGACGTTGAAGAACGAGTGCTCTTGGTGAAGGGACGTGGTTGTCCGTAGGACGTTGAAGAACGAGTGCTCTTGGTGAAGGGACGTGGTTGTCCGTAGGACGTTGAAGAACGAGTGCTCTTGGTGAAGGGACGTGGTTGTCTGTAGGACGTTGAAGAACGAGTGCTCTTGGTGAAGGGACGTGGTTGTCCGTAGGACGTCAAAGAACGAGTGCTCTTGGTGAAGGGACGTGGTTGTCTGTAGGACGTCGAAGAACGAGTGCTCTTGGTGAAGGGACGTGGTTGTCTGTAGGACGTTGAAGAACGAGTGCTCTTGGTGAAGGGACGTGGTTGTCTGTAGGACATTGAAGAATGAGTGCTCTTGGTGAAGTGACGTGGTTGTCTGTTGGTGCTGGAGGAGCGGTTTGCTCTTGGCGAAGGGACGTGGTTGTCTGTAGGACGTTGAAGAATGAGTGCTCTTGGCGAAGGGACGTGGTTGTCCGTAGGATGTTGAAGAATGAGTGCTCTTGGCGAAGGGACGTGGTTGTCCGTAGGACGTTGAAGAATGAGTGCTCTTGGCGAAGGGACGTGGTTGTCCGTAGGACGTTGAAGAATGAGTGCTCTTGGCGAAGGGACGTGGTTGTCCGTAGGACGTTGAAGAACGAGTGCTCTTGGTGAAGGGGCGTGGTTGTCTGTAGGACGTTGAAGAACGAGTGCTCTTGGTGAAGGGACGTGGTTGTCTGTAGGACGTTGAAGAACGAGTGCTCTTGGTGAAGGGACGTGGTTGTCTGTAGGACGTTGAAGAACGAGTGCTCTTGGTGAAGGGACGTGGTTGTCTGTAGGACGTTGAAGAACGAGTGCTCTTGGTGAAGGGGCGTGGTTGTCTGTAGGATGTTGAAGAATGAGTGCTCTTGGTGAAGGGGCGTGGTTGTCTGTAGGACGTTGAAGAACGAGTGCTCTTGGTGAAGGGACGTGGTTGTCTGTAGGACGTTGAAGAATGAGTGCTCTTGGTGAAGGGGCGTGGTTGTCTGTAGGACGTTGAAGAATGAGTGCTCTTGGTGAAGGGGCGTGGTTGTCTGTAGCACGTTGAAGAACGAGTGCTCTTGGTGAAGGGACGTGGTTGTCTGTAGGACGTTGAAGAACGAGTGCTCTTGGTGAAGGGACGTGGTTGTTTGTAGGACGTTGAAGAACGAGTGCTCTTGGTGAAGGGACGTGGTTGTCCGTAGGACGTTGAAGAACGAGTGCTCTAGGTGAAGGGACGTGGTTGTCCGTAGGACGTCGAAGAACGAGTGCTCTTGGTGAAGGGACGTGGTTGTCTGTAGGACGTCGAAGAACGAGTGCTCTTGGTGAAGGGACGTGGTTGTCTGTAGGACGTTGAAGAACGAGTGCTCTTGGTGAAGGGACGTGGTTGTCTGTAGGACATTGAAGAATGAGTGCTCTTGGTGAAGTGACGTGGTTGTCTGTTGGTGCTGGAGGAGCGGTTTGCTCTTGGTGAAGGGACGTGGTTGTCTGTAGGACGTTGAAGAATGAGTGCTCTTGGCGAAGGGACGTGGTTGTCCGTAGGACGTTGAAGAATGAGTGCTCTTGGCGAAGGGACGTGGTTGTCCGTAGGACGTTGAAGAACGAGTGCTCTTGGTGAAGGGACGTGGTTGTCTGTAGGACGTCGAAGAACGAGTGTTCTTGGTGAAGGGACGTGGTTGTCTGTAGGACGTTGAAGAACGAGTGCTCTTGGTGAAGGGACGTGGTTGTCTGTAGGACATTGAAGAATCAGTGCTCTTGGTGAAGTGACGTGGTTGTCTGTTGGTGCTGGAGGAGCGGTTTGCTCTTGGTGAAGGGACGTGGTTGTCTGTAGGACGTTGAAGAATGAGTGCTCTTGGCGAAGGGACGTGGTTGTCCGTAGGACGTTGAAGAATGAGTGCTCTTGGCGAAGGGACGTGGTTGTCCGTAGGACGTTGAAGAATGAGTGCTCTTGGCGAAGGGATGTGGTTGTCCGTAGGACGTTGAAGAACGAGTGCTCTTGGTGAAGTGACGTGGTTGTCTGTTGGTGCTGGAGGAGCGGTTTGCTCTTGGTGAAGGGACGTGGTTGTCTGTAGGACGTTGAAGAATGAGTGCTCTTGGCGAAGGGACGTGGTTGTCCGTAGGACGTTGAAGAATGAGTGCTCTTGGCGAAGGGATGTGGTTGTCCGTAGGACGTTGAAGAACGAGTGCTCTTGGCGAAGGGACGTGGTTGTCCGTAGGACGTTGAAGAACGAGTGCTCTTGGTGAAGGGACGTGGTTGTCTGTAGGACGTTGAAGAACGAGTGCTCTTGGTGAAGGGACGTGGTTGTCTGTAGGACGTTGAAGAACGAGTGCTCTTGGTGAAGGGACGTGGTTGTCTGTAGGACGTTGAAGAAAGAGTGCTCTTGGTGAAGGGACATGGTTGTCTGTAGGACGTTGAAGAACGAGTGCTCTTGGTGAAGGGACGTGGTTGTCTGTAGGACGTTGAAGAACGAGTGCTCTTGGTGAAGGGACGTGGTTGTCTGTAGGACATTGAAGAATGAGTGCTCTTGGTGAAGTGACGTGGTTGTCTGTTGGTGCTGGAGGAGCGGTTTGCTCTTGGTGAAGGGACGTGGTTGTCTGTAGGACGTCGAAGAACGAGTGCTCTTGGTGAAGGGACGTGGTTGTCTGTAGGACGTTGAAGAACGAGTGCTCTTGGTGAAGGGACGTGGTTGTCTGTAGGACATTGAAGAATCAGTGCTCTTGGTGAAGTGACGTGGTTGTCTGTTGGTGCTGGAGGAGCGGTTTGCTCTTGGTGAAGGGACGTGGTTGTCTGTAGGACGTTGAAGAATGAGTGCTCTTGGCGAAGGGACGTGGTTGTCCGTAGGACGTTGAAGAATGAGTGCTCTTGGCGAAGGGACGTGGTTGTCCGTAGGACGTTGAAGAATGAGTGCTCTTGGCGAAGGGATGTGGTTGTCCGTAGGACGTTGAAGAATGAGTGCTCTTGGCGAAGGGACGTGGTTGTCTGTAGGACGTTGAAGAACGAGTGCTCTTGGTAAAGGGACGTGGTTGTCTGTAGGACATTGAAGAATGAGTGCTCTTGGTGAAGTGACGTGGTTGTCTGTTGGTGCTGGAGGAGCGGTTTGCTCTTGGTGAAGGGACGTGGTTGTCTGTAGGACGTTGAAGAATGAGTGCTCTTGGCGAAGGGACGTGGTTGTCCGTAGGACGTTGAAGAATGAGTGCTCTTGGCGAAGGGACGTGGTTGTCCGTAGGACGTTGAAGAATGAGTGCTCTTTGCGAAGGGATGTGGTTGTCCGTAGGACGTTGAAGAATGAGTGCTCTTGGCGAAGGGACGTGGTTGTCCGTAGGACGTTGAAGAACGAGTGCTCTTGGTGAAGGGACGTGGTTGTCTGTAGGACGTTGAAGAACGAGTGCTCTTGGTGAAGGGACGTGGTTGTCTGTAGGACGTTGAAGAACGAGTGCTCTTGGTGAAGGGACGTGGTTGTCTGTAGGACGTTGAAGAAAGAGTGCTCTTGGTGAAGGGACATGGTTGTCTGTAGGACGTTGAAGAACGAGTGCTCTTGGTGAAGGGACGTGGTTGTCTGTAGGACGTTGAAGAACGAGTGCTCTTGGTGAAGGGACGTGGTTGTCTGTAGGACATTGAAGAATGAGTGCTCTTGGTGAAGTGACGTGGTTGTCTGTTGGTGCTGGAGGAGCGGTTTGCTCTTGGTGAAGGGACGTGGTTGTCTGTAGGACGTTGAAGAATGAGTGCTCTTGGCGAAGGGACGTGGTTGTCCGTAGGACGTTGAAGAATGAGTGCTCTTGGCGAAGGGACGTGGTTGTCCGTAGGACGTTGAAGAATGAGTGCTCTTGGCGAAGGGATGTGGTTGTCCGTAGGACGTTGAAGAATGAGTGCTCTTGGCGAAGGGACGTGGTTGTCCGTAGGACGTTGAAGAACGAGTGCTCTTGGTGAAGGGACGTGGTTGTCTGTAGGACGTTGAAGAACGAGTGCTCTTGGTGAAGGGGCGTGGTTGTCTGTAGGACGTTGAAGAATGAGTGCTCTTGGTGAAGGGGCGTGGTTGTCTGTAGGACGTTGAAGAATGAGTGCTCTTGGTGAAGGGGCGTGGTTGTCTGTAGGACGTTGAAGAACGAGTGCTCTTGGTGAAGGGACGTGGTTGTCTGTAGGACGTTGAAGAATGAGTGCTCTTGGTGAAGGGGCGTGGTTGTCTGTAGGACGTTGAAGAATGAGTGCTCTTGGTGAAGGGGCGTGGTTGTCTGTAGCACGTTGAAGAATGAGTGCTCTTGGTGAAGGGACGTGGTTGTCTGTAGGACGTTGAAGAACGAGTGCTCTTGGTGAAGGGACGTGGTTGTCTGTAGGACGTTGAAGAATGAGTGCTCTTGGTGAAGGGACGTGGTTGTCTGTAGGACGTTGAAGAACGAGTGCTCTTGGTGAAGGGACGTGGTTGTCTGTAGGACGTTGAAGAACGAGTGCTCTTGGTGAAGGGACGTGGTTGTCTGTAGGACGTTGAAGAACGAGTGCTCTTGGTGAAGGGACGTGGTTGTCCGTTGGACGTCGAAGAACGAGTGCTCTTGGTGAAGGGACGTGGTTGTCTGTAGGACGTTGAAGAACGAGTGCTCTTGGTGAAGGGACGTGTTTGTCCGTAGGACGTTGAAGAACGAGTGCTCTTGGTGAAGGGACGTGGTTGTCCGTAGGACGTTGAAGAACGAGTGCTCTTGGTGAAGGGACGTGGTTGTCCGTAGGACGTTGAAGAACGAGTGCTCTTGGTGAAGGGACGTGGTTGTCTGTAGGACGTTGAAGAACGAGTGCTCTTGGCGAAGGGACGTGGTTGTCTGTAGGACGTTGAAGAACGAGTGCTCTTGGTGAAGGGACGTGGTTGTCCGTAGGACGTTGAATAACGAGTGCTCTTGGTGAAGGGACGTGGTTGTCCGTAGGACGTTGAAGAACGAGTGCTCTTGGTGAAGGGACGTGGTTGTCTGTAGGACGTTGAAGAATGAGTGCTCTTCGTGAAGGGACGTGGTTGTCTGTTGGTGCTGGAGGAGCGGTTTGCTCTTGGTGAAGGGACGTGGTTGTCTGTAGGACGTTGAAGAACGAGTGCTCTTGGTGAAGGGACGTGGTTGTCTGTTGGTGCTGGAGGAGCGGTTTGCTCTTGGTGAAGGGACGTCGTGCTTCAGTCGTAAAGGAGTGATGAGATCATGTGGGGATCGGGACTCTAGGTGTTTGGGGAAGGTGTCCTGTTCAGGGCAGGTGGCTTGTGCATTGCAAACCCCAAAAAGTCAGGACTCAAGGATAATGGTTCAAGAACAGAGGGCATTGTGGGATCAGAAGAGATCTTGTGGGTTGGATCGGATGTGGCTGTGATAGGCTTGGGAGGACCAGCGGCCTAGAAGTTGAACTGTGTGGTCTGGCTGCCCTTGGTGAGAAGCAGAGGCGGCAGGCACTGATCTGGAAGGAGTGTCCGGAGAAGTGATAGGCAAAAAACGGATTTGGAGATTATGAGATGGAGATGGAACCAATGGCGGAAGGTGACATGGTTGGTTTCTGTGATGAAGAGGGGGTCGTGAGGGATGACCGGAGGTGGATGAGGTAGGTTAGAAGTTCATAAGGGCTGATGACGGAAGGGAGGTGGAACAGGAAGATGGGAGTGGTTTAGACAGGATGATCTGTCTTGCTGCTTTTGAGGGTGAAGATGAGGAAGTCTTGAGATTGGAAGGTGATGTCTGAGATGCAGGGGTGATGGGCAGGACGGAAGGAGTTGGAAGCGGAGGTAAATTCATAGCATCTCAGGAATCCGATGAAGGCGAGGAGGAACATGGATTCAAGGGCAGCATCAACAGAAACGGACAGATCTGGATCTGAGGGTTTGGATGCAGGAGCTGAGGAGGAAGGCAGAGTGAAGAAAGGACCGTTTCTATTCTTTGAAGATCTTTGAGGAGTTGAGTTGTTTGTGGACTGGAGACAGCAGGGCAGGAGGCACCAGTGAGGGAGTTTCACAAAGAAATTGATGGCGTGAGGTAAACTTGGATGGTGGACGTGCGGATGGAGAGAGAGGAATGGGCATGGATGATGGTGATGATGATGAGGTTGAAGGAGAGGAAGAGGATGTTGTAGTTGTTGTAGAAAGAGCGGAAGCATTTCCAGGATGTCCAATAAGAAAAGAGGGTCCGGAGAGCAAGACTGGGGAGGATGGTTAATTGGGAGATCAGGTGGAGGGAAGGGTTCAGGTTAAAGCTTCCAAACATGGAGTCGGAGTCTGGAGCCAAGGTCCTGAATTTCTAGAAAAATTGTGATGTCGGGGATTTCTGTACAGTTGTGGTGTTCGGGAATGTGACCGGCGCGGTTAATGAACTGATGTTTGACAGAAATCCAGGTGAGTCTGCGAAGGAACGGCATGATGAAGAGGGAGTGGACTACGTCAAGATTGTCTGTGTGGATGAGAACACTCTTGGTTTCTCCACAGGGAGGGAAGGTATAGTTGGTGCAGTGTATCTGCATTAGGAGAACTATCTGCATTAGGAGAACCATCTGCAGTAGGAGAACCATCTGCATTAGGATCACCATCTGCAGTAGGAGAACCATCTGCATTATGAGAACCATCTGCATTATGAGAACCATCTGCATTATGAGAACCATCTGCAGTAGGAGAACCATCTGCATTAGGATAACCATCTGCAGTAGGATAGTCATTTTAGGAGAACCATCTGCAGTAGGAGAACCATCTGTATTAGGAGAACCATCTGTATTAGGAGAACCATCTGCAGTAGGAGAACCATCTGTATTAGGAGAACCATCTGCAGTAGGAGAACCATCTGTATTAGGAGAACCATCTGCAGTAGGAGAACCATCTGCAGTAGGAGAACCATCTGCAGTAGGATAGTCATTTTAGGAGAACCATCTGCATTAGGAGAACTATCTGCATTAGAAGAACCATCTGCATTAGGAGAACCATCTGCATTAGGAAAAACATCTGCATTTGGAGAACCATCTGCATTAGGAGAACCATCTGCATTATGAGAACCATCTGCATTAGGAGAACCATCTGCAGTAGGATAGTCATTTTAGGAGAACTATCTGCATTAGGAGAACTATCTGCATTAGGAGAACCATCTGCATTAGGAGAACCATCTGCATTAGGAGAACCATCTGCATTTGGAGAACCATCTGCATTTGGAGAACCATCTGCATTTGGAGAACCATCTGCATTAGGAGAACCATCTGCAGTAGGATAGTCATTTTAGGAGAACCATCTGCATTAGGAGAACCATCTGCATTATGAGAACCATCTGCATTAGGAGAACCATCTGCAGTAGGATAGTTATTTTAGGAGAACCATCTGCATTAGGAGAACCATCTGCAGTAGAATAGTCATTTTAGGAGAACCATCTGCATTAGGAGAACCATCTGCATTAGGAGAACCATCTGTATTAGGAGAACCATTTGCATTATGAGAACCATCTACATTAGGAGAACCATCTGCAGTAGAATAGTCATTTTAGGAGAACCATCTGCATTAGGAGAACCATCTGCATTAGGAGAACCATCTGTATTAGGAGAACCATTTGCATTATGAGAACCATCTGCATTAGGAGAACCATCTGCATTAGGAGAACCATCTGCAGTAGAATAGTCATTTTAGGAGAACCAATTATTAGCTGACCTCGCTATTTGAGTGACTGTCATTGGCTGACCAAAGAGAAGAACTGCTGGTGCACAACCAAATTTAGAAATTGCACCTTGTATTTTCTACTATTCTAACTTTCAACAGTAAATTAATTTTTTGGGGGGGGTGGGGGGGTTGGGGCCTGTCATGCCAAATAATGTCCCTCGGCCAAATAGTCTACGTCCCAATGGGATTCAATAAACTATTAGAATCCGTTGCTATATCAACGGTGTGACGACCTAATGATTAGAATTTTAGAGATCATTACAGCCTATATTACATTATTTTCATCAATGCTATGCAAACACGGCTGATTTCCACAACAATTTCACTGTTTGAACAAGTTTTGTTTCACGAATAAAATTAAAAACATGAATTCTAACTACTTTTTGCTACCTTGTTAACGTTACGTGAAATCCATGTCTTAAACGTTGCAAAAAATGACAAAGAAACCATATAATCTGCTTGACACATTAAAGTTACTTACCTTACAGATCAGGTAGTCAGCTCATTTCCACTCCACTCATATGTAAATCAGTTGATTCATACACTGGTTTGTCTGGCTGTCATGTTTTTATTTTAACCTGCCCTGATCTGCACTGAAGGAATATAATTTCAGTAGTCCTCTATTATGCAAAAAAATAATAATACATCTCACATAGCTCATTAGCACCCCCTTGTGGTTGAATATATATGCATCTATTGAAGGTCCTAGGATACAATGAATAATGTGGAACAAATAAATACCATCAAAGGATACCTTACGAAACAGCTGTGAAAACCAACCTGACAATATTTAAGAGTTTAATATGTAAACGGATCATTTTTTGGTACAGTTGTGTCATTTATTTTCACAGATAATTTTTTTGACACTGAAATACTTTATTCTGGTGTGTGTGGAATAAAGAGGTGCTGTGTGGTTGGGAGGTTCTGCCGGTCACTTGTTCTCAACAGGCAGTCTCAGAAGAGGACTTGAAGAGAGAGAAAGTCCAGGCACTGCTGCTCTCTTTGTTCTGAGTGTTTCCAGTGCTAGTGTTTATAGTTCATGTGTGTATCTCACATATTATATGCCCAGTAAATACAACAGTAGCGGATGTAATGAGATGGAGGAAGGGGATGGGATGAGTGGGCAATCAGTCATCACTAGATGCAGAATTTCATCTGGAGGGAGAGGAGAGAAAGAGTTAAAGGGTGAGGAAAGGAGGTAGAATCAAGAGATGCTTGATCAGGTGCTGCGGTAAATTCTTCCTGTCACTTATCCTCGACAGGCCGCCAGTCTCAGTCAGGGATTCAATAACATGGGCCTGGTTTAGTTGGAAGGCCTCTCACCATGTCAAGGTACAGGCCGAGAGAAGATGACTCCGGTGATGACTCCACCCTAATGGGCTCCGGTGATGACTCCACCCTAATGGGCTCCGGTGATGACTCCACCCTAATGGGCTCCGGGACACTTCTGCCATACTACGTACACAAATCTAGAACCTCCAGATATGCAAACACTAACAAGAAACCAATTCCATATAAACCCTGGCCTAAAATTTGATTTGGACACAAAAGGGAGAAGGACCTGCAAGTCTATAACTGGACAACTGAACATTTTACTTGCAATGGATATATTTACAGCCAATTCAAGCAAGTTTTAAATATTTACCAGCAAACAAATGGAAAAAACCCCCACTAATATTTACATGCTTGTAATTGTTACTTGGAATACAAGACGCATACGCAATATACTTACCAATGTCTGCAACAAAAAACACATCTATTAAAAAAAAGTTACAATAATACGACATACTCCATTGCATCTTGTAAAATTCCTACCGTCTTGAGGTGGGGAGCCAGCCAAGCAGTGAAATCAAGGGTGGGGAAAACAGACAACAGGCAGACCAATCCACAGGGGGGGGGGTCCAACAATGCAACAGTACAGGCAGGGAAAAGGCTAGTAATGTCATCCAGGGGTTCAGGGAAAAGGCTAGTAATGTCATCCAGGGGTTCAGGGAAAAGGCTAGTAATGTCATCCAGGGGTTCAGGGAAAAGGCTAGTAATGTCATCCAGGGGTTCAGGGAAAAGGTTGAGAACAGGAAATCCGATAGGCTTTCCTTTGCTATAAGGTACAGGCAGGGAATAGGCGTCGTTAGTGAGGCAGACAAAAACTATCATACACGAGAGGATTGCATTACGGCGAAACCAGAGCTCCGAATAGAAGTGTGTAACAAAACAAACAATACCTCACAGTGACGGGGTGCAAAGAACTGAACTAAATAGTGTGTGATAATGACATGCAGGTGTGTGAACAGGTGATTAGAATTCAGGTGATTGGGATCTGGAGAGTGAGCTGCGTTCAGGGGATCTAGGTGTGTGAGAGGGTGAGCGGCGTTCAGGGGATCTAGGTGTGTGAGAGACTGAGCTGAGTTCAGGGGATCTAGGTGTGTGAGAGACTGAGCTGAGTTCAGGGGATCTAGGTGTGTGAGAGAGTGAGCTGCGTTCAGGGGATCTAGGTGTGTGAGAGACTGAGCTGAGTTCAGGGGATCTAGGTGTGTGAGAGAGTGAGCTGCATTCAGGGGGTCTAGGTGTGTGAGAGAGTGAGCTGCATTCAGGGGGTCTAGGTGTGAGAGAGTGAGCTGAGTTCAGGGGATCTAGGTGTATGAGAGTGTGAGCTGCGTTCAGGGGATCTAGGTGTGTGAGAGGGTGAGCTGCGTTCAGGGGATCTAGGTGTGTGAGAGAGTGAGCGGCATTCAGGGGGTCTAGGTGTGTGAGAGAGTGAGCTGCATTCAGGGGATCTAGGTGTGTGAGAGAGAGTGAGCTGCGTTCAGGGGATCTATGTGTGAGAGAGAGTGAGCTGCATTCAGGGGATCTAGGTGTGTGAGAGAGTGAGCTGAGTTCAGGGGGTCTAGGTGTGTGAGAGAGTGCGCTGCGTTTAGGGGATCTAGGTGTGTGAGAGAGTGAGCTGCGTTCAGGGGATCTAGGTGTGTGAGAGGGTGAGCTGCATTCAGGGGATCTAGGTGTGTGAGAGAGAGTGAGCTGCATTCAGGGGATCTAGGTGTGAGAGAGAGTGAGCTGAGTTCAGGGGATCTAGGTGTGTGAGAGAGAGTGAGCTGCGTTCAGGGGATCTAGGTGTGTGAGAGAGTGAGCTGCATTCAGGGGATCTAGGTGTGTGAGAGAGAGTGAGAGCTGCGTTCAGGGGGTCTAGGTGTGTGAGAGAGAGTGAGAGCTGCGTTCAGGGGATCTATGTGTGTGAGAGTGTGAGCTGCGTTCAGGGGATCTATGTGTGTGAGAGAGTGAGCTGAGTTCAGGGGATCTAGGTGTGTGAGAGGGTGAGCTGCATTCAGGGGATCTAGGTGTGTGAGAGAGTGAGCTGGAAGCAGATGTTACAGGTATTATACAGTAAAACTTGAATATCGCTTTTTTTGGTTCCAAACACCCTTTTTAATTGGTTACAGAAGGGAATTTAGAGTTAAGCAAATTCTCTTCCTTTACTGACCTTATTGGGTATTGTCTCCGCCCACTTGGTAAAGTGATTGGTCGCCGTCAGACACCAGCGGTTTCCATTCCTGGATCCGATGAGGTCGATGGATCCGATGAGGTCCACCACTAACATTTAAAGTGTTAGAGAGATTACTTTATTTTTTACCCGTATCTGTGTCATACAGTATGCAGTTGTCATATTTGTACGGATACTGACATAAACATTTGATCATATTTGTTTTTTTTGTTCTTTAAAAGTGCTTTCCTCACCATCTTAAATAAGCATGCCCTATTCAAAAAATGTAGAACCAGGAACAGATATAGCCCGTGGTTCTCTCCAGACCTGACTGCCCTTAACCAGCACAAAAACATCCTGTGGCGTACTGCATTAGCATCGAATAGCCCCCTCGATATGCAACTTTTTAGGGAAGTTAGGAAAACAAAGGATAGCTTTTTCAAACAGAAATTTGCATCCTGTTGCACAAACTCCAAAAAGTTCTGGGACACTGTAAAGTCCATGGGGAATAAGAGCACCTCCTCCCAGCTTCCCACTGCACTGAGGCTAGGAAACACTGTCACCACCGATAAATCCACGATAATTGAGAATTTCTATAAGAATTCTATTCTTTTTTTTCTATTTCTATTCTAAGAAATTTTTCTACGGCTGGCCATGCTTTCCACCTGGCTACCCCTACCCCGGTCAACAGCTCTGCACCCCCCACAGCAACTTGCCCAAGCCTCCCCCATTTATCCTTCACGCAAATCCAGATAGCTGATGTCCTGAAAGAGCTGCAAAATCTGGGCCCCTACAAATCAGCTGGGCTAGACAATCTGGACTCTCTCTTTCTAGAATTATCCGCCGCAATTGTTGCAACCCCCATTACTAGCCTGTTCAACCTGTCTTTCATATCGTCTGAGATCCCCAAAGATTGGAAAGCCTCCGCGGTCAACCCCCTCTTCAAAGGGGGAGACACTCTAGACCCAAACTGTTACAGACCTATATCTATCCTACCCTGCCTTTCTAAGGTCTTTGAAAGCCAAGTTAACTTCACTAGGGTAGGGGGCAGCATTCAGAATTTTGGATGAATAGCATGCCCAAATTAAACTGCCTGCTACTCGGGCCCAGAAGATATGATATGCATATAACTGGTAGATTTGGATAGAAAACACTCTAAAGTTCCCAAAACTGTTAAAATAGTGTCTGTGAGTATAACAGAACTGATTTGAAAATCCATTCAGGAAGTAGTTTTTTTTGTTGGTTTTGTAGGTTTCTATTCAATGCCATTACAGTATCCATTGACTTAGGACTCAAATTGCAGTTCCTATGCCTTCCACTAGATGTCAACAGTCTTTAGAAATTGTTTCAGGCTTGTATTCTGAAAAATGAGGAAGTAAGAGCAGTCTGAATGAGTGGACCCTAAAGTGTCACAGAGCTTTTACATGCGCCCGACCGAGAGTGTGCCTTTCTTGTTTACCTTTTATATTGACAATGTTATTGTCCGGTTGAAATATTATTGATTATTTAGGCTAAAAACAACCTGAGGATTGAATATGAACATCGTTTTACATGTTTCTATGAACTTTACGGATACAATTTGGATTTTTTGTCTGCCTGTTTTGACTGCGTTTGAGCCTGTGGATTACTGAAGAAAACGCGCAAACAAAACAGAGTTTTTTTGGATATAAAGAGACTTTATCGAACAAAGGAACATTTATTGAGTAAATGAATGTCTGCTGAGTGCAACCATATGAAGATCATCAAAGGTAAGGGATTAATTTTATCTCTATTTCTGACTTGTGTAACTCTTCTACTTGGCTGGTTACTGTTTGTAATGATTTGTCTGGTGGGCTATGTTCTCAAATAATCGTAAGGTATGCTTTCGCCGTAAAGCATTTTTAAAATCTGACACCGTGGTTGGATTCACAAGAAGTTAATCTTTAAACCTATGTAAAATATGTTTTGTTTTCTGAATTTTTATAATGAGTATTTCTGTATTTGAATTTGGCGCCCTGCAGTTTCACTGGCAGTTGACGAGGTGGGACGCTACCGTCCCACATACCCTAGTGAAGGTAACAAACAGATAACCGACCATTTCGAATCCCACCGTACCTTCTCCGCTATGCAATCTGGTTTCCGAGCTGGTCATAGGTGCACCTCAGCCACGCTCAAGGTCCTAAATGATATCATAACCGCCATCGATAAGAGACAATACTGTGCAACCGTATTCATCGACCTGGCCAAGGCTTTCGACTCTGTCAATCACTGCAATCTTATCGTTGGATTCTCAAATGACTGCCTCGTCTGGTTCACCAACTACTTCTCAGACAGAGTTCAGCGTGTCAAATCGGAGGGCCTGTTGTCCGGACCTCAGGCAGTCTCTATGGGGGTACCACATGGTTCAATTCTCGGGCCGACTCTTTTCTCTGTATACATCAATGATGTCGCTCTTGCTGCTGGTGATTCTCTGATCCACCTCTATGCAGACGACACCATTCTGTATACTTCTAGCCCTTCTTTGGACACTGTGTTAACTTCTCTAGGATAGGGGGCAGCATTTTCACGTTTTGATGAAAAGCGTGCCCAGAGTAAACTGCCTCCTACTCAGTCCCAGATGCTAATATATGCATATTATTATTAGTATTGGATAGAAAACACTCTGAAGTTTCTAAAACTGTTTGAATCATGTCTGTGACCATAACAGAACTTATTTGGCAGGCAAAACCCCGAGGACAAACCATTCCGAATTTTTTTTTGGAGGTCACTCTCTTTTCAATGGGATTTCATTGGGAATCCAGATTTCTAAGGGACCTTCCTGCAGTTCCTATCGCTTCCACTGGATGTCAACAGTCTTTAGAAATTGGTTGAGGTTTTTCCTTTGAGAAATGAAGAAGTAGCCATGTTCAGAATGAGGCTCCAGTGAAGTGTTCTGTTTGTTAGAGGCGCGTGACCAGAGAGCATGCTACACATTGTTTATCTCCGGTATTGAACACAGATCATCCCGTCTTCAATTTTATCGATTATTTACGTAAAAGAATACGTAAAGTTGTATTACAACAGTAGTTTGAAATGTTTGGACAAAGCTTACAGGTAACATATGAGATATTTTGTAGTCACGTTGTGCAAGTTGGAACCGGTGTTTTTCTGGATCAAACGCGCCAAATAAATGGACATTTTGGATATATATCGACGGAATTAATCGAACAAAAGGACCATTTGTGATGTTTATGGGACATATTGGAGTGCCAACAGAATAAGCTCGTCAAAGGTAAGGCATGAATTATATCTTTATTTCTGCGTTTTGTGTCGCGCCGGGAGGGTTGAAATATGATGGTCTGTGATTGTTAGCTGGGGTGCTATCCTCAGATAATAGCATTGTTTGCTTTCGCCGTAAAGCTGTTTTGAAATCTGACATGTTGGCTGGATTCACAACAAGTGTAGCTTTAATTCGGTATATTGAATGTGTGATTTCATGAAAGTTTAATTTTTATAGTAGTTTATTTGAATTTGGCGCTCTGCATTTTCACTGGATGTTGACCAGGTGGGACGCTACCGTCCCACATATCCCGGAGAGGTTAACTAACCTCCAGACGAGCTTCAATGCCATACAACTCTCCTTCCGTGGCCTCCAACTGCTCTTAAATGCAAGTAAAACTAAATGCATGCTCTTCAACCGATTGCTGCCCGCACCTGCCCACCCGACTAGCATCACTACTCTGGACGGTTCTGACTTAGAATACAAATACCTAGGTGTCTGGTTAGACTGTAAACTCTCCTTCCAGACTCACATTAAGCATTTCCAATCCAAAATGAAATCTAGAATCGGCTTCCTATTTCGCGACAAAGCATCCTTCACTCATGCTGCCAAACATACCCTCGTAAAACTGACTATCCTACCGATCCTTGTCTTCGGCGGTATCATTTACAAAATAGTCTCCAACACTCAACTCAGCAAATTGGATGCAGTCTATCACAGTGCCATCCGTTTTGTCACCAAAGCCCCATATACTACCCACCACTTTGACCTGTATGCTCTCGTTGGCTGGCCCTCGCTTCATATTCATCGCGAAACCCACTGGCTCCAGGTCATCTATAAGTCTTTGCTAGGTAAAGCACCGCCTTATCTCAGCTCACTGGTCACCATAGCAGCACCCACCCATAGCACGCGCTCCAGCAGGTATATTTCACTGGTCACCCCCAAAGCCAATTCCTCCTTTGGCCGCCTTTCCTTCCAGTTCTCTGCTGCCAATGACTGGAACAAATTGCAAAAATCACTGAAGCTGGAGACTCATATCTCCCTCACTAGCTTTAAGCATCAGAAGTCAGAGCAGCTCACAGATCACTGCACCTGTACATAGCTCATCTGTAAATAGCCCATCCAACTACCTCATCCCCATATTGTTATTTTTTTTATTTTTTTGCTCCTTTGCACCCCAGTATCTCTACTTGCACATTCATCTATTTATTGCCTTACCTCCATAATCTTACCTCATTTGCACACACTGTATATAGACTTTTCTATTGTGTTACTGACTGTACGTTTGTTTATCCCATGTGTAACTCTGTGTTGTTGTTTGTGTCGCACTGCTTTGCTTTATCTTGGCCAGGTCGCAGTTGTAAATGAGAACTTGTTCTCAACTAGCCTACCTGGTTAAATAAAGGTGAAAAAAAAATGTCCCCCTCAGTAGTTGTTGGTTTGAAACAAGGAACTCATGTCCACAGTCGCCGACATATACATGTGATTTCTTGCCAGCTGCACATCATTAACAAGTGTTGACACCTCAGTACCCATAGCACTTCCAACTTGTTTATCTGTCCACAGTGCCGTGGATTTCAAATGCTCTTTGCTTGATGCCTGCCTGGCGAATCCTTTGGTACTATCAAGAGCATTCGTTCAGTTAGAATACCCAGTTTGGGTGAAGGCCTTGTCTGTGTTAGCATTGGACTCAAAACAGAACTTTCAACATGGGAAACAAAATTTGCTGCAGTAACCGAGTATTCCAGCCACTCTCTTCCTATGAACCAGTTGCTACTAAATTAATGTTTTTTATGGACGGAAAACCTGCGGCTAGGGTAGGATTCTTGACTAAACTGGACTGGCTCCTCTGTTCCCAGTTGGTCAGGAACATTAAGGGGTGGAGCCATATCCTGGTGGCGCTAGCTGGAATTCAGCATCATCATCGCTGCTGGGATTGGCGGTGGCCTTGGTGGTGGTTTGATGCTGCTGCTCATCGATCTATTTTGGCTTTTTTTGGGGGGGGTACTTTGGCGAAGCCGATTTCTGATATCCATCTTGGCAGTGGCAGATTAGCTGGTTTGAGCTAGCTAAATTGTCTAAGACTAATAACACTACCGCTTTTAATAGCTGGCTAAGAAGCTAACTGAACTCTGTAGTGGAGGGGGGTGTGAGGCAGAGTTGAGTGAAACAGCTTCAACGGTAAACTTAACACCGCCCTTATATATCAGAATATTACAGGCGGAGGCGTATCACGTCTACCATAGATGAGAAGCATTTTCCCCCGCTTTTTATGGAAAGCCAAAGGAGTCAAACCTAACAACCCCAGTGGCTTTCCAATTCCATAGCCCCCCTACACACACCACGGCACCCGCTGTCCATTGTGCTGACATAGAGCAGCGGAGATAACTTGCTCCAACCTGCCACTAAATCATTTGAACTTTTTTGCTATTTTTATATAGGGACATCAAACTAAAACTGTGAGGGGAAACTGAGAGGGCTTTGCCTCCTCGTGAAACCGGGTATGATGGGTACGAGAACAAGGACAACAGAGAAGACAAAGTAAAGGAGGGAGCAGGCACACAGAGACACAGGCCAGCAGGGGGAGACAGAGACACTGGCCAGCCGGAGGAGACAGAGACACAGGCAGGCAGGGGGAGACAGAGACACAGGCCAGCAGGGGGAGACATAGAGACACAGGCCATCAGGGGGAGACAGAGACACAGGCCAGCAGGGGGAGACAGAGACACAGGCCAGCCGGAGGAGACAGAGACACAGGCCAGCAGGGGGAGACAGAGACACAGGCCAGCAGGGGGAGACAGAGACACAGGCCAGCAGGGGGAGACAGAGACACAGGCCAGCAGGAGGAGACATAGAGACACAGGATAAGCAGGAGGAGACATAGATACACAGGCCAGCAGGGGGAGACATAGAAACAGAGGCCAGCAGGGGGAGACATAGAAACAGAGGCCAGCAGGGGGAGACATAGAAACAGAGGCCAGCAGGGGGAGACATAGAAACAGAGGCCAGCAGGGGGAGACATAGAAACAGAGGCCAGCAGGGGGAGACATAGAAACAGAGGCCAGCAAGGGGAGACAGAGACACAGGCCAGCAGGGGGAGACAGAGACACAGGCCAGCCGGAGGAGACAGAGACACAGGCCAGCAGGGGGAGACAGAGACACAGGCCAGCAGGGGGAGACAGAGACACAGGCCAGCAGGGGGAGACAGAGACACAGGCCAGCAGGAGGAGACATAGAGACACAGGATAAGCAGGAGGAGACATAGATACACAGGCCAGCAGGGGGAGACATAGAAACAGAGGCCAGCAGGGGGAGACATAGAAACAGAGGCCAGCAGGGGGAGACATAGAAACAGAGGCCAGCAGGGGGAGACATAGAAACAGAGGCCAGCAAGGGGAGACAGAGACACAGGCCAGCAGGGGGAGACAGAGACACAGGCCATCAGAAGGAGACAGAGATACAGGCCAGCAGGGGGAAACATAGAGACACAGGCCAGCAGGGGAAGACAGAGACACAGGCCAGCAGGGGGAAACAGAGACACATTCCAGCAGGGGGAGACAGAGACACAGGCCAGCAGGGGGAGACAGAGACACAGGCCAGCAGGGAGAGACACAGGCCAGCAGGGGGAGACAGAGACAGAGGACAGCCGGAGGAGGCATAGAGACACAGGCCAGCAGGGGGAGACAGAGACACAGGCCAGCAGGGGAAGACAGAGAAACAGGCCAGCAGGGGGAGACAGAGACACATTCCAGCAGGGGGAGACAGAGACACAGGCCAGCAGGGGGAGACAGAGACACAGACCAGCAGGGGGAGACAGAGACACAGGCCAGCAGGGGGAGACAGAGACACAGGCCAGCCGGGGGAGCTGTGGTGTTGTTGTTGGAAACAGCCGGTCCAGCAGGGGGAGTAGACACGGCAGCTCTGCTATCTGGAGACCAGATATGGGATTGTAGGGTGTGACGTCGGGTATTCGACGCTGGCAGTGGTGGACCTGCTGGCAGGGCTCTCTCGGCCGAGGGAGCTGGTGTAAAATTAAAACAGCACGGCTTTGGTATCACCCAGACGAAAAAGGGTTGACCGGTCACGGAGGAACCTTAAAAGGCTTACCACCGTCCAGTCCAACGTCCGTCTTCCGGCGCCGACAGAGATGGCCGCCTCGCTTCGCGTTCCTAGGAAACTATGCAGTATTATTATTTTTTTATGTGTTATTTCTTACATTGGTGCCCCAGGTAATCTTAGGTTTCATTACATACAGTCGGGAGGAACTACTGAATATAAGAGCAACGTCAACTCACCATCGTTACAACCAGGAATATGACTCTCCCGAAGCGGATCCTGTGTTTTGCCTTCCACCCAGTACAATGGATCTGATCCCAGCCGGCGACCCTAAACAACAACGCCGTAAAAGGGGCAAACGAAGCGGTCTTCTGGTCAGGCTTCGGAGACGGGCACATCACGCTCCACTCCCTAACATACTACTCGCCAATGTCCAGTCTCTTGACAACAAGGTTGATGAAATCCGAGCAAGAGTAACATTCCAGAGAGACATCAGAGATTGTACCGTTCTTTGCTTCACGGAAACATGGCTCACGCGAGAGACGCTAACGGAGTCGGTGCAGCCAGCTACAGCCAGCTTCTTCACGCATCTCGCCGACAGAAACAAACATCTTTCTGGTAAGAAGAGGGGCGGGGGTGTATGCCTTATGATTAACGAGACGTGGTGTGATCATAACAACATACAGGAACTCAAGTCATTCTGTTCACCTGATTTAGAATTCCTCACAATGAAATGTCGACCGCATTATCTACCAAGGGAATTCTCTTCGATTATAATCACAGCCGTATATATTCCTCCCCAAGCAGACACATCGATGGCCCTGAACGAACTTTATCTGACTCTTTGTAAACTGGAAACCACACACCCTGAGGCTGCATTCATCATAGCTGGGGATTTTAACAAGGCTAATCTGAAAACAAAACTCCATAAATTCTATCAGCATATCGATTGTGCTACCAGGGCTGGTAAAACCTTGGATCATTGTTATACTAACTTCCGCGACGCATATAAGGCCCTCCCCCGCCCTCCTTTCGGAAAAGCTGACCACGACTCCATTTTGTTGCTTCCAGCCTACAAACAGAAACTAAAACAGCAAGCTCCCGCGCTCAGGTCTGTTCAACGCTGGTCCGACCAATCTGACTCCACGCTTCAAGACTGCTTCGATCACGTGGATTGGGATATGTTCCGCATTGCGTCCAACAACAACATTGACGAATACGCTGATTCGGTGAGCGAGTTCATTAGAAAGTGCATTGACGATGTCGTACCCACAACAACGATTAAAACATTCCCAAACCAGAAACCGTGGATTGATGGCAGCATTCGCGTGAAACTGAAAGTGCGAACCACTGCTTTTAACCAGGGCAAGGTGACCGGAAACATGACCGAATACAAACAGTGTAGCTATTCCCTCCGCAAGGCAATCAAACAAGCTAAGTGCCAGTATAGAGACAAAGTAGAGTCGCAATTCAACAGCTCAGACACAAGAGGTATGTGGCAGGGTCTACAGTCAATCACGGATTACAAAAAGAAAACCAGCCCCGTCGCGGACCAGGATGTCTTGCTCCCAGACAGACTAAATAACTTTTTTGCTCGCTTTGAGGACAATACAGTGCCACTGACACGGCCCGCTACCAAAACCTGCGGGCTCTCCTTCACTGCAGCCGAGGTGAGTAAAACATTTAAACGTGTTAACCCTCGCAAGGCTGCAGGCCCAGACGGCATTCCCAGCCGCGTCCTCAGAACATGCGCAGACCAGCTGGCTGGTGTGTTTAAGGACATATTCAATCAATCCTTATCCCAGTCTGCTGTTCCCACATGCTTCAAGAGGGCCACCATTGTTCCTGTTCCCAAGAAAGCTAAGGTAACTGAGCTAAACGACTACCGCCTCGTAGCACTCACTTCCGTCATCATGAAGTGCTTTGAGAGACTAGTCAAGGACCATATCACCTCCACCCTACCTGACACCCTAGACCCACTCCAATTTGCTTGCCGACCCAATAGGTCCACAGACGACGCAATCGCAACCACACTGCACACTGCCCTAACCCATCTGGACAAGAGGAATACCTATGTGAGAATGCTGTTCATCGACTACAACTCAGCATTTAACACCATAATACCCTCCAAACTCGTCATCAAGCTCGAGACCCTGGATCTCGACCCCGCTCTGTGCAACTGGGTCCTGGACTTCCTGACGGGCCGCCCCCAGGTGGTGAGGGTAGGTAACAACATCTCCACCCCGCTGATCCTCAACACTGGGGCCCCACAAGGGTGCGTTCTGAGCCCTCTCCTGTACTCCCTGTTCACCCACGACTGCGTGGCCATGCACGCCTCCAACTCAATCATCAAGTTTGCGGACGACACTACAGTGGTAGGCTTGATTACCAACAACGACGAGACGGCCTACAGGGAGGAGGTGAGGGCCCTCGGAGTGTGGTGTCAGGAAAATAACCTCACACTCAACGTCAACAAAACAAAGGAGATGATTGTGGACTTCAAGAAACAGCAGAGGGAGCACCCCCCCTATCCACATCGACGGGACAGTAGTGGAGAAGGTGGAAAGTTTTAAGTTCCTCGGTGTACACATCACGGACAAACTGAATTGGTCCACCCACACAGACAGTGTTGTGAAGAAGGCGCAGCAGTGCCTCTTCAACCTCAGGAGGCTGAAGAAATTCGGCTTGTCACCAAAAGCACTCACAAACTTCTACAGATGCACAATCGAGAGCATCCTGTCGGGCTGTATCACCGCCTGGTACGGCAACTGCTCCGCCCACAACCGTAAGGCTCTCCAGAGGGTAGTGAGGTCTGCACAACGCATCACCGGGGGCAAACTACCTGCCCTCCAGGACACCTACAGTAGTAGGTAGTAGTAGTTGTGGAATTGTTAGGTTAGATTACTTGTTGGTTATTACTGCATTGTCGGAACTAGAAGCACAAGCATTTCGCTACACTCGCATTAACATCTGCTAACCATGTGTATGTGACAAATAACATTTGATTTGATTTGATTTGATGTTCGCCAGGCGAGACTGGGGATGTAAGGCGCCGGCGAGAGGATCTGGTGCAGCGGGCTGGTGAATGACCTCTCAATGCTGGTAGTCACTTGGGAGATTAAGGGGATCATGGGGCCGGCCGTAGATCGAGATGGTCTAGCTGGCGGGGTGGGTCTTGTGGCCGGCCGTAGATCGAGATGGTCTAGCTGGCGGGGTGGGTCTTGTGGCCGGCCGTAGATCGAGATGGTCTAGCTGGCGGGGTGGGTCTTGTGGCCGGCCGTAGATCGAGATGGTCTAGCTGGCGGGGTGGGTCTTGTGGCCACCCCTCAGGTATGACCGGGGATGCGAGGAGTTGGCCGGGTGGATCGTGGAGATCTCGTAGGCTCCCAGTTTTCTGTCAGAGTGACGGGGGTGTGGATCTTGCCTTGGGTTCCGTTCAGTGGGGAAGCCGGTGGATGTTTGGAACAGCTGCCTCAGTCTGGCCGAACGGTTCAACGGGGTATTCAAGAACAGTTATTTTTAGCACAGAGCGTCCAATTGGATGATTCTTATATTTTCCTAGTGGGAAACTCGGGACTCATCTTTCCGAAATTCAAGTTGGCTTGAACCACGTGAGAGGATTTAGTGGCTCCCGAGTGGCGCAGCGGTCTAAGGCACTGCATCTCAGTGCTAGAGGCGTCACTACAGACCCTGGTTCGATCCCGGGCTGTATCACAACTGGCCGTGATCGGGCGGCACACAATTGGGTTAGGGGAGGGTTTGGCTGGGGTAAAATAAGAATTTGTTCTTAACTGACTTGCCTAGTTAAATAAAGGTTAAAAGACAGCTTTACTGTTGTATTATATTGGCACTGAATGAAATCCAGACCTCAGTGCAGGTGTGAGGGATGTGTTGCTTCAGTATAATCTAGTGAGACAGTGAATGAGAGAAGGTTTTTGTAGTGTAGACAGGGGAATCTGTAACACTGTGAATAACTAGCAGCACAGAAATACACTGCACTGTGTTGGGGACGTATTAAATTGAATATGTTCAGAGAGGCATTCTTTGGGCCATCTCCACTCAAATCCCCACTCATATTGAAATGCTTTTCATATGAACTCTCAATGGTTTGAGAATTATAATTCAAATATCCAATGAGTTTCAGAGCTGTTTCTCCGTGTGGTTTCTGGTACCACAGCATCACTCTATAGTCTGTTTTCTGATGGTGGCAGAAGAGTTGAATATTCTCTCCAGGTCTGCTGAAGACTGCAGAGGGAGTCTGGTGAACCTCAACACTGAGACAGAGACCTGGAGAGATTGAGAGAAGACATTATTATTCATTTTTTTATAGATAAGAGACAAAGATACATAATTCCCGTACTGTTCATCTAAACAAGTGATCCTATCTAAATCAGATTACTGTTATTACCTGAGAGCCAACAGAGTAAGAGGATTCTGATCATGTTGAGTCTTGAGCTGAACATCAACAACTAACTGACATCTCATCTGAACTGACTGGAGAGGAGAAAGAGGGACAGGAAGTGACCTCATCAGCGACGTAATGACAGAACGTTGTCACAGTCACAGAAATATAATGTCTAGATAGGATGGCTGCCAGTCCACCCACTATGGCATCATTGACTTGAATGAGGAGGCCCGTTCTACTCATTCTAGTTGTGGTTACAGTATATCGGATCAAATCCAGACCTCAACGCAGGTGTGAGGGAGGTGTGCTGTTAAATAGTATACTACAGTGAGACAGATTGTGTCACACAGGGTTTTTTGTAGTGCAGAGAGGGAATCTACATCACTGTGGCCTTCGCTTGCAGCACAGTAATAAACCGCACTGTGATCGGGACCTTTCAGGTTGAACATGTTCAGAGAGACATTCTTCGGGTCGTTCTGACTCAAATCCCCACTCACGTTTAGATGTCCTTCAATGTACGTGGTTTGAGTCTTAAAATATAAATAGCCTATAAGTTTTAGTTGTTTTTCTCCCGGTGACTGCTGGAACCACTGCATCAGTCTGTAGTTAGTTCTCTCATGGTGGCAGAAGATCTGAACGTTCTCCCCACGTTTCAATAAGACTTCAGAGGGAGACTGATACACCTCAAGGCTGAGACAGAGACCTGGAGAAAGGTGGAGAGAAGACATTTTACCTCAAGTGATGGATGAAATTATATCCACATTGGCCTATACCCCAATGGCTGGACATATACACAGAAATGCCCATACTGGACATAAAATAATTGATGATTTCCAATATGTGTGTTAGGCCTATTACCCGCAAGGCAAATAAGTAAGACAGAGAATGGGATGAGGAAATGAAACATTTTGACTCCCAGTCAACGAGAACAACATCAGAGGAACTGAGTCATTTTGAACTCACATTGGAAGAATATATAAAACAGGATATGACATCACAATCCAAACATGGGTGTTACAGTAATGATCCTCCCAAGTGATTTTTGTTTAATGGCACCCTATTCCTTATATAGTGCACTTATTTCTTATAGAAGCCCCATACCATCCTGCAGTAGAGGGATTTATAGAAGCCCCATACCATCCTGCAGTAGAGACATTTATAGAAGCCCCATACCATCCTACAGTAGAGACATTTATAGAAGCCCCATACCATCCTACAGTAGAGACATTTATAGAAGCCCCATACCATCCTACAGTAGAGGCATTTATAGAAGCCCCATACCATCCTACAGTACAGGCATTTATAGAAGCCCCATACTATCCTACAGTAGAGGCATTTATAGAAGCCCCACACCATCCTGCAGTAGGGACATTTATAGAAGCCCCATACCATCCTACAGTACAGGCATTTATAGAAGCCCAATACCATCCTACAGTACAGGCATTTATAGAAGCCCCATACCATCCTGCAGTAGAGACATTTATAGAAGCCCCATACCATCCTGCAGTAGAGACATTTATAGAAGCCCCATACCATCCTACAGTAGAGACATTTATAGAAGCCCCATACCAACCTACAGTAGAGACATTTATAGAAGCCCCATACCATCCTACAGTAGAGACATTTATAGAAGCCCCATACCATCCTGCAGTAGAGACATTTATAGAAGCCCCATACCATCCTGCAGTAGAGACATGTATAGAAGCCCCATACCATCCTACAGTAGAGACATTTATAGAAGCCCCATACCATCCTACAGTAGAGACATTTATAGAAGCCCCATACCATCCTACAGTAGAGCCATTTATAGAAGCCCCATACCATCCTGCAGTACAGCCATTTATAGAAGCCCCATACCATCCTGCAGTAGAGCCATTTATAGAAGCCCCATACCATCCTACAGTACAGGCATTTATAGAAGCCCCATACCATCCTACAGTAGAGACATTTATAGAAGCCCCATACCATCCTGCAGTAGAGACATTTATAGAAGCCCCATACCATCCTGCAGTAGAGACATTTATAGAAGCCCCATACCATCCTACAGTACAGACATTTATAGAAGCCCCGTACCATCCTACAGTAAAGACATTTATAGAAGCCCCGTACCATCCTACAGTACAGACATTTATAGAAGCCCCATACCATCCTACAGTACAGACATTTATAGAAGCCCCGTACCATCCTACAGTACAGACATTTATAGAAGCCCCATACCATCCTACAGTAGAGGCATTTATAGAAGCCCCATACCATCCTACAGTACAGACATTTATAGAAGCCCCATACCATCCTAGTGTAGAGACATTTATAGAAGCCCCATACCATCCTACAGTACAGACATTTATAGAAGCCCCATACCATCCTAGTGTAGAGACATTTATAGAAGCCCCATACCAGCTACAGTACAGACATTTATAGAAGCCCCATACCATCCTACAGAACAGCCATTTATAGAAGCCCCATACCATCCTGCAGTAGAGACATTTATAGAAGCCCCATACCATCCTGCAGTACAGACATTTATAGAAGCCGAATACCATCCTACAGTAGAGACATTTATAGAAGCCCCATACCATCCTACAGTAGAGACATTTATAGAAGCCCCGTACCAACCTGCAGTACAGACATTTATAGAAGCCCCATACCATCCTACAGTACAGACATTTATAGAAGCCCCATACCATCCTACAGTACAGGCATTTATAGAAGCCCCATACCATCCTACAGTACAGGCATTTATAGAAGCCCAATACCATTTATAGAATGCCTACTGATACCACAGTATGGTGTTGTAGCTGGGGAGAGTGTGTTCCACCTGCTGATACCACAGTATGGTGTTGTAGCTGGGGAGAGTGTGTTCCACCTGCTGATACCACAGTATGGTGTTGTAGCTGGGGAGAGTGTGTTCCCCCTGCTGATACCACAGTATGGTGTTGTAGCTGGGGAGAGTGTGTTCCACCTGCTGATACCACAGTATGGTGTTGTAGCTGGGGAGAGTGTGTTCCACCTGCTGATACCACAGTATGGTGTTGTAGCTGGGGAGAGTGTGTTCCACCTGCTGATACCACAGTACGGTGTTGTAGCTGGGGAGAGTGTGTTCCACCTGCTGATACCACAGTATGGTGTTGTAGCTGGGGAGAGTGTGTTCCACCTGCTGATACCACAGTATGGTGTTGTAGCTGGGGAGAGTGTGTTCCACCTGCTGATACCACAGTATGGTGTTGTAGCTGGGGAGAGTGTGTTCCACCTGCTGATACCACAGTATGGTGTTGTAGCTGGGGAGAGTGTGTTCCACCTGCTGATACCACAGTATGGTGTTGTAGCTGGGGAGAGTGTGTTCCACCTGCTGATACCACAGTATGGTGTTGTAGCTGGGGAGAGTGTGTTCCACCTGCTGATACCACAGTATGGTGTTGTAGCTGGGGAGAGTGTGTTCCACCTGCTGATACCACAGTATGGTGTTGTAGCTGGGGAGAGTGTGTTCCACATGCTGATACCACAGTATGGTGTTGTAGCTGGGGAGAGTGTGTTCCACCTGCTGATACCACAGTATGGTGTTGTAGCTGGGGAGAGTGTGTTCCACCAGCTGATACCACAGTATGGTGTTGTAGCTGGGGAGAGTGTGTTCCACCTGCTGATACCACAGTATGGTGTTGTAGCTGGGGAGAGTGTGTTCCACCTGCTGATACCACAGTAGGGTGTTGTAGCTGGGGAGAGTGTGTTCCACCTGCTGATACCACAGTATGGTGTTGTAGCTGGGGAGAGTGTGTTCCACCTGCTGATACCACAGTATGGTGTTGTAGCTGGGGAGAGTGTGTTCCACCTGCTGATACCACAGTATGGTGTTGTAGCTGGGGAGAGTGTGTTCCACCTACTGATACCACAGTATGGTGTTGTAGCTGGGTAGAGTGTTCCACCTGCTGATACCACAGTATGGTGTTGTAGCTGGGGAGAGTGTGTTCCCCCTGCTGATACCACAGTATGGTGTTGTAGCTGGGGAGAGTGTGTTCCACCTGCTGATACCACAGTATGGTGTTGTAGCTGGGGAGAGTGTGTTCCACCTGCTGATACCACAGTATGGTGTTGTAGCTGGGGAGAGTGTGTTCCACCTGCTGATACCACAGTATGGTGTTGTAGCTGGGGAGAGTGTGTTCCACCTGCTGATACCACAGTATGGTGTTGTAGCTGGGGAGAGTGTGTTCCACCTGCTGATACCACAGTATGGTGTTGTAGCTGGGGAGAGTGTGTTCCACCTGCTGATACCACAGTATGGTGTTGTAGCTGGGGAGAGTGTGTTCCACCTGCTGATACCACAGTATGGTGTTGTAGCTGGGGAGTGTGTGTTCCACCTGCTGATACCACAGTACGGAAATATATGGAATTATAGATTATTTTAGATGGTATCTAATCTGTGTTCCAGAATAATGAGAGATTCACGTTCATAGGTGGAAAATATCCAACAGTGAAAGATTCTTAGTTCAACAGTGAGTCAAGATGAACATTCAAAAGGACATGGATCTTCAGCTCTCAGACTCCTTACTACACACCATAGTTTACTGTGGTACTGTGTCTGGTGAGTCCACATGGATTTGTTGAGCTGTAACTCCACCTACAGGAAAGACATGATATCATACCATACTGTATCATGGTCTCCTGTATATCAGAGGGAACCTCCCCATTCTGTTAGACCAGCTGGTGAGTGTTTTGGCATTGAATCAGAGTCAGATACAGTGTGATGTTAATACAGGTGTGATTAGTCTACAGTACACCAGGGAGGAGGTTTTTGTAGAGCAGAGAGGGAGATCTGATGCACTGTGTAAACTAGCAGCACAGTAATACACAGCACTGCTATTTGGAGTTAGTTGATTGATGGTTAAGGTGCTGGTACCACCTGCATTAGCATCTCCTTCTATATCAAATCCAGCCTCAGGATTTCCAGTTTTCCCAATCATGTATCCTAAAAACACCAATTCTCTGTAGTTGGATTGCTTGTACCAGAGGATGCGATCGTAGCCTGATATACTATGTGAACACTCGGTCTTAGCAGACTCTCCTTGGTTCTTGTACAGGTCTTCAGGTCTCTGGTGAACCTGGTTACTGAGAGAAGAACCTAGAGAGAGAGGGAGAGGGAGAGGGAGAGGGAGAGGGAGAGGGAGAGGGAGAGAGAGAGAGAGAGAGAGAGAGAGGGAGAGGGAGAGGGAGAGATGAAACAACAAATAAAGAAACATATTCACCTGAAACATAAAATCCAATCAAATGAGGATATTAGTAGTTGATGAAATCAGTGACCTGAATACCTGCAGCCCAGGCTGTGTAACCCATGGTGATGGAGATAAGAATTGTGATCATGTTGACTCACTGTTAAGGAGACAGAATGAGACAGACAAACCCCTCCTCATGAATTAGAGGTGGCTTCTCATCAACTCATCTCAGTGATCTAATAGAGGGATGCTGCCTCCTTATGAGAACATCTAAAACATCAGAGACCTGAGATGAACCCTGCAGGAGGAGTCTCTGTGGGACAGGAAGCAGGGTTTAGTAGAGCAGAGAGGGAGATCTGATGCACTGCTATCTGGAGGTAGTTGATTGATGGTTAAAGGAAATATTCTCCCATTTTGAATGTTATATTATTTTTTGTTTGTTGTGGATCTCTGAGTGAGGTCTTATCAATGCCATGGGTCATTTCATGTTTTAATGTGTATCTGAGTTATTGGCATTCAAGCAGGCAGACATTGGTCCGTTATGACGTAGTACTGTGGTAAAGTCTGTCTCAGTATGGCGTAGTACTGTGATAAAGTCTCTCTCAGTATGGCGTAGTACTGTGATAAAGTCTCTCTCAGTATGACATAGTACTGTGGTAAAGTCTTTCTCAGTATGACGTAGTACTGTGGTAAAGTCTCCCTCAGTATGACGTAGTACTGTGGTAAAGTCTGTCTCAGTATGGCGTAGTACTGTGATAAAGTCTCTCTCAGTATGGCGTAGTACTGTGATAAAGTCTCTCTCAGTATGACATAGTACTGTGGTAAAGTCTCTCTCAGTATGGCGTAGTACTGTGGTAAAGTCTCTCTCAGTGTCACGTAGTACTGTGATAAAGGTATAAAGAGTGGCCCACCTCCCGGCCCGTTCAGTGATCACTCGGCTACACAGCTGATGCCTCCCGGACTCTTCCCCAACACGGAGAGAACTCCACTACATCACCGGATTCCTGCCGTAAGCTCTGGACCTTTGCAATGGATCATCGCTGCTACCGAGAGTCTATAGTGGCTAACGCCCCTGTCCTGAAGCTAGCACCAATTAGCCGTGAGCCAGGCACATCTCCCGGGCTAGCAAACTAAATTACTACAACCACAATACTTCCTTCGCCAACTGGCCTGGACCCGTTGTCGACACGAAGCCCCGCCGTTCAACCACGACTGGTCTGCCGACGTATCTCCAACCGCTGTGCCCCCAACCGGCCTTTACCGGACGTCGGAGCAGGTGCTTCTACTAGCCCCGGCCTGCTTGCTAGCATAGTAACGACTACATAACGGCTTCCCTGTTTCATCTATTGCTGTTCACTGGACCCTATGATCACCTGGCTACATAGCTGATACCTGATGGACTGTTCATTAATCACGGTATTCCATTTTGTTTATTTTTTGTTTATCTGTTGGCCCCAGCCTCGAACTCAGGCCCTGTGTGTAGTTAACTGACCCTCTCTGCCCATTCATCGCCATTTTACCTGTTGTTGTTGTCCTAGCTGATTAGCTGTTGTTGTCTTACCCGTTGTTGTCAACACCTGCGATTGCTTTATGCCTCGCATTATGTCTCTCTCAAATGTCAATATGCCTTGTATATTGTCGTTTAGGATAGTTATCATTGTTTTAGTTTACTGCGGAGCCCCTAGTCCCACTCAACATGCCTATGATACCTCCTTTGTCCCACCTCCCAGCCATCCTCAGGTCTCTATCACTCAGCCATCCTCAGGTCTCTACCACTCAGACATCCTCAGGTCTCTACCAATCAGCCATCCTCAGGTCTCCACCACTCAGCCCTCCTCAGGTCTCTACCACTCAGCCATCCTCAGGTCTCTACCACTCAGCCATCCTCAGGTCTCTACCACTCAGCCATCCTCATGTCTCCACCACTCAGCCGTCCTCATGTCTCCACCACTCAGCCATCCTCAGGTCTCTACCACTCAGCCATCCTCAGGTCCCTACCACTCAGCCCTCCTCAGGTCTCCACCACTCAGCCACACACACTGATACTGACACTTCACATACACACATATATACAGTAGTGGCAAAAAGTTTTGAGACTGACACAAATATAAATTTTCACAAAGTCTGCTGCCTCAGTTTGTATGATGGCAATTTGCATATACTCCAGAATGTTAAGAAGAGTGATCAGATTAATTGCAATTAATTGTAAAGTCCCTCTTTGCCATGCAAATGAACTGAATCCCCCCCCAAAAATTCCACTGCAATTCAGCCCTGCCACAAAAGGACAAGCTGACATCATGTCAGTGATTCTCTCGTTAACACAGGTGTGAATGTTGACGAGGACAATGCTGGAGATCACTCTTTCATGCTGATTGAGTTCGACTATCAGACTGGAAGCTTCAAAAGGAGGGTGGTGCTCGGAATCATTGTTCTTCCTCTGTCAACCATGCTTATCTGCAAGGTAACATGTGCCGTCATCATTGCTTTTCACAAAAAGGGCTTCACAGGCAAGGATATTGCTGCCAGTAAGATTGCACCTAAATCAACCATTTATCGGATCATCAAGAACTTCAAGGAGAGCAGTTCAATTGTTGTGAAGAAGGCTTCAGGGCACCCAAGAAAGTCCAGCAAGCGCCAGGACCGTCTCCTAAAGTTGATTCAGCTGCGGGATCGGGGCACCACCAGTACAGAGCTTGCTCAGGAATGGCAGCAGGCAGGTATGAGTGCATCTGCACGCACAGTGAGGCGAAGACTTTTGGAGGATGTCCTGGTGTCAAGAAGGGCAGCAAAGAAGCCACTTCTCTCCAGGAAAAACATCAGGGACAGACTGATATTCTGCAAAAGGTACAGGGATTGGATTGCTGAGGACTGGGGTAAAGTCATTTTCTCTGATGAGTCCCCTTTCCGATTGTTTGGGCAATCTGGAAAAAAGCTTGTCCGGAGAAGACAAGGTGAGCGCTACCATCAGTCCTGTGTCATGCCAACAGTAAAGCATCCTGAGACCATTCATGTGTGGGGTTGCTTCTCAGCCAAGGGAGTGGGTTCACTCACAATTGTGCCTAAGAACACAGCCATGAATAAAGAATGGTACCAACACATCCTTCGAGAGCAACTTCTCCCAACCATCCAGGAACAGTTTGGTGACGAGCAATGCCTTTTCCAGCATGATGGAGCACCTTGCCATAAGGCAAAAGTGATAACTAAGTGGCTCAGGAACAAAACATCGATATTTTGGGTCCATGGCCAGGAAACTCCCCAGACCTTAATCCCATTGAGAACTTGTGGTCAATCCTCAAGAGGCGGGTGGACATACAAAAATCCACATATTCTGACAAACTCCAAGCATTGATTATGCATGAATGGGCTGCCATCAGTCAGGATGTGGCCCAGAAGTTAATTGACAGCATGCCAAGGGGGGATTGCAGAGGTCTTGAATAAGAAAGGTCAACACTGCAAATATTGACTCTTTGCATCAACTTCATGTAATTGTCAATAAAAGCCTTTGACACTTATGAAATGCTTGTAATTATACTTCAGTATTCCATAGTAACATCTGACAAAAATATCTAAAGACACTGAAGCAGCAAACTTTGTGGAAATTAATATTTGTGTCATTCTCAAAACTTTTGGCCATGACTATATACACACACATTCTCATTGACCCATGCTCAAGTCACTCAATACAGTCTGTAGCCCTTGTATCTGATGATGTCTGGACAGATAAAGTATGACACGCCATACTCTTTTTGTCCAGACAGCATCAGATACATGGTCTACACATACGGAGACAGAGGGTCACCAGGACCAGGCCCCCTAGGTCCCTCCCATACCACGGGCAGTGTCTCAGACCCCGTAAGGCCCTCCCATACCACCTGCCCTGTCTCAGACCCCCTAGGGCCCTCCCATACCAACGGCCCTGGTCCAGGCACCCATACTGTCCCAAATGACACCCTATTCCCTATATAGTGTACTAACTTTGACCAGGGCCCATAAAGTGCCACTATACAGCATCTTCTAAATGTGTGTTGAGAAACACTCCCTCCTGGTGGAGAACTGAGGAAGTGCACCTAAACCATCTAAACTAGCCACTTATAACAGTATCATTACCATCTGTTTGATATCAAATGGTTCATAGCAAAGTGTTGTTGGAGTGGTTGAAGACAGGTGCAGGTGTATAGAGCTGTAGTCAGTATTATATGAGAGGATCAGAGAGGGTTTTTGTAGAGGAGAGAGGGTATAGTGAAACACTGTGCTTCACTAGCAGCAAAGAAATACACTGCACTGTCTTCAGCTTCTGTCACTTTGGGAATATGTAGATACGCCATTTTATTAGCTGCAGCATCTCCACTGACAATAAAACGCCCTTTAAAGGATTCTTCCACCGTTGGACTGGTGTTCCACACATACCCAATGAGTTTCAGAGCAGTGTTTTGGGCTGACTGTTGGTACCACAGTATCATGTTGTAATTTGAAACAGTGTGTCTGCAGGTGAGATTAACTTTATCTTCTGGTCTTTTTAGTATTGCAGTAGGAGTCTGGTGAACTTTGTCTGTTGGTGACAGCCCTGTGGATGAAAACAGACAATATGAAATATACAGTATTACTCAGCATATTGACAGCAATATATTTCAGTAGTAAATCTATCTTTCATGAGGGATTTAGTACCTGTCACCCATAGTGGTAGAGTTGCTACATGTATGAGAAGCTTGATCATGTTGATGGTTCTGGAGAGAAGAGTCACATGGACAAGGAGAAAGGGTTTTCAGATAGTCAGAGATGTGATGTCATCTAGTGGGAGTGTCAAATGTATGTCAGCATCCCAAATGGCACCCTATTCCCTTTCTAGTGCACTACTTTAGACCAGAGCCAATAGGGGGGAGGGGAGAATAAGGCAATAGAGAAGGGGAGCTGAACTGAGCTGCCGGAGGGGAAGGAAATCACATCACTTTGACGTCAGAACATGTGTTGATATTCAAGCAGATCCCTTGTTCACCTACAGGTCTCCTGTTCAACTTAAAGGTGTATTGTGGAACATACCGGTATCTACATCATTGAAAGTATTTGTCTCTTTTAGTCTTTAGATCTGATCTGTGTTATAGATTCTGCAGTCATCACACTAGAAATAGGATGTAATTTGAAGAAATACCTGAACCGTTTCTTCAAGACAACAACATCAACCACATTATTTGGTCTAGAGGTTTGATATCAACTTCCTCCATGTGCTCAGACATCTACAGCGGTGGATAGCAGGTGTGCTGGGTGTTGATGTACACTGCAGTTATGGACTAAAGGATCAGAAGGGGGGTTTGTAGAAGAGAGAAGGGTATATACATCACTGTGTTGACTTCAGGTCAGAACAGTAATACACTGCACTGACTACAGGTCAGAACAGTAATACACTGCACTGACTTCAGGTCAGAACAGTAATACACTGCACTGACTTCAGGTCAGAACAGTAATACACTGCACTGACTTCAGGTCAGAACAGTAATACACTGCACTGACTTCAGGTCAGAACAGAAGCTGAAGAGATGCTTCTTTCGATCCATTTCCAAGGATTTCAAAGTGCTCTTAAAATGATCCTTCAACTGTCTGACTTTTATTATACACAAATCCAATCAGTTTCAGACTAGTATCATCTATTGACTGCTGGTACCATAATAAAGTATTGTATAAACTAGTAGTATGGCTGCTGGTACTATAATATAGTATTGTATAAACTAGTAGTATGGCTGCTGGTACCATAATATAGTATTGCATAAACTAGTAGTATGGCTGCTGGTACCATAACATAGTATTGTATAAACTAGTAGTATGACTGCTGGTACCATAACATAGTATTGTATAAACTAGTCGTATGACTGCTGGTACCATAATATAGTATTGTATAAACTAGTAGTATGTCTGCTGGTACCATAATATAGTATTGCATAAACTAGTAGTATGGCTGCTGGTACTATAATATAGTATTGTATAAACTAGTAGTATGGCCACTGGTACTATAATATAGAATTGTATAAACTAGTAGTATGGCTGCTGGTACTATAATATAGTATTGTATAAACTAGTAGTATGGCCACTGGTACTATAATATAGTATTGTATAAACTAGTAGTATGGCTGCTGGTACCATAATATAGTATTGTATAAACTAGTAGTATGGCTGCTGGTACTATACTATAGTATTGTATAAACTAGTAGTATGGCCACTGGTACTATAATATAGTATTGTATAAACTAGTAGTATGGCTGCTGGTACCATAATATAGTATTGTATAAACTAGTAGTATGGCTGCTGGTACCATAATATAGTATTGTATAAACTAGTAGTATGGCTGCTGGTACTATAATATAGTATTGTATAAACTAGTAGTATGGCTGCTGGTACCATAATATAGTATTGCATAAACTAGTAGTATGGCTGCTGGTACCATAACATAGTATTGTATAAACTAGCAGTATGACTGCTGGTACCATAACATAGTATTGTATAAACTAGTAGTATTGCTGCTGGTACCATAATTTAGTATTGCATAAACTAGTAGTATGGCTGCTGGTACCATAATATAGTATTGTATAAACTAGTAGTATGGCTGCTGGTACCATAATATAGTATTGTATAAACTAGTAGTATGGCTGCTGGTACCATAATATAGTATTGTATAAACTAGTAGTATGGCTGCTGGTACTATAATATAGTATTGTATAAACTAGTAGTATGGCCACTGGTACTATAATATAGTATTGTATAAACTAGTAGTATGGCCGCTGGTACCATAATATAGTATTGTATAAACTAGTAGTATGGATGCTGGTACCATAATATAGTATTGTATAAACTAGTAGTATGGCTGCTGGTACTATAATATAGTATTGTATAAACTAGTAGTATGGCTGCTGGTATCATAACATAGTATTGTATAAACTAGTAGTATGACTGCTGATACCATAACATAGTATTGTATAAACTAGTAGTATGGCTGCTGGTACCATAATATAGTATTGTATAAACTAGTAGTATGACTGCTGGTACCATAACATAGTATTGTATAAACTAGTAGTATGGCTGCTGGTACTATAATATAGTATTGAATAAACTAGTAGTATGGCTGCTGGTACCATAATATAGTATTGTATAAACTAGTAGTATGGCTGCTGGTACCATAATATAGTATTGTATAAACTAGTAGTATGGCTGCTGGTACCATAATATAGTATTGTATAAACTAGAAGTATGGCTGCTGGTACTATAATATAGTATTGTATAAACTAGTAGTATGGCTGCTGGTACTATAATATAGTATTGTATAAACTAGTAGTATGGCTGCTGGTACTATAATATAGTATTGTATAAACTAGTAGTATGACTGCTGGTACCATAATATAGTATTGTATAAACTAGTAGTATGGCTGCTGGTACTATAATATAGTATTGTATAAACTAGTAGTATGGCTGCTGGTACCATAATATAGTATTGTATAAACTAGTAGTATGGCTGCTGGTACTATAATATAGTATTGTATAAACTAGTAGTATGGCTGCTGGTACCATAATATAGTATTGTATAAACTAGTAGTATGGCTGCTGGTACTATAATATAGTATTGTATAAACTAGTAGTATGGCTGCTGGTACCATAATTTAGTATTGTATAAACTAGTAGTATGGCTGCTGGTACTATAATATAGTATTGTATAAACTAGTAGTATGGCTGCTGGTACTATAATATAGTATTGTATAAACTAGTAGTATGGCTGCTGGTACCATAATATAGTATTGTGTAAACTAGTAGTATGGCTGCTGGTACCATAATATAGTATTGTATAAACTAGTAGTATGGCTGCTGGTACTATAATATAGTATTGTATAAACTAGTAGTATGGCTGCTGGTACCATAATATAGTATTGTGTAAACTAGTAGTATGGCTGCTGGTACCATAATATAGTATTGTATAAACTAGTAGTATGGCTGCTGGTACCATAACATAGTATTGTATAAACTAGTAGTATGACTGAGTATGAGACCATCAGACATTAGAAGAGCTAGAGTTAGAGGTCCCCCTACAGTATGTGATGAGACCATCAGACATTAGAAGAACTAGAGTTAGAGGTCCCCCTACAGTATGTGATGAGACCATCAGACATTAGAAGAACTAGAGTTAGAGGTCCCCCTACAGCATGTGATGAGACCATCAGACATTAGTAGAACTAGAGTTAGAGGTCCCCCTACAGTATGTGATGAGACCATCAGACATTAGTAGAACTAGAGTTAGAGGTCCCCCTACAGTATGTGATGAGACCATCTCTTTACATATTATATTACATCCTATTGAAATACTGGGGTTTTTGTGCAGCTGTACTTGTTGTCTGTATCACTGTGTTTGACTCACAGCACAGAAGTACATTCCACTGTCTCCTGTCTCCATCTTCTTCACTGTGAAAGATCCCCTCTCAGCTACAGTCTTGTTGGCTGAGAATTTGTCTTCACTGAAATCCCCTGAATACTCAGGTTTGGAATTGGGAGTAGTGAAGGCTACCTGCTTCATTCCCTCTCCTGGAAGCTGTCTGTACCAGTACATCTGGAAGTAGCTTCCACCCTTAGTGTGACTGCAGTTCATCTGAGCATCCCTGTCTTTCAGTTCCCAGAGTATGGTGGGTGTCTGAGTGACTTCACTCCCCTCAACAAGACCTGTAAGGATACAGTGAGAATGAAATCAATAGAGTTAGGTTCAGTTAGACCTGAATACATCAAGACTCAGGTGAAGGGAACATATGCTTGGAAACATCAATATCTATAACTAGAGAAGTCCTTCATTGTAAATAAGAATGTTGTTCTTAACTTTCCTGGTTAAATAAATGAAACATTATGAAACTGTACCTGCAGCACAGAGCAGTGAGACAGTAACAGTGGAGAGAAATGTGAACATGTTTGATCACGTTATATGTGAGAGTGCTGGAAAGAGTCTGGTATCAATGTATATAAAACAAGAGGAGTGTCACATAGATGAATAGATGCCAATCAGTAGACCACGGCAGGTTCCACCATATTCAACATGTCAGTGAAGTGGGAGGGACTGATGATCTGAATACATCATGCTAATTAGTGGTTCAGACTGTAGAGACATTCACATTATTAAAGTTAGAGGTCCCCCTACAGACCATGATGAGACCATCAGCTCTTTACATATTATATTCTATCCTATAGAGCTCGCCAGCTTGTAGTCCTAAAACACGGAAATGAGTCAGCATTTTCTACCTCTGGTTCGTTGACCATTGCTGTGGGAGAAATGAAGGGGTGAAATAATGGGGTTTTGGGATATAAGGTCTGAAGTTAAAACAGGCTTTGGAGATATTATACGTTTTGTTCTGTGCAATAACTTAAGGATCTGACTTTTTTTTCATTTTTCTCCTAAAATGACAAACCTGAATCTAACTGCCTGTAGCTCAGGACCTGAAGCAAGGATATGCATATTCTTGATCCCATTTGAAAGGAAACACTTTGAGGTTTGTGGATCTGTGAAATTAATGTAGGAGAATATAACACATTTAATCTGGTAAAATATCTGTAAAAAGAAAACGTACGTTTTCCCGACCGAAAAAAATGTATCATTTTTGAAATGCAAGAGAAAGGCCATACTTTCAGATTGGAGTCTAGGTGTAATTTATATTTTAGCCACCAGATGGCAGTAGTGTGTTTGCAAAGTTTCAGACTGATCCAGTGAAGAATTACATTACTACACAATATTTTGAATTAATCCTGATAGGAGTTTTACCAAATGTGCCAATTTTGGTCAATTGATATATTTTCAAGTACATAACTATAGAGAACACAGACAAATGATATGGCAATATCAAAGTAGAGTTTACACACTTCCAGAAATGTCATACATGATGGATCATTAGCTCATTCACTAACATTCACACATCTAGATGGCCGGGCGGAGTGGGTATGGAGCCAGAGACAGCAGTGGGGTCAAACTGTAGAACATAAAACTAGATTTTATCAAACAAAACTATGCTACATTTTATCTCTGGGACCCTCAGGATGACACATCAGAGCCAGATTACTGAATGTAAGTACATTATTTACCTTCAGAGGTGAATGTATCAAACCAGTTGCCGTGATAAAAGTGTTTTGTTGTTGTGGACTCTCCTCAAACAATAGCATGGGATTTTTGTCAATGTAATAACTACTGGTGAACGGGTGAAAGTGAGTGGTGCCCGCTGGGATAGTGTCACGGCCGTCTTCGGGTGAAAGAGAGGACCAAGGCGCAGCGTGGTATAAATACATTATGTATTTATTTAAGAAAGACAAATAACACTAAAACAAACTAAACAAAACAACAAACAGACGACCGTGAAGCTATACAAACAAATAAGTGCAGACACTGGCAACTTACACATAGACAATTACCCACAACCTACCTAATGCCTATGGCTGCCTAAAATATGGCTCCCAATCAGAGACAACGATAGACAGCTGTCTCTAATTGAGAACAATAAATGAAGGATCGGAACCTTTTTTTCAAATTTCTCCTGAATTAACAAATAACAAATTAAAGTTTACACACTCCCAGAAATGTCGTACATGATGGATCATTAGCTCATTCACTAACATTCACACATCAAGATGTCCGGGCGGGGTGGATATGGAGCCAGAGACAGCAGTGGGGTCAAACTGTAGAACATAAAACTAGGTTTTATCAAACAAAACTATGCTACATTTTATCTCTGGGACCCTCAGGATGACACATCAGAGCAAAATTACTGAATGTAAGTACATTATTTACCTTCAGAGGTGAATGTATCAAACCAGTTGCCCTGATAAAAGTGTTTTGTTGTTGTGGACTCTCCTCAAACAATAGCATGGTATTTTAGTCAATGTAATAACTACTGGTGAACGGGTGAAAGTGAGTGGTGCCCGCTGGGCTAGAGCGGCTGTAAGGGCTGCATGTGGGATATTTGGAGCAGAGGTATGAATAGTTGAATGGGAGATGTTTTTAACCATTTATAATTATTATAAATACATTTTATCATTTGGGAAACACCAGTGAATTTAACCAAGAAGGTAATGTCATCTAAAACAATAATTGGGTTCCATTACGTGGAACAACGTCTGAGACTGTATGTTCCACCTGCTGATACCACAGTATGGTGTTGTAGCTGGGGAGAGTGTGTTCCACCTGCTGATACCACAGTATGGTGTTGTAGCTGGGGAGAGTGTGTTCCACCTGCTGATACCACAGTATGGTGTTGTAGCTGGGGAGAGTGTGTTCCACCTGCTGATACCACAGTATGGTGTTGTAGCTGGGGAGAGTGTGTTCCACCTGCTGATACCACAGTACGGTGGTGTAGCTGGGGAGAGTGTGTTCCACCTGCTGATACCACAGTATGGTGTTGTAGCTGGGGAGAGTGTGTTCCACCTGCTGATACCACAGTATGGTGTTGTAGCTGGGGAGAGTGTGTTCCACCTGCTGATACCACAGTATGGTGTTGTAGCTGGGGAGAGTGTGTTCCACCTGCTGATACCACAGTATGGTGTTGTAGCTGGGGAGAGTGTGTTCCACCTGCTGATACCACAGTATGGTGTTGTAGCTGGGGAGAGTGTTCCACCTGCTGATACCACAGTATGGTGTTGTAGCTGGGGAGAGTGTGTTCCACCTGCTGATACCACAGTATGGTGTTGTAGCTGGGGAGAGTGTGTTCCCCCTGCTGATACCACAGTATGGTGTTGTAGCTGGGGAGAGTGTGTTCCACCTACTGATACCACAGTATGGTGTTGTAGCTGGGGAGAGTGTGTTCCACCTGCTGATACCACAGTATGGTGTTGTAGCTGGGGAGAGTGTGTTCCACCTGCTGATACCACAGTATGGTGTTGTAGCTGGGGAGAGTGTGTTCCACCTGCTGATACCACAGTATGGTGTTGTAGCTGGGGAGAGTGTGTTCCACCTGCTGATACCACAGTATGGTGTTGTAGCTGGGGAGAGTGTGTTCCACCTGCTGATACCACAGTATGGTGTTGTAGCTGGGGAGAGTGTGTTCCACCTGCTGATACCACAGTATGGTGTTGTAGCTGGGGAGAGTGTGTTCCACCTGCTGATACCACAGTATGGTGTTGTAGCTGGGGAGAGTGTGTTCCACCTGCTGATACCACAGTATGGTGTTGTAGCTGGGGAGAGTGTTCCACCTGCTGATACCACAGTATGGTGTTGTAGCTGGGGAGAGTGTGTTCCACCTGCTGATACCACAGTATGGTGTTGTAGCTGGGGAGAGTGTGTTCCACCTGCTGATACCACAGTATGGTGTTGTAGCTGGGGAGAGTGTGTTCCACCTGCTGATACCACAGTATGGTGTTGTAGCTGGGGAGAGTGTGTTCCACCTGCTGATACCACAGTATGGTGTTGTAGCTGGGGAGAGTGTGTTCCACCTGCTGATACCACAGTATGGTGTTGTAGCTGGGGAGAGTGTGTTCCACCTGCTGATACCACAGTATGGTGTTGTAGCTGGGGAGAGTGTGTTCCACCTGCTGATACCACAGTATGGTGTTGTAGCTGGGGAGAGTGTGTTCCACCTGCTGATACCACAGTATGGTGTTGTAGCTGGGGAGAGTGTGTTCCACCTGCTGATACCACAGTATGGTGTTGTAGCTGGGGAGAGTGTGTTCCACCTGCTGATACCACGGTATGGTGTTGTAGCTGGGGAGAGTGTGTTCCACCTGCTGATACCACAGTATGGTGTTGTAGCTGGGGAGAGTGTGTTCCACCTGCTGATACCACAGTATGGTGTTGTAGCTGGGGAGAGTGTGTTCCACCTGCTGATACCACGGTATGGTGTTGTAGCTGGGGAGAGTGTGTTCCACCTGCTGATACCACAGTATGGTGTTGTAGCTGGGGAGAGTGTGTTCCACCTGCTGATACCACAGTATGGTGTTGTAGCTGGGGAGAGTGTGTTCCACCTGCTGATACCACAGTATGGTGTTGTAGCTGGGGAGAGTGTGTTCCACCTGCTGATACCACAGTATGGTGTTGTAGCTGGGGAGAGTGTTCCACCTGCTGATACCACAGTATGGTGTTGTAGCTGGGGAGAGTGTGTTCCACCTGCTGATACCACAGTATGGTGTTGTAGCTGGGGAGAGTGTGTTCCACCTGCTGATACCACAGTATGGTGTTGTAGCTGGGGAGAGTGTGTTCCACCTGCTGATACCACAGTATGGTGTTGTAGCTGGGGAGAGTGTGTTCCACCTGCTGATACCACAGTATGGTGTTGTAGCTGGGGAGAGTGTGTTCCACCTGCTGATACCACAGTATGGTGTTGTAGCTGGGGAGAGTGTGTTCCACCTGCTGATACCACAGTATGGTGTTGTAGCTGGGGAGAGTGTGTTCCACCTGCTGATACCACAGTATGGTGTTGTAGCTGGGGAGAGTGTGTTCCACCTGCTGATACCACAGTATGGTGTTGTAGCTGGGGAGAGTGTGTTCCACCTGCTGATACCACAGTATGGTGTTGTAGCTGGGGAGAGTGTGTTCCACCTGCTGATACCACGGTATGGTGTTGTAGCTGGGGAGAGTGTGTTCCACCTGCTGATACCACAGTATGGTGTTGTAGCTGGGGAGAGTGTGTTCCACCTGCTGATACCACAGTATGGTGTTGTAGCTGGGGAGAGTGTGTTCCACCTGCTGATACCACAGTATGGTGTTGTAGCTGGAGAGAGTGTGTTCCACCTGCTGATACCACAGTATGGTGTTGTAGCTGGGGAGAGTGTGTTCCCCCTGCTGATACCACAGTATGGTGTTGTAGCTGGGGAGAGTGTGTTCCACCTGCTGATACCACAGTATGGTGTTGTAGCTGGGGAGAGTGTGTTCCACCTGCTGATACCACAGTATGGTGTTGTAGCTGGGGAGAGTGTTCCACCTGCTGATACCACAGTATGGTGTTGTAGCTGGGGAGAGTGTGTTCCACCTGCTGATACCACAGTATGGTGTTGTAGCTGGGGAGAGTGTGTTCCACCTGCTGATACCACAGTATGGTGTTGTAGCTGGGGAGAGTGTGTTCCACCTGCTGATACCACAGTATGGTGTTGTAGCTGGGGAGAGTGTGTTCCACCTGCTGATACCACAGTATGGTGTTGTAGCTGGGGAGAGTGTGTTCCACCTGCTGATACCACAGTACGGTGTTGTAGCTGGGGAGAGTGTGTTCCACCTGCTGATACCACAGTATGGTGTTGTAGCTGGGGAGAGTGTGTTCCACCTGCTGATACCACAGTATGGTGTTGTAGCTGGGGAGAGTGTGTTCCACCTGCTGATACCACAGTATGGTGTTGTAGCTGGGGAGAGTGTGTTCCACCTGCTGATACCACAGTATGGTGTTGTAGCTGGGGAGAGTGTGTTCCACCTGCTGATACCACAGTATGGTGTTGTAGCTGGGGAGAGTGTGTGAACAGGACAGCAGTTTCTCCAGAACTCTGAAATACTGAAGATGGAGACTGAAGAACGCTGGAACAGAGCAGTTCACCTGTTACAGAAGAGGAGAGAGAGACCTGTTTGTTATAACTACATTCAGGAACTGTATGGAATTATAGATTATTTTAGACGGTATCTAATCTGTGTTCCAGAATAATGAGAGATACACGTTCATAGGTGAATAATATCCAACAGTGAAAGATTCTTAGTTTAACACTGAGTCAAGATGAACATTCAAAAGGACATGGATCTTCAGCTCTCAGACTCCTTACTACACACCATAGTTTACTGTGGTACTGTGTCTGGTGAGTCCACATTGATTTGTTGAGCTGTAACTCCCCCTACAGGAAAGACATGATATCATACCATACTGTATCATGGTCTCCTGTATATCAGAGGGAACCTCCCATTTCTGTTAGAGCAGCTGGTGAGTGTTTTGGCATTGAATCAGAGTCAGATACAGTGTGATGTTAATACAGGTGTGATTAGTCTACAGTACACCAGGGAGGAGGTTTTTGTAGAGCAGAGAGGGAGATCTGATGCACTGTGTAAACTAGCAGCACAGTAATACACAGCACTGCTATTTGGAGTTAGTTGATTGATGGTTAAGGTGCTGGTACCACCTGCATTAGCATCTCCTTCTATATCAAATCCAGCCTCAGGATATCCAGTTTTCCCTATCATGTATCCTAATAGCATTAATTCTCTGTAGTTGGATTGCTTGTACCAGAGGATACGATCATAGCCTGATATACTATGTGAACACTCGGTCTTAGCCAACTCTCCCTGGTTCTTGTACAGGTCTGCAGGTCTCTGGTAAACCTGGCTACTGAGAGAAGAACCTGGAGAGAGAGACAGAGAGAGAGAGAGAAAGAGAGAGAGAGAGACAGAAAGAGGTGAAACAACATATAAAGAAACATATTCACTTGAAACATGAAAACTAATCAAATGAGGATATTAGTAGTTGATGAAATCAGTGATCTGAATACCTGCAGCCCAGGCTGTGTAACCCATGGTGATGGAGATAAGAATTGTGATCATGTTGACTCACTGTTAAGGAGACAGAATGAGACAGACAAACCAGTCCACATGAATTAGAAGTGGCTTCTCATCAACTCATCTCAGTGATCTAATAGAGGGATGCTGACTCCTTATGAGAACATCTAAAACATCAGAGACCTGAGATGAACCCTGCAGGAGGAGTCTATGTGGGACAGGAAGCAGGGTTTAGTAGAGCAGAGAGGGAGATCTGATGCACTGTTATCAGGAGGTAGTTGATTGATGGTTAAAGGAAATTTTTACCCGTTTAGAATTTTATATTATTTTTGTCGATCTCTTAGAGATTTTCTATTGATTCCCTCGGTCATTTCAGGTTTTAATGTGTATCTGAGTTTTTGGCGTTCCATCAGGCAGAAATATGTCCGTTATGACGTAGTACTATGGCAAAGTCTCTCTCAGTATGACGTAGTACTGTGGTAAAGTCTCTCTCAGTATGACGTAGAACTGTGGTAAAGTCTTTCTCAGTATGACGTAGTACTGTGGTAAAGTCTCTCTCAGTATGACGTAGTACTGTGGTAAAGTCTCTCTCAGTATGACGTAGTACTGTGGTAAAGTCTCTCAGTATGACGTAGTACTGTGGTAAAGTCTCTCTCAGTATGAGGTAGTACTGTGGTAAAGTCTCTCTCAGTATGACGTAGTACTATGGTAAAGTCTCTCTCAGTATGACGTAGTACTGTGGTAAAGTCTCTCTCAGTATGACGTAGTACTGTGGTAAAGTCTCTCTCAGTATGACGTAGTACTGTGGTAAAGTCTCTCTTTGAGTATGACGTAGTACTGTGGTAAAGTCTCTCTTTGAGTATGACGTAGTACTGTGGTAAAATCTCTCTCAGTATGACGTAGTACTGTTGTTAATCCCACCAAAGTGTCCGATTTCAAATATGCTTTTCAGCGAAAGCACTACAAACGATTATGTTAGGTCACCACAAAACCACAATAAGCACAGCCATTTTTCCAGCGAAAGATAGCTTTCACAAAATCCAGAAATAGAGAAAATGAATCACTAACCTTTGATTATCTTCATCAGATGACACTCATAGGACTTCATGTTACACAATACATGCATGTTTTGTTTGATAAAGTTAATATTTATATAAAAAAATCTGAGTTTACATTGGCGCGTTAGATTCACTAGTTGCAAAAACATCAAGTGATTTTGCATAGCCACATAGTTTCAACAGAAATACTCATCATAAATGTAGATGATAATACAAGTTATACACATGGAATTATAGATATACCTCTCGTTAATGAAACCGCTGTGTCAGATTTAAAAAAAACTTTGGATAAATAAACCATGCAATAATCTGAGACGGAGCTCAGAACAATAGTCAAATTAGCCGCCATGTTGGAGTCAACAGAAACCAGAAATTACATGATAAATATTCCCTTACCTTTGATGATCTTCATCAGAATGCAGTCCTAGGAATCCCAGGTCCACAATAAATGCTTGATTTGTTCGATAATGTCCGTTATTTATGTCCAATTAGCTACTTTGGACATGTTTACCAAACGCCCAACCCAAAGCGCGTCCACTACCGTCCACTATAATGTGACGAAATGTCCAAAAGTTCCGTTACAGTCAGTAGAAACATGTCAAAAGATGTACTGAATCAATCTTTAGAATGTTGTTAACATACATCTTGAATAACGTTCCAACCGGAGAATTTCATCGACTTCAGTTCACCGAAGGAACGGAGCTCCCTCTCACGTGAACGCGGCTCTTCAATGCGTGATCACCTCCTGGCAGTGGTCACTAATGCATGTCTCCTTCGGCCCCCCTTCACATTAGAGTCATCAGACAAAGTTCTATTGACTGTTGACATCTAGGTGAAGCCGTAGGAAGTGAAACCCCATCAATATCTCGCTGTAATTTCAATGAGAGCTTGGTTGAAAATCTGGCACCCCCAGAAAAAATACAAACAGGAAGTGGCACTTCTCAGGTTTTTGCCTGCCATGTGAGTTCTGTTATACTCACAGACATAATTCAAACAGTTTTAGAAACTTCAGAGTGTTTTCTATCCAATACTAATAATACTATGCATATATAAGCAACTATGACATAGGAGCAGGCCGTTTACTCTGGGCACCTCTGTGCACCTTTCATCCAAGCTACTCAATACTGCCCCTGCAGCCATAAGAAGTTAACTCAGACCCTGCAGCCCCCAGCATCACTCCCATTCCCCAGGCGCTCTCATTTGTTGACTTCTGTAACCGTAAAAGCCTTGGTTTCATGCATGTTAACATCAGAAGCCTTCTCCCTAAGTTTATTTTATTCACTGCTTTAGCACACTCCGCCAAACCGGATGTCCTAGCCATGTCTGAATCCTGGCTTAGGAAGGCCACCAAAAATCCTGAAATTTCTATCCATAGCTATAACATTTTCCGCCAAGATAGAACTGCCAAAGGGAGCAGAGTTGCAATCTACAGCAGAGAGACTGCAGAGTTCTGTCATACTATCCAGGTCTGTACCCAAACAATTCCAGCTCCTACTTTTAAAAAGTCTCTCACCGTTGCCGCTTGTTATAGACCCCCTTCAGCCCCCAGCTGTGCCCTGGACACCATATGTGAATTGATCGCCCCCCATATATCTTCAGAGTTCGTACTGTTAGGTGACCTAAACTGGGACATGCTTAACACCCCGGCCGTCTTACAATCTAAGCTAGATGCCCTCAATCTCACACAAATTATCAAGGAACCCACCACGTACAGCCATAAATCCGTAAAAATGGGCACCCTCTTAGATATCATCCTGACCAACTTGTCCTCTAAATACACCTCTGCTGTCTTCAACCAGGATCTCAGCAATCACTGCCTCATTGCCTGCGTGCCTAATGGGTCCGCAGTCAAACGACCACCCCTCATCACTGTCAAACGCTCCCTGAAACACTTCAGCGAGAAGACCTTTCTAATAGACCTGACCCGGGTATCCTGGAAGGATATTGACCTCATCCCGTCAGTAGAAGATGCCTGGTTGCTCTTCAAAAGTGCTTTCCTCACCATCTTAAATAAGCATGCCCCATTCAAAAAATGTAGAACTAGGAACAGATATTGCCCTTGGTTCACCCCAGACTTGACTGCCCTTGACCAGCACAAAAACCTCCTGTGGCGTTCTACATTAGCATTGAATAGCCCTTGCGATATGCAACTTTTCAGGGAAGTTAGGAACCAATATACTCAGTCAGTTAGGAAAGTTAAGTATATCTTTTTCAAACAGAAATGTGCATCCTGTTGCACTAATTCCAAAAAGTTTTGGGACACTGTAAAGTCCATGGAGAATAAGAGCACCTCCTTCCAGCTGCCCACTGCACTGAGGATAGGAAACACTGTCATGACCGATAAATCTACGATAATCGATAGTTTCAATACGCATTTTTCTACGGCTGGCCATGCTTTCCACCTGGCTACCCCAACCCCGGCCAACATCTCAGCACCCCCTGCAGCAACTTACCCAAGTACCCCCCTGTAACGATCGTCTGTGGTGGTAGAAGGATCGGACCAAAGCGCAGCGTGGTAAGTGTTCATGATGATGTTTAATTCAAACTCAGAACACTAAACAAAACAATAAACGATGAACAAACGAAACAGTACCGTGTGGCGACAAACACTGACACGGAAGACAAACACCCACAAACCAAAAGACAAAACAGGCTACCTAAATATGGTTCCCAATCAGAGACAATGACAAACACCTGCCTCTGATTGAGAACCATATCAGGCCAAACGACAAACCCAACATAGAAACACAAAACATAGATAACCCACCCAACTCACGCCCTGACCACACTAAAACAAAGAAAATACAAAAGAACTATGGTCAGAACGTGACACCCCCGCTTCTCCTTCACCCAAATCCAGACAGCTGATGTTCTGAAAGAGCTGCAAAATCTGGATCCTTACATATCAGCTGAGCTAGACAATCTGGACCCTCTCTTTCTAAAATGATCTGCCGAAATTGTTGAAACCCCTATTACTAGCCTATTCAACCTCTCTTTCATATCGTCTGAGATCTCCAAAGATTGGAAAGCTGCCGCGTTCATCCCCCTCTTCAAAGGGGGTGACACTCTAGACCCAAACTGTTACAGACTGTTCATCCTGCATCAGATACATGGTCTACACATACTGAGACAGAGAGGAGCTGTTTCCTGATGACTCCTTGCTGTCCCCAGTCCACCTGGCCGTGCTGCTGCTCCAGTTTCAACTGTTCTGCCTGCGGCTATGGAATCCTGACCTGTTCACCGGACGTGCTACCTGTCCCAGACCTGCTGTTTACAACTCTCTAGAGACAGCTGGAGCGGTAGAGATACTCTGAGTGATCGGCTATGAAAATCCAACTAACATTTACTCCTGAGGTGCTGACCTGTTGCACCCTCGACATCCACTGTGATTATTATTATTTGACCCTGCTGGTTACCTATGAAAAGTTGAACATCTTGGCAATGTTCTGTTATAATAGCCACCCGGCACAGCCAGAAGAGGACTGGCCACCCCTCATGGCCTGCTTCCTCTCTAGGTTTCTTCCTCGGTTCTGGCCTTTCTAGGGAGGTTTTCCTAGCCACCGTGCTTCTACACCTGCATTGCTTGCTGTTTGGGGTTTTATGCTGGGTTTCTGTACAGCACTTTGAGATATCAGCTGATGTAAGAAGGGCTTTATAAATAAATGTAATTTGATTTGATTTCACTGTCCAGACAGCATCAGATGGTCTACACATACTGAGACAGAGGGGAGCTGTTTCACTGTCCAGACAGCATCAGATACATGGTCTACATATACTGAGACAGATGGGAGCTGTTTCACTGTCCAGACAGCATCAGATACATGGCCTACGCATACTGAGACAGAGGGGAGCTGTTTCACTGTCCAGACAGCATCAGATACATGGTCTACATATACTGAGACAGATGGGAGCTGTTTCCCTGTCCAGACAGCATCAGATACATGGCCTACACATACTGAGACAGAGGGGAGCTGTTTCACTGTCCAGACAGCATCAGATACATGGCCTACACATACTGAGACAGAGAGGAGCTGTTTCACTGTCCAGACAGCATCAGATACATGGCCTACGCATACTGAGACAGAGGGGAGCTGTTTCACTGTCCAGACAGCATCAGATACATGGTCTACACATAGAGAGACAGATGGGAGCTGTTTCACTGTCCAGACAGCATCAGATACATGGCCTACGCATACTGAGACAGAGGGGAGCTGTTTCACTGTCCAGACAGCATCAGATACATGGTCTACACATACGGAGACAGAGGGGAGCTGTTTCACTGTCCAGACAGCATCAGATACATGGTCTACACATACGGAGACAGAGGGGAGCTGTTTCCCTGTCCAGACAGCATCAGATACATGGTCTACACATAGAGAGACAGATGGGAGCTGTTTCACTGTCCTGACAGCATCAGATACATGGTCTACACATACTGAGACAGAGAGGTGCTGTTTCACTGTCCAGACAGCATCAGATACATGGTCTACACATAGAGAGACAGATGGGAGCTGTTTCACTGTCCAGACAGCATCAGATACATGGTCTACACATACTGAGACAGAGGGGTGCTGTTTCACTGTCCAGACAGCATCAGATACATGGTCTACACATACTGAGACAGAGAGGTGCTGTTTCACTGTCCAGACAGCATCAGATACATGGTCTACACATACTGAGACAGATCAATCAATCAATCAAGTTTATTTTATATAGCCCTTCGTACATCAGCTAATATCTCGGCGTGCTGTACAGAAACCCAGCCTAAAACCCCAAACAGCAAGCAATGCAGGTGTAGAAGCACGGTGGCTAGGAAAAACTCCCTAGAAAGGCCAAAACCTAGGAAGAAACCTAGAGAGGAACCAGGCTATGAGGGGTGGCCAGTCCTCTTCTGGCTGTGCCGGGTGGAGATTATAACAGAACTATGCCAAGATGTTCAAAATGTTCATAAGTGACAAGCATGGTCAAATAATAATCATGAATAATTTTCAGTTGGCTTTTCATAGCCGATCATTAAGAGTTGAAAACAGCAGGTCTGGGACAGGTGGCGGTTCCATAACCGCAGGCAGAACAGTTGAAACTGGAATAGCAGCAAGGCCAGGTGGACTGGGGACAGCAAGGAGTCATCATGCCCGGTAGTCCTGACGTATGGTCCTAGGGCTCAGGTCCTCCGAGAGAGAGAAAGAAAGAGAGAAGGAGAAAATTAGAGAGAGCCAAGATTTTCAAAATGTTAATAAATGACAAGCATGGTCAAATAATAATCAGGAATAAAAGTCAGTTGGCTTTTCATAGCCGATCATTAAGAGTTGAAAACAGCAGGTCTGGGACAGGTAGGGGTTCCATAACCGCAGGCAGAACAGTTGAAACTGGAATAGCAGCAAGGCCAAGCGGACTGGGGACAGCAAGGAGTCATCATGCCCGGTAGTCCTGACGTATGGTCCTAGGGCTCAGGTCCTCCGAGAGAGAGAAAGAAAGAGAGAAGGAGAGAATTAGAGAGAGCCAATATTTTCAAAATGTTCATAAATGACAAGCATGGTCAAATAATAATCAGGAATAAAAGTCAGTTGGCTTTTCATAGCCGATCATTAAGAGTTGAAAGCAGCAGGTCTGGGACAGGTAGGGGTTCCATAACCGCAGGCAGAGCAGTTGAAACTGGAACAGCAGCAAGGCCAGGTGGACTGGGGACAGCAAGGAGTCATCATGCCCGGTTTGCCGTGACGTATGGTCCTAGTGCTCAGGTTCTCAGAGAGAGAGAAAGAAAGAGAGAACAAGAGAATTAGAGAGAGCATACTTAAATTCACACAGGACACTGGATAAGACAGGAGAAGTACTCCAGGTATAACCAACTGACCCTAGCCCCCCGACACATAAACTACTGCAGCATAAATACTGGAGGCTGAGACAGGAGCGGTCAGGAGACACTGTGGCCCCATCCGAAGATACCCCCGGACAGGGCCAAACAGGAAGGATATAACCCCACCCACTTTGCCAAAGCACAGCCCCCGCACCACTAGAGGGATACCTTCAACCACCAACTTACAATCCTGAGACAAGGCCGAGTATAGCCCACAAAGATCTCCACCACAGCACAAACCAAGGGGGGGCGCCAACCCAGACAGGAAGATCACGTCAGTAACTCAACCCACTCAAGTGACGCACCCCTCCTAGGGACGGCATGAAAGAGCACCAGTAAGCCAGTGACTCAGCCCCTGTAATAGGGTTAGAGGCAGAGAATCCCAGTGGAGAGAGGGGAACCGGCCAGGCAGAGACAGCAAGGGCGGTTCGTTGCTCCAGAGCCTTTCCGTTCACCTTCACACTCCTGGGCCAGACTACACTCAATCATATGACCTACTGAAGAGATAAGTCTTCAGTAAAGACTTAAAGGTTGAGACCGAGTCTGCGTCTCTCACATGGGTAGGCAGACCGTTCCATAAAAATGGAGATCTATAGGAGAAAGCCCTGCCTCCCGCTGTTTGCTTAGAAATTTTAGGGACAATTAGGAGGCCTGCGTCTTGTGACCGTAGCGTACGTATAGGTATGTACGGCAGGACCAACTCGGAAAGACAGGTAGGAGCAAGCCCATGTAACGCTTTATAGGTTAACAGTAAAACCTTGAAATCAGCCCTTGCCTTAACAGGAAGCCAGTGTAGGGAAGCTAGCACTGGAGTAATATGATCAAATTTCTTGGTTCTAGTCAGGATTCTAGCAGCCGTATTTAGCACTAACTGAAGTTTATTTAGTGCTTTATCCGGGTAGCCGGAAAGTAGAGCATTGCAGTAGTCTAACCTAGAAGTAACAAATGCATGGATACATTTTTCTGCATCATTTTTGGACAGAAAATTTCTGATTTTTGCAATGTTACGTAGATGAAAAAAAGCTGTCCTTGAAACAGTCTTGATATGTTCGTCAAAAGAGAGATCAGGGTCAAGAGTAACGCCGAGGTCCTTCACAGTTTTATTTGAGACGACTTTACAACCATCAAGATTAATTGTCAGATTTAACAGAAGATCTCTTTGTTTCTTGGGACCTAGAACAAGCATCTCTGTTTTGTCCGAGTTTAAAAGTAGAAAGTTTTCAGCCATCCACTTCCTTATGTCTGAAACACAGGCTTCTAGCGAGGGCAATTTTGGGGATTCACCATGTTTCATTGAAATGTACAGCTGTGTTACATCCGCATAGCAGTGAAAGTTAACATTATGTTTTCGAATAACATCCCCAAGAGGTAAAATATATAGTGAAAACAATAGTGGTCCTAAAACGGAACCTTGAGGAACACCGAAATGTACAGTTGATTTGTCAGAGGACAAACCATTCACAGAGACAAACTGATATCTTTCCGACAGGTAAGATCTAAACCAGGCCAGAACTTGTCCGTGTAGACCAATTTGGGTTTCCAGTCTCTCCAAAAGAATGTCCTGATCGATGGTGTCAAAGGCAGCACTAAGGTCTAGTAGCACGAGGACAGATGCAGAGCCTCGGTCTGACGCCATTAAAAGGTCATTTACCACCTTCACAAGTGCAGTCTCAGTGCTATGATGGGGTCTAAAACCAGACTGAAGCATTTCGTATACATTGTTTGTCTTCAGGAAGGCAGTGAGTTGCTGCGCAACAGCTTTTTCTAAAATTTTTGAGAGGAATGGAAGATTCGATATAGGCCGATAGTTTTTTATATTTTCCGGGTCAAGGTTTGGCTTTTTCAAGAGAGGCTTTATTACTGCCACTTTTAGTGAGTTTGGTACACATCCGGTGGATAGAGAGCTGTTTATTATGTTCAACATAGGAGGGCCAAGCACAGGAAGCAGCTCTTTCAGTAGTTTAGTAGGAATAGGATCCAGTATGCAGCTTGAAGGTTTAGAGGCCATGATTATTTTCATCATTGTGTCAAGAGATATAGTACTAAAACACTTAAGTGTCTCTCCCGATCCCAGGCCCTTGCAGAGCTGTGCAGATCCAGGACAGCTAAGCCCTGGAGGAATACGCAGATTCAAAGAGGAGTCCGTAATTTGCTTTCTAATGGTCATGATCTTTTCCTCAAAGAAGTTCATGAATTTATTACTGCTGAAGTGAAAGCCATCCTCTCTTGGGGAATGCTGCTTTTTAGTTAGCTTTGCAACAGTATCAAAAATACATTTTGGATTGTTCTTATTTTCCTCGATTAAGTTGGAAAAGTAGGATGATCGAGCAGCAGTGAGGGCTCTTCGGTACTGCACGGTACTGTCTTTCCAAGCAAGTCGGAAGACTTCCAGTTTGGTGTGGCGCCATTTCCGTTCCAATTTTCTGGAAGCTTGCTTCAAAGCTCGGGTATTTTCTGTATACCAGGGAGCTAGTTTCTTATGACAAATGTTTTTCGTTTTTAGGGGTGCAACTGCATCTAGGGTATTGCGCAAGGTTAAATTGAGTTCCTCAGTTAGGTGGTTAACTGATTTTTGTCCTCTGACGTCCTTGGGTAGGCAGAAGGAGTCTGGAAGGGCATCAAGGAATTTTTGTGTTGTCTGAGAATTTATAGCACGACTTTTGATGCTCCTTGGTTGGGGTCTGAGCAGATTATTTGTTGCGATTGCAAACGTAATAAAATGGTGGTCCGATAGTCCAGGATTATGTGGAAAAACATTAAGATCTACAACATTTATTCCATGGGACAAAACTAGGTCCAGAGTATGACTGTGGCAGTGAGTAGGTCCAGAGACATGTTGGACAAAACCCACTGAGTCGATGATGGCTCCGAAAGACTTTTGGAGTGGGTCTGTGGACTTCTCCATATGAATATTAAAATCACCAAAAATTAGAATATGATCTGCTATGACTACAAGGTCTGATAGGAATTCAGGGAACTCAGAGAGGAACGCTGTATATGGCCCAGGAGGCCTGTAAACAGTAGCTATAAAAAGTGATTGAGTAGGCTGCATAGATTTCATGACTAGAAGCTCAAAAGACGAAAACGTCATTTTTTTTTTTGTAAATTGAAATTTGCTATCGTAAATGTTAGCAATACCTCCGCCTTTGCGGGATGCACGGGGGATATGGTCACTAGTGTAACCAGGAGGTGAGGCCTCATTTAACACAGTAAATTCATCAGGCTTAAGCCATGTTTCAGTCAGGCCAATCACATCAAGATTATGATCAGTGATTAGTTCATTGACTATGACTGCCTTTGAAGTGAGGGATCTAACATTAAGTAACCCTATTTTGAGATGTGAGGTATCACGATCTCTTTCAATAATGGCAGGAATGGAGGAGGTCTTTATCCTAATGAGATTGCTAAGGCGAACACCGCCATGTTTAGTTTTGCCCAACCTAGGTCGAGGCACAGACACAGTCTCAATGGGGATGGCTGAGCTGACTACACTGACTGTGCTATTGGCAGACTCCACTAAGCTGACAGGTTGGCTAACAGCCTGCTGCCTGGCCTGCACCCTATTTCATTGTGGAGCTAGAGGAGTTTGAGCCCTATCTATGTTAGTAGATAAGATGAGAGCACCCCTCCAGCTAGCTAGCAGGTCAGGCTTGGTCCTGTTTGTGGGTGAGTCCCAGAAAGAGGGCCAATTATCTACAAATTCTATCTTTTGCGAGGGGCAGAAAACAGTTTTCAACCAGCGATTGAGTTGTGAGACTCTGCTGTAGAGCTCGTCACTCCCCCTAACTGGGAGGGGGCCAGAGACAATTACTCGATGCCGACACATCTTTCTAGCTGATTTACACGCTGAAGCTATGTTGCACTTGGTGACCTCTGACTGTTTCATCCTAACATCGTTGGTGCCGACGTGGATAACAATATCTCTATACTCTCTACACTCGCCAGATTTAGCTTTAGCCAGCACCATCTTTAGATTAGCCTTAACGTCAGTAGCCCTGCCCCCTGGTAAACAGTGTATGATCGCTGGGTGATTCGTTTTAAGTCTAATACTGCGGGTAATGGAGTCGCCAATGACTAGGGTTTTCAATTTGTCAGAGCTAATGGTTGGAGCCTTCGGCGTCTCAGACCCCGTAGCGGGAGGAGTAGAGACAAGAGAAGACTCAGCCTCAGACTCCGACTCGCTACATAATGGGGAAAACCGGTTGAAAGTTTCTGTCGGCTGAATGAGCGACTCCAGTTGAGCATTCCAACAGCATTTCCCTCCAGAAGCCATGAGAAAGTTGTCTGGCTGCGGGGACTGTGCGGGGGGGTTTATACTAACGTTACTATCTGTACTTACTGGTGGCACAGACGCTGTTTCATCCTTTCCTACACTGAAATTACCCTTGCCTAACGATTGCGTCTGAAGCTGGGCTTGCAGCACAGCTATCCTCGCCGTAAGGCGATCGTTCTCCTGTATATTATGAGTACAGCGACTGCAATTAGAAGACATCATGTTAATGTTACTACTTAGCTTCGGCTGTTGAAGGTGCTGACGAACCATGTCCAGATAAAGCGTCCGGAGTGAAAAAGTTGAACGGTGGAAAAAAGTTGCGATGGAAAAACTAAAAATATAAACGGTAATTAAAAAGAAAAAAAACGTAAAGTTGTCAGCTAGCAAAGTAAAGTTGGCAACAAAACGCACAGCAACAAAACGCACAGCAACACGTCTGCAAATTCAAGAGGAAGATGGGTGGGAGCTGTTGAGACAGATGGGAGCTGTTTCACTGTCCAGACAGCATCAGATACATGGCCTACACATACTGAGACAGAGGGGTGCTGTTTCACTGTCCAGACAGCATCAGATACATGGTCTACACATACAGAGACAGATGGATGCTGTTTCACTCGATCGGATGCTTTATCTGAGATTGATGTGTCTTTCTTTTGGTGTGCGTCTTGGTAAAATAAATTATCAAAACTGTAGAATTTTACTTGGACGGGCAAGGAGGTACGGTAGGGCGGGCCAGAACCCTTAGTGTCCTCCTATACCACCAGACCATGTCCAGGCCCCCTAGGGTCCTCCTATACCACAGGCCCTGGCCCAGGGCCCCCTAGGGCCCTCCCATACCAGCGGCCCTGGCACAGGCCCCCTAGGGCCCTCCCATACCACCGGCCATGGTCCAGGCCCCCTAGGGCCCTTCCATACCACCGGCCCTGGTCCAGTCCCCCTAGGGCCCTCCCATACCAACAGCCCTGGTCCAGGCATCCTAGGACTCTCCCATACCGCCAGCATGGGCTAAATGTGTGTTGAGAAACACTCCCTCCAGGTGGAGAACTGAGGAAGTGCACCTAAACCATCTAAACTAGCCACTTAACAGTATCATTACCATCTGTTTGATATCAAATGGTTCATAGCAAAGTGTTGTTGAAGTGGTTGAAGACAGGTGCAGGTGTATAGAGCTGTAGTCAGTATTATATGAGAGGATCAGAGAGGGTTTTTGTAGAGGAGAGAGGGTATAGTGAAACACTGTGCTTCACTAGCAGCACAGAAATACACTGCACTGTCTTCAGCTTCTGTCACTTTGGGAATATGTAGATACGCCATTTTATTAGCTGCAGCATCTCCACTGACATTAAAACGCCCTTTAAAGGAATCTTCCACCGTTGGACTGGTGTATCTCACATACCCAATGAGTTTCAGAGCAGTGTTTTGGGCTGACTGTTGGTACCACAGTATCATGTCGTATCTTGTATCAGTGTGTCTGCAGGTGAGATTAACTTTATCTTCAGGTCCTTTTAGTATTGCAGTAGGAGTCTGGTGAACTTTGTCTGTTGGTGACAGCCCTGTGGATGAAAACAGACAATATGAAATATACAGTATTACTCAGCATATTGACAGCAATATATTTCAGTAGTAAATCTATCTTTCATGAGGGATTTAGTACCTGTCACCCATAGTGGTAGAGTTGCTACATGTATGAGAAGCTTGATCATGTTGATGGTTCTGGAGAGAAGAGTCACATGGACAAGGAGAAAGGGTTTTCAGATAGTCAGAGATGTGATGTCATCTAGTGGGAGTGTCAAATGTATGTCAGCATCCCAAATGGATCCCTATTCCCTTTCTAGTGCACTACTTTAGACCAGAGCCCATAGGGGGGAGAGGAGAATAAGTCAATAGAGAAGGGGAGCTGAACTGAGCTGCCGGAGGGGAAGGAAATGACATCACTTTGACGTCAGAACTTGTGTTGATATTCAAGCAGATCCCTTGTTCACCTACAGGTCTCCTGTTCAACTTAAAGGTGTATTGTGGAACATACCGGTATCTACATCATTGAAAGTCTCTTTTAGTCTTTAGATTTGATCTGTGTTATAGATTCTGCAGTCATCACACTAGAAATAGGATGTAATTTGAAGAAATACCTGAACCGTTTCTTCAAGACAACAACATCAACCACATTATTTGGTCTAGAGGTTTGATATCAACTTCCTCCATGTGCTCAGACATCTACAGCGGTGGATAGCAGGTGTGCTGGGTGTTGATGTACACTGCAGTTATGGACTAAAGGATCAGAAGGGGGTTTTGTAGAAGAGAGAAGGGTATCTACATCACTGTGTTGACTTCAGGTCAGAACAGTAATACACTGCACTGACTTCAGGTCAGAACAGTAATACACTGCACTGACTTCAGGTCAGAACAGTAATACACTGCACTGACTTCAGGTCAGAACAGTAATACACTGCACTGACTTCAGGTCAGAACAGTAATACACTGCACTGACTTCAGGTCAGAACAGTAATACACTGCACTGACTTCAGGTCAGAACAGTAATACACTGCACTGACTTCAGGTCAGAACAGTAATACACTGCACTGACTTCAGGTCAGAACAGTAATACACTGGACTGACTTCAGGTCAGAACAGTAATACACTGCACTGACTTCAGGTCAGAACAGTAATACACTGCACTGACTTCCGGTCAGAACAGTAATACACTGCACTGACTTCAGGTCAGAACAGTAATACACTGCACTGACTTCAGGACAGAACAGTAATACACTGCACTGACTTCAGGTCAGAACAGTAATACACTGCACTGACTTCAGGTCAGAACAGTAATACACTGCACTGACTTCAGGTCAGAACAGTAATACACTGCGCTGACTTCAGGTCAGAACAGTAATACACTGCACTGACTTGAGGTCAGAACAGTAATACACTGCACTGACTTGAGGTCAGAACAGTAATACACTGCACTGACTTCAGGTCAGAACAGTAATACACTGCACTGACTTGAGGTCAGAACAGTAATACACTGCACTGACTTCAGGTCAGAACAGTAATACACTGCACTGACTTCAGGTCAGAACAGTAATACACTGCACTGACTTCAGGTCAGAACAGTAATACACTACACTGACTTCAGGTCAGAACAGTAATACACTGCACTGACTTCAGGTCAGAACAGTAATACACTGCACTGACTTCAGGTCAGAACAGTAATACACTGTACTGACTTCAGGTCAGAACAGTAATACACTGCACTGACTTCAGGTCAGAACAGAAGCTGAAAACATACTTATTTCAATCAATTTCCAGGGATTTCAAAGTGCTCTTTGAAAGAGAGAGGGGGGGGGGGGCAGGGGAGGGGGGGAGAGAGAGAGAGAGGGGGGGCAAGGGGATATATAGAGAGAGAGGAGAGAGAGAGGGGGGAGTTAGAGGTCCCCCTACAGTATGTGATGAGACCATCTCTTTACATATTATATTACATCCTATTGAAATACTGGGGTTTTTGTGCAGCTGTACTTGTTGTCTGTATCACTGTGTTGACTCACAGCACAGAAGTACATGCCGCTGTCTCCTGCCTCCAACTTCTTCACTGTGAAAGATCCCCTCTCAGCTACAGTCTTGTTGGCTGAGAATTTGTCTTTACTGAATTCCCCTGAATACTCAGGTTTGGAATTGGGAGTAGTGAAGGCTACCTGCTTCATTCCCTCTCCTGGAGGCTGTCTGTACCAGTACATCTGGAAGTAGCTTAGACCCTTAGTGTGACTGCAGTTCATCTGAGCATCCCTGTCTTTCAGTTCCCAGAGTATGGTGGGTGTCTGAGTGACTTCACTCCCCTCAACAAGACCTGTAAGGATACAGTGAGAATGAAATCAATAGAGTTAGGTACAGTTAGACCTGAATACATCAAGACTCAGGTGAAGTGAACATATGCTTGGAAACATCAATATCTATAACTAGAGAAGTCCTTCATTGTAAATAAGAATGTTGTTCTTAACTTTCCTGGTTAAATAAATGAAACATTATGAAACTGTACCTGCAGCACAGAGCAGTGAGACAGTAACAGTGGAGAGAAATGTGAACATGTTTGATCACGTTATATGTGAGAGTGCTGGAAAGAGTCTGGTATCAATGTATATAAAACAAGAGGAGTGTCACATAGATGAATAGATGCCAATCAGTAGACCACGGCAGGTTCCACCATATTCAACATGTCAGTGAAGTGGGAGGGACTGATGATCTGAATACATCATGCTAATTAGTGGTCCAGACTGTAGAGACATTCACATTATTAAAGTTAGAGGTCCTCCTACAGTCCATGATGAGACCATCAGCTCTTTACATATTATAATCTATCCTATAGAGCTCGCCAGCTTGTAGAGCCTAAAACACGGAAATGAGTCAGCATTTTCTACTTCTGGTTCGTTGACCATTGCTGTGGGAGAAATGAAGGGGTGAAATAATGGGGTTTTGCGATAATAGGTCTGAAGTTAAAACAGGCTTTGGAGATATTATACATTTTGTTCTGTGCAATAACTTAAGGATCTGACTTTTTTTTAATTTTTCTCCTAAAATGACAAACCTGAATCTAACTGCCTGTAGCTCAAGACAAGGAAGGCAAGGATATGCATATTCTTGATACCATATGAAAGGAAACACTTTGAAGTTTGTGGATCTGTGAAATTAATGTAGGAGAATATAACACATTACATCTGGTAAAAGATAATACAAAAGATAACATGCGTTTTTCCACTCAAAAACGAATCATCTATGAAATGCAAGAGAAAGGCCACACTTTCAGATTGGAGTCTAGGTGTAATTTATATTTTGGCCACCAGATGGCAGTAGTGTGTTCGCAAGAAGTACATTACTGCACCATATTTTGTATTAATTCTGACAGGAGTTTACCCAAATGTGCCATTTTTGGACAATTTAGATATTTTAAAGTACTTAACTATAGAGAACATAGAAAAATGATATGGTAATAACAAATTAGAGTTTACACACTCCCAGAAATGTCATACATCATTAGCTTATACACTAACATTCACACATCTAGATGGCGAAGTGGGTGTGGAGCCAGAGACAGCAGTGGGGTCAAACTGTAGAACATAAAACTGGGTTTTAACAAACAAAACTATGCTACATTTTATCTCTGGGACCCTCAGGATGACACATCAGAGCCAGATTACTGAATGTAAGTACATTATTTACCTTCAGAGGTGAATGTATCAAACCAGTTGCCCTGATAAAAGTGTTTTGTTGTTGTGGACTCTCCTCAAACAATAGCATGGTATTTTAGTCAATGTAATAACTACTGGTGAACGGGTGAAAGTGAGTGGTGCCCGCTGGGCTAGAGAGGCTGTAAGGGCTGCATGTGGGATATTTGGAGCAGAGGTATGAACAGTTGAATGGGAGATGTTTTTAACCATTTCTAATTATTATTACTTGTGGTGTTTCATTTCTTTACTATCAAAAGTCTTCACTTGAATGATGCCAAAGACACAACAGTGGTCTCTCTGAGATCCCAAGTTTGAGGGATCCCTCGTGCACGATTTACCCAGGTCGTCAGGAGAGGTCACCAGGTGGAGATTATTATCCCATCCTCGCCGCCAAATGTGGTGGTTCATTTCTTTACTATCAAATCAGGAGAGACAAATTTATCATACAAGTCAGAGTTATACTTAAACTAAATCTTTAATAGCGAGAGCTTTGCAATACCGATGGCCGGTAAATCACCGTTTCTGATGATCCGTTGATAGACCCGAAACAAAAGTTTAAGGGTCTTTTATAGCCAAGACACACCCCTTTCAACAAACATGACGAACAACAGATATATAGAATGGGTCACAAGGTTAAGATTTGTATGAAAGATACCTATAATACATAGCAGACAGTCTCTGCTAAGTCAACAGTTTTCATTGTATAGAGACCAGTGTCTGGCCCTTCGACTCCAAACTGGAACCATCTCTCCCTGGTACTGTATAGAACAGAAACATTAGCTCATGTTCTCTGGAATGCTCTTTAGGTTTTATCACCCAAAAGACATCGGACATCTCCTGTCAGTGTAATCTCCCAGATCCTCAGTAGAACAAACACAGTAGTTAAGATGCTCGATTCTGTTGAACAAAACAACCATTTTAAGCAAAAAACGTATTATTACAACTAGCAATTTTTCTCACTTGTTTCTCACAAAACATTCTCCATTTTATAGTTGGGGAAGATTGTAGTAGTTCGGGTAACATCAGTGATTTAACCATGAAGGAAATGTCAACTAAAACAATAATTGGTTTCCATTAAGTGGAACAATTTCTGAGATTGAAGTCAGTGTTCCACCTGCTGATACCACAGTATGGTGTTGTAGCTGGGGAGAGTGTGTTCCACCTGCTGATACCACAGTATGGTGTTGTAGCTGGGGAGAGTGTGTTCCACCTGCTGATACCACAGTATGGTGTTGTAGCTGGGAAGAGTGTGTTCCACCTGCTGATACCACAGTATGGTGTTGTAGCTGGGGAGAGTGTGTTCCACCTGTTGATACCACAGTATGGTGTTGTAGCTGGGGAGAGTGTGTTCCACCTGCTGATACCACAGGATGGTGTTGTGGCTGGGGAGAGTGTGTTCCACCTGCTGATACCACAGGATGGTGTTGTAGCTGGGGAGAGTGTGTTCCACCTGCTGATTCCACAGTATGGTGTTGTAGCTGGGGAGAGTGTGTTCCACCTGCTGATACCACAGGGTGGTGTTGTAGCTGGGGAGAGTGTGTTCCACCTGCTGATACCACAGTATGGTGTTGTAGCTGGGGAGAGTGTGTTCCACCTGCTGATACCACAGTATGGTGGTGTAGCTGGGGAGAGTGTGTTCCACCTGCTGATACCACAGTATGGTGTTGTAGCTGGGGAGAGTGTGTTCCACCTGCTGATACCACAGTATGGTGTTGTAGCTGGGGAGAGTGTGTTCCACCTGCTGATACCACAGTATGGTGTTGTAGCTGGGGAGAGTGTGTTCCACCTGCTGATACCACAGTATGGTGTTGTAGCTGGGGAGAGTGTGTTCCACCTGCTGATACCACAGTATGGTGTTGTATCTGGGGAGAGTTTGTTCCACCTGCTGATACCACAGTATGGTGTTGTAGCTGGGGAGAGTGTGTTCCACCTGCTGATACCACAGTATGGTGTTGTAGCTGGGGAGAGTGTGTTGTACCTGCTGATACCACAGTATGGTGTTGTAGCTGGGGAGAGTGTGTTCCACCTGCTGATACCACAGTATGGTGTTGTAGCTGGGGAGAGTGTGTTCCACCTGCTGATACCACAGTACGGTGTTGTAGCTGGGGAGAGTGTGTGAACAGGATATCAGTTTCTCCAGAACTCTGAAAATCTGAAGATGGAGACTGAAGAACGCTGGAACAGAGGAGTTCACCTGTTACAGAAGAGGAGAGAGAGACCTGTTTGTTATAACTACTGTAGTCATTCAGGAAATATATATATATACAGACCATTTCCGGAGACCTTCTCCCTTACCTCACCTCGCTCATCAACTCATCCTTGACCGCTGGCTACGTCCCTTCCGTCTTCAAGAGAGCGAGAGTTGCACCCCTCCTGAAAAAACCTACACTCGATCCCTCCGATGTCAACAACTACAGACCAGTATCCCTTCTTTCTTTTCTCTCCAAAACTCTTGAACGTGCCGTCCTTGGCCAGCTCTCCTGCTATCTCTCTCAGAATGACCTTCTTGATCCAAATCAGTCAGGTTTCAAGACTAGTCATTCAACTGAGACTGCTCTTCTCTGTGTCACGGAGGCGCTCCGCACTGCTAAAGCTAACTCTCTCTCCTCTGCTCTCATCCTTCTAGACCTATCGGCTGCCTTTGATACTGTGAACCATCAGATCCTCCTCTCCACCCTCTCCGAGTTGGGCATCTCCGGCGCGGCCCACGCTTGGATTGCGTCCTACCTGACAGGTCGCTCCTACCAGGTGGCGTGGCGAGAATCTGTCTCCGCACCACGTGCTCTCACCACTGGTGTCCCCCAGGGCTCTGTTCTAGGCCCTCTCCTATTCTCGCTATACACCAAGTCACTTGGCTCTGTCATATCCTCACATGGTCTCTCCTATCATTGCTATGCAGACGACACACAATTAATCTTCTCCTTTCCCCCTTCTGATAACCAGGTGGCGAATCGCATCTCTGCATGTCTGGCAGACATATCAGTGTGGATGACGGATCACCACCTCAAGCTGAACCTCGGCAAGACGGAGCTGCTCTTCCTCCCGGGGAAGGACTGCCCCTTCCATGATCTCGCCATCACGGTTGACAACTCCATTGTGTCCTCCTCCCAGAGCGCTAAGAACCATGGCGTGATCCTGGACAACACCCTGTCGTTCTCAACTAACATCAAGGCGGTGACCCGTTCCTGTAGGTTCATGCTCTACAACATTCGCAGAGTACGACCCTGCCTCACACAGGAAGCGGCGCAGGTCCTAATCCAGGCACTTGTCATCTCCCGTCTGGATTACTGCAACTCGCTGTTGGCTGGGCTCCCTGCCTGTGCCATTAAACCCCTACAACTCATCCAGAACGCCGCAGCCCGTCTGGTGTTCAACCTTCCCAAGTTCTCTCACGTCACCCCGCTCCTCCGCTCTCTCCACTGGCTTCCAGTTGAAGCTCGCATCCGCTACAAGACCATGGTGCTTGCCTACGGAGCTGCGAGGGGAACGGCACCTCCGTACCTTCAGGCTCTGATCAGGCCCTACACCCAAACAAGGGCACTGCGTTCATCCACCTCTGGCCTGCTCGCCTCCCTACCTCTGAGGAAGTACAGTTCCCGCTCAGCCCAGTCAAAACTGTTCGCTGCTCTGGCACCCCAATGGTGGAACAAACTCCCTCACGACGCCAGGTCAGCGGAGTCAATCACCACCTTCCGGAGACACCTGAAACCCCACCTCTTTAAGGAATACCTAGGATAGGATAAAGTAACCCTTCTAACCCACCCCCCCCCCCCCCCTTAAAAGAGTTAGATGCACTATTGTAAAGTGGTTGTTCCACTGGATATCATAAGGTGAATGCACCAATTTGTAAGTCGCTCTGGATAAGAGCGTCTGCTAAATGACTTAAATGTAAATGTAAATATGGAATTATAGATTATTTTAGACGGTATCTAATCTGTGTTCCAGAATAATGAAGAGATTCACGTTCATAGGTGGAAAATATCCAACAGTGAAAGATTCTTAGTCCAACACTGAGTCAAGATGAACATTCAAAAGGACATGGATCTTCAGCTCTCAGACTCCTTACTACACACCATAGTTTACTGTGGTACTGTGTCTGGTGAGTCCACATGGATTTGTTGAGCTGTAACTCCCCCTACAGGAAAGACATGATATCATACCATACTGTATCATGGTCTCCTGTATATCAGAGTGAACCTCCCCTTTCTGTTAGACCAGCTGGTGAGTGTTTTGGCATTGAATCAGAGTCAGATACAGTGTGATGTTAATACAGGTGTGATTAGTCTACAGTACACCAGGGAGGAGGTTTTTGTAGAGCAGAGAGGGAGATCTGATGCACTGTGTAAACTAGCAGCACAGTAATACACAGCACTGCTATTTGGAGTTAGTTGATTGATGGTTAAGGTGCTGGTACCACCTGCATTAGCATCTCCTTCTATATCAAATCCAGCCTCAGGATATGCTGTTTTCGCTATCATGTATCCTAATAGCACTAATTCTCTGTAGTTGGATTGCTTGTACCAGAGGATACGATTGTAGCCTGATATACTATGTGAACACTCGGTCTTAGCCGACTCTCCCTGGTTCTTGTACAGGGATGCAGGACTCTGGTAAACCTGGTTACTGAGAGAAGAACCTGGAGAAAGAGAGAGAGAGAAAGAGAGAGAGAGAAAGAGAGAGAGAGACAGAGAGAGACAGAGAGAGAGACAGAGAGAGGTGAAACAACAGATAAAGAAACATATTCATCTGAAACATAAAACCAATCAAATGAGGATATTAGTAGTTGATGAAATCAGTGATGTGAATACCTGCAGCCCAGGCTGTGTAACCCATGGTGATGGAGATAAGAATTGTGATCATGTTGACTCACTGTTAAGGAGACAGAATGAGACAGACAAACCCCTCCACATGAATTAGAGGTGGCTTCTCATCAACTCATCTCAGTGATCTAATAGAGGGATGCTGCCTCCTTATGAGAACATCTAAAACATCAGAGACCTGAGATGAACCCTGCAGGAGGAGTCTATGTGGGACAGGAAGCAGGGTTTAGTAGAGCAGAGAGGGAGATCTGATGCACTGCTATCTGGAGGTAGTTGATTGATGGTTATAGGACATATTCACCCATTTTGAATGTTATATTATTTTTGTCCATCTCTTAGTTATGTTCTATTGATTCTGGGTCATTTCATGTTTTAATGTGTATCTGAGTTATTTATCTGAGTTATTCTGGACCTTTGCATCGGATCATCGCTGCTAACTAGCTTCTACCGAGAGGCTATAGTGGCTAACGCCCCTGTCCTGAAGCTAGCACCAGTTAGCCGTGAGCCAGGCACATCTCCCGGGCTAGCAAACTAAATTACTACAACCACAATACCTCTTTCGCCAACTGGCCTGGACCCTTTGTCAACACGAAGCCCCTCCGTTCCACCACGACTGGTCTGCCGACGTATCTCCATCCGCTGTGCCCCCAACCGGCCTTTACCGGATGTCGGAGCAGGCTCTTCTACTAGCCCCGGCCTGCTAACTTTAAACGCTGTGTCTCCCGCTTGCTAGGTAGAAACGACTTCCCTGTTTCATCTATTGCTGTTAACTGGACCCTATGATCACCTGGCTACATAGCTGATGGCTGCTGGACTGTTCATTAAATACCAGTAATCCATTTTGTTTATTTTTTGTTTATCTGTTAGCCCCAGCCTTCGAACTCAGGCCCTGTGTGTAGTTAACTGACCCTCTCTACCCATTCATCGCCATTTTACCTGTTGTTGTTGTCTTAGCTGTTCTCTTACCCGTTGTTGTCTAAGCTTCTTGCCACTATAGGGGGTGCTGTTTCGCATTAGCATAATTTGCTCTACAGATTAAACTGCCTAGTACTCAATTCTTGCTCGTACAATATGCATAGTATTGTTATTATTGGATAGAAAACACTCTCTAGTTTCTATAGCCGTTGGAATTTTGTCTCTGAGTGAAACAGAACTCCTTCTACAGCACTTTTCATGACAGGGAGTGAGATTTCAGAAATCTTGGCCCCTGTTCCCAGGTCGGTTGTAAAGTCCCTGTAAATGCTATGGAGAAACAAACACTGCCTACGTCTTCCTCTGGACGTCAGTACGTGGTGACGCTTTGAATGGAGTCGATTGCGCAATCAGAGCCTCTATAAAACACCAAAGACCGGAAGTAGCTTTCTTTTCCTGCCTGCGCCTGACGCAAGATGGACATCGGACTTGCCTCCTTCCAAGCTGTTGTTTAGCCAGTAATATTTCTCCGGTCATGTTTTTACTCGTTATAGGTGTTAAAAACATCATAAGGTAGTTAATTTGAACCGTTTTATAGCAATTTATATCCGTTTAGTGCGATTTTGAGGAATTTCTTTGTGGTGCACTTTGAAGCGATGGGCACGTTTCCAGTACCGGTCGAACGTTAGTGGGCATTTCGACGGACAAGAGGACATCTTTCGACCAAAAGAAGATTAGACCCAAGAAAGGATACATTGCCCAAGATTCTGATGGAAGATCACCTCATAGTAAGAAATATTTAAGATGATAAATCGTTGTTCTGTCGAAAAATGTTAAACGCATATTCCGCCATTTTGTTTGGTATAGCTTCGCTTGGCGAACCCTGTATTGCACAGTAAGGATAATTTTAGAAATGTAATTCAGCGATTGCATTAAGAACTAATTTGTCTTTCGATAGCTGTCCAACTTATATTTTTTTAGTCAAGTTTATGAATAGTTTTTCATGAGACAAGATCACTGTCAAATATGGCGCCCGACATTTTCAGGCTAGTTTTGCTAGTATTGTCATTGTATAACCACGGTTTTTTATGGCTAAATATGCACATTTTCGAACAAACTCTATATGTATGTTGTAATATGATGTTACAGGAGTGTCATCGGAAGAATTCTGAGAAGGTTAGTGAAAAAATTAATATATTTTGGCGATGATTACGTTATCGCTCTCTTTGGCTTGAATCAATGCTCTGGTAACATTTGCACATGTGGTATGCTAATATAACGATTTATTGTGTTTTCGCTGTAAAACACTTAGAACATCTGAAATATTGTCTGAATTCACAAGATCTGTGTCTTTCCATTGCTGTGAGCTGTGTATTTTTTAGAAATGTTTTATGATTAGTAATTAGGTAATACACGTTGCTCTGTGTATTTATTCTAGTCGAGTTGTGATGGTGGGTGCAATTGTAAACTATGATTTATACCTGAAATATGCACATTTTTCTAACAAAACCTATCCTATACAATAAATATGTTATCAGACTGTCATCTGATGAGGTTTTTTCTTGGTTAGTGGCTATCAATATCTTTATTTGGCCGAATTGGTGATAGCACCTGATGGAGTAAGAAACTGATGGAGTTAGAAAAGTGGTGTCTTTTGCTAACGTGGTTAGCTAATAGATTTACATATTTTGTCTTCCCTGTAAAACATTTTAAAAATCTGAAATGGTGGCTTTATTCACAAGATCTGTATCTTTCATTTGGTGTCTTGGACTTGTGATTTAATGATATTTAGATGCTACTATTTAATTGTGACGCTATGCTAGCGATGCTAATCAGTGTGGGGGGGGTGGGGGGTGATCCCGGATACGGGGTTGAGGTTCGGTAAAGGCTAAGCTAGGTCTCCCAACCAACACCTGTGATTGCTTTTTGCCTCGCATTATGTCTCTCTCTAATGTCAATATGCCTTGTATATTGTCGTTTAGGATAGTTATCATTGTTTTAGTTTACTGCGGAGCCCCTAGTCCCACTCAACATGCCTCTGATACCTCCTTTGTCCCACCTCCCAGCCATCCTCATGTCTTTACCACTCAGACATCTTCATGTCTCCACCACTCAGCCATCCTCAGGTCTCTACCACTCAGCCATCCTCATGTCTCTAAACTCAGCCATCCTCATGTCTCTACCACTCAGCCATCCTCAGGTCTCTACCACTCAGCCATCCTCATGTCTCTAAACTCAGCCATCCTCAGGTCTCTACCACTCAGCCATCCTCAGGTCTCTACCACTCAGACATCCTCAGGTCTCTACCACTCAGCCATCCTCATGTCTCCACCACTCAGCCATCCTCAGGTCTCCACCACTCAACCATTCTCAGGTCTTCACCACTCAGCCATCCTCAGGTCTCCACCACTCAGACATCCTCAGGTCTCTACCACTCAGCCATCCTCAGGTCTCTACCATTCAGCTGTCCTCAGGTCTCTACCACTCAGACATCCTCAGGTCTCTACCACTCAGCCATCCTCAGGTCTCCACCACTCAGCCATCCTCAGGTCTCCACCACTCAACCATTCTCAGGTCTCCACCACTCAGCCATCCTCAGGTCTCCACCACTCAGCCATCCTCAGGTCTCTACCATTCAGCTGTCCTCAGGTCTCCACCACTCAACCATCCTCAGGTCTCTACCACTCAACCATCCTCAGGTCTCCACCACTCAGCCATCCTCAGGTCTCCACCGCTCAGCCATCCTCAGGGCTCTACCGCTCAGCCATCCTCAGGGCTCTACCGCTCAGCCATCCTCAGATCTCTACTACTCAGCCACACACACTGATACTGAAACTCTTCACATACACACATATACATATACACAGTCTTCCACCCATGCTCAGTCACTCAATATAGTATGTAGCCCTTGTATCTTAACTTCCGGCGCCGACAGAGATGGCCGCCTCGCTTCGCGTTCCTCGGAAACTATGCAGTATTTTGTTTTTTTACGTGTTATTTCTTACATTGGTACCCCAGGTAATCTTAGGTTTCATTACATACAGTAGGGAGGAACTACTGAATATAAGAGCAACGTCAACTCACTATCATTACGACCAGGAATATGACTCTCCCGAAGCGGATCCTGTGTTTTGCCTTCCACCCAGTACAATGGATCGGATCCCAGCCGGCGACCCTAAACAACGACGCCGTAAAAGGGGCAAACGAAGCGGTCTTCTGGTCAGGCTCCGGAGAAGGGCACACCGCGCTCCACTCCCTAGCATACTACTCGCCAATGTCCAGTCTCTTGACAACAAGGTTGATGAAATCCGAGTAAGGGTAGCATTCCAGAGAGACATCAGAGACTGTAACGTTCTTTGCTTCACGGAAACATGGCTCACTCGAGAGACGCTAACGGAGTCGGTGCAGCCAGCTGGTTTCTTCACGCATCGCGCCAACAGAAACAAACATCTTTCTGGTAAGAAGAGGGGCGGGGGTGTATGCCTTATGATTAACGAGACGTGGTGTGATCATAACAACATACAGGAATTCAAGTCATTCTGTTCACCTGACTTAGAATTCCTCACAATCAAATGTCGGCCGCATTATCTACCAAGGTAATTCTCTTCGATTATAATCACAGCCGTATATATTCCCCCCCCAAGCAGACACATCGATGGCCCTGAACGAACTTTATCTTACTCTATGTAAACTGGAAACCACACACCCTGAGGATGCATTCATCGTAGCTGGGGATTTTAACAAGGCTAATCTGAAAACAAAACTACCTAAATTCTATCAGCATATCGATTGTGCTACCAGGGCTGGTAAAACCCTAGAGCATTGTTATTCTAACTTCCGCGACGCATATAAGGCCCTCCCCCGCCCTCCTTTTGGAAAAGCTGACGACGACTCCATTTTGTTGCTTCCAGCCTACAAACAGAAACTAAAACAAGAAGTTCCCGCGCTCAGGTCTGTTCAACGGTGGTCCGACCAATCTGATTCCACGCTTCAAGACTGCTTCGATCACGTGGATTGGGATATGTTCCGCATTGCGTCCAACAACAACATTGACGAATACGCTGATTCGGTGAGCGAGTTCATTAGAAAGTACATCAGCGACGTAATACCCACAGCAACGATTAAAACATTCCCAAACCAGAAACCGTGGATTGATGGCAGCATTCGCGCGAAACTGAAAGCGCAAACCACTGCTTTTAACCAGGGCAAGGTGACCGGAAACATGACCGAATACAAACAGTGTAGCTATTCCCTCTGCAAGGCAATCAAACAAGCTAAGTGCCAGTATAGAGACAAAGTAGAGTCGCAATTCAACAGCTCAGACACAAGAAGTATGTGGCAGGGTCTACAGTCAATCACAGATTACAAAAAGAAAACAAGTCCCGTCGCGGACCAGGATGTCTTGCTCCCAGACAGACTAAATAACTTTTTTGCTCGCTTTGAGGACAATACAGTGCCACTGACACGGCCCGCTACCAAAACCTGCGGGCTCTCCTTCACTGCAGCCGAGGTGAGTAAAACATTTAAACGTGTTAACCCTCGCAAGGCTGCAGGTCCAGATGGCATTCCCAGCCGCGTCCTCAGACCATGCGCAGACCAGCTGGCTGGTGTGTTTACGGACATATTCAATCAATCCTTATCCCAGTCTGCTGTTCCCACATGCTTCAAGAAGGCCACCATTGTTCCTGTTCCCAAGAAAGCTATGGTAACTGAGCTAAATGACTACCGCCCCGTAGCACTCACTTCCGTCATCATGAAGTGCTTTGAGAGACTAGTCAAGGACCATATCACCTCCACCCTACCTGACACCCTAGACCCACTCCAATTTGCTTACCGACCCAATAGGTCCACAGACGACGCAATCGCAACTACACTGCACACTGCCCTAACCCATCTGGACAAGAGGAATACCTATGTGAGAATGCTGTTCATCGACTACAGCTCAGAATTTAACACCATAGTACCCTCCAAATTCGTCATCAAGCTCGAGACCCTGGATCTCGACCCCGCTCTGTGCAACTGGGTACTGGACATCCTGACGGGCCGCCCCCAGGTGGTGAGGGTAGGTTCTCAGGAGTTCTCAGGAGGCTGAAGAAATTCGGCTTGTCACCAAAAGCACTCACAAACTTCTACAGATGCACAATCGAGAGCATCCTGTCGGGCTGTATCACCGCCTGGTACGGCAACTGCTCCGCCCACAACCGTAAGACTCTCCAGAGAGTGGTGAGGTCTGCACAACGCAGGGGGCAAACTACCTGCCCTCCAGGACACCTATACCACCCGATGTCACAGGAAGGCCATAAAGATCATCAAGGACAACAACCACCCGAGCCACTGGCTGTTCACCTCGCTATCATCCAGAAGGCGAGGTCAGTACAGGTGCATCAAAGCAGGGACCGAGAGACTGAAAAACAGCTTCTATCTCAAGGCCATCAGACTGTTAAACAGCCACCACTAACATTTAGTGGCTGCTGCCAACATACTGACTCCAGCCACTTTAATAATGGGAATTTATGGAAATTTATGTAAAAATATATCACTAGCCACTTTAAACAATGCCACTTAATATAATGTTTACATACCCTACATTACTCATCTCATATGTATATGTATATACTGTACTCTATATCATCTACTGCATCTAGCCAGCTTTATGTAATACATGTATCACTAGCCACTTTAAACTATGCAACTTTATGTTTATATACCCTACATTACTCATCTCATATGTATATACTGTACTCTATACCATCTACTGCATCTTGCCTATGCCGTTCTGTACCATCACTCATTCATATATCTTTATGTACATATTCTTTTTCCCATTACACTTGTGTGTATAAGGTAGTAGTTGTGGAATTGTTAGGTTAGATTACTCGCATTGTCGGAACTAGAAGCACAAGCATTTCGCTACACTCGCATTAACATCTGCTAACCATGTGTATGTGACAAATAACATTTGATTTGATTTGATTTATCTGATGATGTCTGGACAGAGAAAGTATGACACGCCGTACTCTTTTTGTCCAGACAGCATCAGATACATGTTCTAAACATACGGAGACAGAGGGTCACCTGGTCCAGACCCCCAAGGGCCCTCCCAGACCACCGGCCCTGGTCCAGGCCCCCTAGTGTCCTCCCATACCGCCGGCCCTGGTCCAGGCCCCCTAGGGCCCTCCCATACCACCGGCCCTGGTCCAGGCCCCCTAGGGCCCTCTCATACTGCCGGCCCTGGTCCAGGCCCTCTAGGGCCCTCCCATACCGCCGGCCCTGATCCAGGCCCCCTAGTGTCCTCCCATACCGCCGGCCCTGGTCCAGGCCCCCTAGGGCCCTCCCATACCGCAGGCCCTGGTCCAGGCCCCCTAGGGCCCTCCCATACCACCGGCCCTGGTCCAGGCCCACACACATTTAGAAAGCTTCTCAATCCCAAATGACACCCTCTTCCCTATATAGGGCACAACTTTTGAACAGGGCCCATAGAATGCCACTATACAGCTGTTTCAAAATGTGTGTTGAGAAACACTCCCTTCTGGTGGAGAACTGAAGAAGTGCACCTAAACCATCTAAACTAGCCACTTAACAGTATCATTACCATCTGTTTGATATCAAATGGTTCATAGCAAAGTGTTGTTGAAGTGGTTGAAGACAGGTGCAGGTGTATAGAGCTGTAGTCAGTATTATATGAGAGGATCAGAGAGGGTTTTTGTAGATTAGTACCTGTCACCCATAGTGGTAGAGTTGCTACATGTATGAGAAGCTTGATCATGTTGATGGTTCTGGAGAGAAGAGTCACATGGACAAGGAGAAAGGGTTTTCAGATAGTCAGAGATGTGATGTCATCTAGTGGGAGTGTCAAATGTATGTCAGCATCCCAAATGTCTCCCTATTCCCTTTCTAGTGCACTACTTTAGACCAGAGCCCATAGGGGGGAGAGGAGAATAAGGCAATAGAGAAGGGGAGCTGAACTGAGCTGCCGGAGGGGAAGGAAATCACATCACTTTGACGTCAGAACTTGTGTTGATATTCAAGCAGATCCCTTGTTCACCTACAGGTCTCCTGTTCAACTTAAAGGTGTATTGTGGAACATACCGGTATCTACATCATTGAAAGTATTTGTCTTTTTTAGTCTTTAGATTTGATCTGTGTTATAGATTCTGCAGTCATCACACTAGAAATAGGATGTAATTTGAAGAAATACCTGAACCGTTTCTTCAAGACAACAACATCAACCACATTATTTGGTCTAGAGGTTTGATATCAACTTCCTCCATGTGCTCAGACATCTACAGCGGTGGATAGCAGGTGTGCTGGGTGTTGATGTACACTGCAGTTATGGAGTAAAGGATCAGAAGAGGGTTTTGTAGGAGAGAGAAGGGTATCTACATCACTGTGTTGACTTCAGGTCAGAACAGTAATACACTGCACTGACTTCAGGTCAGAACAGTAATACACTGCACTGACTTCAGGTCAGAACAGTAATACACTGCACTGACTTCAGGTCAGAACAGTAATACACTGCACTGACTTCAGGTCAGACCAGTAATACACTGCACTGACTTCAGGTCAGAACAGTAATACACTGGACTGACTTCAGGTCAGAACAGTAATACACTGCACTGACTTCAGGTCAGAACAGTAATACACTGGACTGACTTCAGGTCAGAACAGTAATACACTGCACTGACTTCAGGTCAGAACAGTAATACACTGCACTGACTTCAGGACAGAACAGTAATACACTGCACTGACTTCAGGACAGAACAGTAATACACTGCACTGACTTCAGGTCAGAACAGAAGCTGAAGAGATGCTTCTTTCGATCCATTTCCAAGGATTTCAAAGTGCTCTTAAAATGATCCTTCAACTGTCTGACTTCTATAATACACATATCCAATCAGTTTCAGACTAGTATCATCTATTGACTGCTGGTACCATAATATAGTATTGTATAAACTAGTAGTATGGCTGCTGGTACCATAATATAGTATTGTATAAACTAGTAGTATGACTGCTGGTACCATAATATAGTATTGTATAAACTAGTAGTATGGCTGCTGGTACTATAATATAGTATTGTATAAACTAGTAGTATGGCTGCTGGTACTATAATATAGTATTGTATAAACTAGTAGTATGGTTGCATACGAATATCACTGAGAGGACAGAGAGGGGGGTGGGCAGTCTAGAGGGGAAAGAGAGTAGAGACATTAGTAGAACTAGAGTTAGAGGTCTCCCTACAGTATGTGATGAGACCATCATACATTAGTAGAACTAGAGTTAGAGGTCCCCCTACAGTATGTGATGAGACCATCAGACATTAGAAGAACTAGAGTTAGAGGTCCCCCTACAGTATGTGATGAGACCATCAGACATTAGTAGAACTAGAGTTAGAGGTCCCCCTACAGTATGTGATGAGACCATCTCTTTACATATTATATTACATCCTATTGAAATACTGGGGTTTTTGTGCAGCTGTACTTGTTGTCTGTATCACTGTGTTCACTCACAGCACAGAAGTACATGCCGCTGTCTCCTGTCTCCAATTTCTTCACTGTGAAAGATCCCCTCTCAGCTACAGTCTTGTTGGCTGAGAATTTGTCTTCACTGAAATCCCCTGAATACTCAGGTTTGGAATTGGGAGTAGTGAAGGCTACCTGCTTCATTCCCTCTCCTGGAAGCTGTCTGTACCAGTACATCTGGAAGTAGCTTCCACCCTTAGTGTGACTGCAGTTCATCTGAGCATCCCTGTCTTTCAGTCCCAAGAGTATGGTCGGTGTCTGAGTGACTTCACTCCCCTCAACAAGACCTGTAAGGATACAGTGAGAATGAAATCAATAGAGTTAGGTCCAGTTAGACCTGAATACATCAAGACTCAGGTGAAGGGAACATATGCTTGGAAACATCAATATCTATAACTAGAGAAGTCCTTCATTGTAAATAAGAATGTTGTTCTGAACTTTCCTGGTTAAATAAATGAAACATTATGAAACTGTACCTGCAGCACAGAGCAGTGAGACAGTAACAGTGGAGAGAAATGTGAACATGTTTGATCACGTTATATGTGAGAGTGCTGGAAAGAGTCTGGTATCAATGTATATAAAACAAGAGGAGTGTCACATAGATGAATAGATGCCAATCAGTAGACCACGGCAGGTTCCACCATATTCAACATGTCAGTGAAGTGGGAGGGACTGATGATCTGAATACATCATGCTAATTAGTGGTTCAGACTGTAGAGACATTCACATTATTAAAGTTAGAGGTCCCCCTACAGTCCATGATGAGACCATCAGCTCTTTACATATTATATTCTATCCTATAGAGCTCGCCAGCTTGTAGTCCTAAAACACGGAAATGAGTCAGCATTTTCTACCTCTGGTTCGTTGACCATTACTTTGGGAGAAATGAAGGGGGAAAATAATGGGGTTTTGGGATATAAGGTCTGAAGTTAACACAGGCTTTGGAGATATTATACATTTTGTTCTGTGCAATAACTTAAGGATCGGACCCTTTTTTTCAATTTCTCCTAAAATGACATACCTGAATCTAACTGCCTGTAGCTCAGGACCTGAAGCAAGGATATGCATATTCTTGATACCATTTGAAAGGAAACACTTTGAAGTTTGTGGATCTGTGAAATTAATGTAGGAGAATATAACACATTTAATCTGGTAAAATATCAGTAAAAACAAAACGTACGTTTTCCTGACCGAAAAAATTAATCGTCTTTGAAATGCAAGAGAAAGGCCATACTTTCAGATTGGAGTCTAGGTGTAATTTAAATTTTAGCCACCAGATGGCAGTAGTGTGTGTGAAAAGTTTCAGACTGATCCAGTGAAGAATTACATTACTGCACAATATTTTGAATTAATCCTGAAAGGAGTTTTACCAAATGTGCCATTTTTGGTCCATTGATATATTTTCAAGTACATAACTATAGAGAACACAGACAAATTATATGGTAATATCAAATTAGAGTTTACACACTTCCAGAAATGTCATACATGATGGATCATTAGCTCATTCACTAACATTCACACATCAAGATGGCCAGACGGGGTGGATATGGAGCCAGAGACAGCAGTGGGGTCAAACTGTAGAACATAAAACTAGATTTTATCAAACAAAACTATGCTACATTTTATCTCTGGGACCCTCAGGATGACACATCAGAGCCAGATTACTGAATGTAAGTACATTATTTACCTTCAGAGGTGAATGTATCAAACCAGTTGCCCTGATAAAAGTGTTTTGTTGTTGTGGACTCTCCTCAAACAATAGCATGGTATTTTAGTCAATGTAATAACTACTGGTGAACGGGTGAAAGTGAGAGGTGCCCGCTGGGCTAGAGCGGCTGTAAGGGCTGCATGTGGGATATTTGGAGCAGAGGTATGAATAGTTGAATGGGAGATGTTTTTAACCATTTAAAATTATTATAAATACATTTTATCGTTTGGGAAACACCAGTGAATTTAACCAAGAAGGTAATGTCATCTAAAACAATAATTGGGTTCCATTATGTGGAACAACGTCTGAGACTGATGTAAATGTTCCACCTGCTGATACCACAGTATGGTGTTGTAGCTGGGGAGAGTGTGTTCCACCTGCTGATACCACAGTACGGTGTTGTAGCTGGGGAGAGTGTGTTCTACCTGCTGATACCACAGTATGGTGTTGTAGCTGGGGAGAGTGTGTTCCACCTGCTGATACCACAGTATGGTGTTGTAGCTGGGGAGAGTGTGTTCCACCTGCTGATACCACAGTATGGTGTTGTAGCTGGGGAGAGTGTGTTCCACCTGCTGATACCACAGTATGGTGTTGTAGCTGGGGAGAGTGTGTTCCACCTGCTGATACCACAGTATGGTGTTGTAGCTGGGGAGAGTGTGTTCCACCTGCTGATACCACAGTATGGTGTTGTAGCTGGGGAGAGTGTGTTCCACCTGCTGATACCACAGTATGGTGTTGTAGCTGGGGAGAGTGTGTTCCATCTGCTGATACCACAGTATGGTGTTGTAGCTGGGGAGAGTGTGTTCCACCTGCTGATACCACAGTATGGTGTTGTAGCTGGGGAGAGTGTGTTCCACCTGCTGATACCACAGTATGGTGTTGTAGCTGGGGAGAGTGTGTTCCACCTGCTGATACCACAGTATGGTGTTGTAGCTGGGGAGAGTGTGTTCCACCTGCTGATACCACAGTATGGTGTTGTAGCTGGGGAGAGTGTGTTCCATCTGCTGATACCACAGTATGGTGTTGTAGCTGGGGAGAGTGTGTTCCACCTGCTGATACCACAGTATGGTGTTGTAGCTGGGGAGAGTGTGTTCCACCTGCTGATACCACAGTACGGTGTTGTAGCTGGGGAGAGTGTGTTCCACCTGCTGATACCACAGTACGGTGTTGTAGCTGGGGAGAGTGTGTTCCACCTGCTGATACCACAGTATGGTGTTGTAGCTGGGGAGAGTGTGTTCCACCTGCTGATACCACAGTACGGTGTTGTAGCTGGGGACAGTTTGTCAACAGAACGGGACAGCAGTTTCTCCAGAACTCTGAAATACTGAAGATGGAGACTGAAGAACGCTGGAACAGAGTTCACCTGTTACAGAAGAGGAGAGAGAGACCTGTTTGTTATAACTACTGTAGTCATTCGGGAAATATATGGAATTATAGATTATTTTAGATGGTATCTAATCTGTGTTCAAGAATAATGAGAGATTCACGTTCATCGGTGGAAAATATCCAACAGTGAAATATTCTTAGTTTAACACTGAGTCAAGATTAACATTCAAAAGGACATTGATCTTCAGCTCTCAGACTCCTTACTACACACCATAGTTTACTGGGGTACTGTGTCTGGTGAGTCCACATGGATTTGTTGAGCTGTAACTCCCCCTACAGGAAAGACATGATATCATACCATACTGTATCATGGTCTCCTGTATATCAGAGGGAACCTCCCCTTTCTGTTAGACCAGCTGGTGAGTGTTTTGGCATTGAATCAGAGTCAGATACAGTGTGATGTTAATACAGGTGTGATTAGTCTACAGTACACCAGGGAGGAGGTTTTTGTAGAGCAGAGAGGGAGATCTGATGCACTGTGTAAACTAGCAGCACAGTAATACACAGCACTGCTATTTGGAGTTAGTTGATTGATGGTTAAGGTGCTGGTACCACCTGCATTAGCATCTCCTTCTATATCAAATCCAGCCTCAGGAATTCCAGATGTCCCTACCATGTATCCTAAAAACACCAATTCTCTGTAGTTGGATTGCTTGTACCAGAGGATTTGATTGTAGGATGATATACTATGTGAACACTCAATCTCAGCCAACTCTCCCTGGTTCTTGTACAGGGATGCAGGACTCTGGTGAACCTGGTTACTGAGAGAAGAACCTAGAGAGAGAGAGAGAGAGAGAGAGAGACAGAGACACAGACAGAGAGAGACAGAGAGACACAGAGAGAGACGTGAAACAACAGATAAAGAAACATATTCACCTGAAATGTAAAAAACCAATCAAATGAGGATATTAGTAGTTGATGAAATCAGTGATCTGAATACCTGCAGCCCAGGCTGTGTAACCCATGGTGATGGAGATAAGAATTGTGATCATGTTGACTCACTGTTAAGGAGACAGAATGAGACAGACAAAACCCCTCCACATGAATTAGAGGTGGCTTCTCATCAACTCATCTCAGTGATCTAATAGAGGGATGCTGCCTCCTTATGAGAACATCTAAAACATCAGAGACCTGAGATGAACCCTGCAGGAGGAGTCTATGTGGGACAGGAAGCAGGGTTTAGTAGAGCAGAGAGGGAGATCTGATGCACTGCTATCTGGAGGTAGTTGATTGATGGTTATAGGACATATTCACCCATTTTGAATGTTATATTATTTTTGTCCATCTCTTAGTTATGTTCTATTGATTCCATGGGTCTTTTCATGTTTTAATGTGTATCTGAGTTATTGGCATTCAATCAGGAAGACATTGGTCCATTATGGCGTAGTACTGTGGTAAAGTTTCTCTCAGTATGACATAGTACTGTGGTAAAGTCTCTCTCAGTATGACGTAGTACTGTGGTAAAGTCTCTCTCAGTATGACGTAGTACTGTGGTAAAGTCTCTCAGTATGACGTAGTACTGTGGTGAAGTCTCCCTCAGTATGACGTAGTACTGTGGTAAAGTCTCTCTCAGTATGACGTAGTACTGTGGTAAAGTTTCTCTCAGTATGACGCAGTACTGTGGTAAAGTCTCTCTCAGTATGACGCAGTACTGTGGTAAGTCTCTCTCAGTATGACGTAGTACTGTGGTAAAGTCTCTCTCAGTATGACGTAGTACTGTGGTAAAGTCTCTCTCAGTATGACGTAGTAATGGGGTAAAGTTTCTCTCAGTATGACGTAGTACTGTGGTAAAGTCTCTCTCAGTATGACGCAGTACTGTGGTAAAGTCTCTCTCAGTATGACGCAGTACTGTGGTAAGTCTCTCTCAGTATGACGTAGTACTGTGGTAAAGTCTCTCTCAGTATGACGTAGTACTGTGGTAAAGTCTCTCTCAGTATGACGTAGTAATGGGGTAAAGTTTCTCTCAGTATGACGTAGTACTGTGATAAAGTCTCTCTCAGTATGACGTAGTACTGTGGTAAAGTCTCTCTCAGTATGACGTAGTACTGTGGTAGTCTCTCTCAGTATGACGTAGTACTGTGGTAAAGTCTTTCTCAGTATGACGCAGTACTGTGGTAAGTCTCTCTCAGTATGACGTAGTACTGTGGTAAAGTCTCTCTCAGTATGATGTAGTACTGTGGTAAAGTTTCTCTCAGTATGACGTAGTACTGTGATAAAGTCTCTCTCAGTATGACGTAGTACTATGGTAAAGTCTCTCTCAGTATGACGTAGTACTGTGGTAAAGTCTCTCTCAGTATGACGCAGTACTGTGGTAAGTCTCTCTCAGTATGACGTAGTACTGTGGTAAAGTCTCTCTCAGTATGACGTAGTACTGTGGTAAAATCTCTCTCAGTATGACGTAGTACTGTGGTAAAGTCTCTCTCAGTATGACGCAGTACTGTGGTAAGTCTCTCTCAGTATGACGTAGTACTGTGGTAAAGTCTCTCTCAGTATGACGTAGTACTGTGGTAAAGTCTCTCTCAGTATGACGTAGTACTGTGGTAAAGTCTCTCTCAGTATGACGTAGTACTGTGGTAAAGTTTCTCTCAGTATGACGTAGTACTGTGGTAAAGTCTCTCTCAGTATGACGTAGTACTGTGGTAAAGTCTCTCTCAGTATGACGTAGTACTGTGGTAAAGTCTCTCTCAGTATGACGTAGTACTGTGGTAAAGGTATAAAGAGTGTCCCACCTCCCGGCCAGCTCAGTAATCACTCGGCTACACAGCTGATGCCTCCTGGACTCTTCCCCAACACTGCATGAACTCCACTAGTCCACCGGTTCCTTGCCGTAAGCTCTGGAGCTTTGCATCGGATCATCGCTGCTAGCTAGCTGCTACCGAGAGGCTATAGTGGCTAACGCCCCTGTCCTGAAGCTAGCACCAGTTAGCCGTGAGCCAGGCGCATCTCCCGGGCTAGCAAACTAAATTACTACAACCACATTACCTCTTTCGCCAACTGGCCTGAACCCTTTGTCGACACGAAGCCCCTCCGTTCCACCACGACTGGTCTGCCGACGTATCTCCATCCGCTGTGCCCCCAACCGGCCTTTACCGGATGTCGGAGCAGGCTCTTCTACTAGCCCCGGCCTGCTAACTTTAAACGCCGTGCCCCCCTCTTGCTAGCATAGTAAAGACTACCTAACGGCTTCCCTGTTTTATCTATTGCTGTTCACTGGACCCTATGATCACCTGGCTACATAGCTGATACCTGATGGACTGTTCATTAATCACGGTACTCCATTTTGTTTATTTTTTGTTTATCTGTTGGCCCTAGCCTCGAACTCAGGCCCTGTGTGTAGTTAACTGACCCTCTCTGCCCATTCATCGCCATTTTACCTGTTGTTGTTGTCCTAGCTGATTAGCTGTTGTTGTCTTACCCGTTGTTGTCAACACCTGCGATTGCTTTATGCCTCGCATTATGTCTCTCTCAAATGTCAATATGCCTTGTATATTGTCGTTTAGGATAGTTATCATTGTTTTAGTTTACTGCGGAGCCCCTAGTCCCACTCAACATGCCTATGATACCTCCTTTGTCCCACCTCCCAGCCATCCTCAGGTCTCTATCACTCAGCCATCCTCAGGTCTCTACCACTCAGCCATCCTCAGGTCTCTACCACTCAGCCATCCTCAGGTCTCTACCACACAGCCATCCTCCGGTCTCTACCAATCAGCCATCCTCAGGTCTCTACCACTCAGCCATCCTCAGGTCTCTACCACTCAGCCATCCTCAGGTCTCTACCACTCAGCCATCCTCAGGTCTCTACCACTCAGCCATCCTCATGTCTCCACCACTCAGCCATCCTCATGTCTCCACCACTCAGCCATCCTCAGGTCTCTACCACTCAGCCATCCTCAGGTCTCTACCACTCAGCCCTCCTCAGGTCTCCACCACTCAGCCACACACACTGATACTGACACTTCACATACACACATATATACAGCCGTGGCCAAAAGTTTTGAGACTAACACAAATATTAATTTTCACAAGGTCTGCTGCCTCAGTTTGTATGATGGCAATTTGCATATACTCCAGAATGTTAAGAAGAGTGATCAGATGAATTGCAATTATTTGCAAAGTCCCTCTTTGCCATGCAAATGAACTGAATCCCCCCAAAAAAATTCCACTGCAATTCAGCCCTGCCACAAAAGGACAAGCTGACATCATGTCAGTGATTCTCTCGTTAACACAGGTGTGAATGTTGACGAGGACAATGCTGGAGATCACTCTTTCATGCTGATTGAGTTCGACTATCAGACTGGAAGCTTCAAAAGGAGGGTGGTGCTCGGAATCATTGTTCTTCCTCTGTCAACCATGCTTATCTGCAAGGTAACATGTGCCGTCATCATTGCTTTTCACAAAAAGGGCTTCACAGGCAAGGATATTGCTGCCAGTAAGATTGCACCTAAATCAACCATTTATCGGATCATCAAGAACTTCAAGGAGAGCAGTTCAATTGTTGTGAAGAAGGCTTCAGGGCACCCAAGAAAGTCCAGCAAGCGCCAGGACCGTCTCCTAAAGTTGATTCAGCTGCGGGATCGGGGCACCACCAGTACAGAGCTTGCTCAGGAATGGCAGCAGGCAGGTATGAGTGCATCTGCACGCACAGTGAGGCGAAGACTTTTGGAGGATGTCCTGGTGTCAAGAAGGGCAGCAAAGAAGCCACTTCTCTCCAGGAAAAACATCAGGGACAGACTGATATTCTGCAAAAGGTACAGGGATTGGATTGCTGAGGACTGGGGTAAAGTCATTTTCTCTGATGAGTCCCCTTTCCGATTGTTTGGGCAATCTGGAAAAAAGCTTGTCCGGAGAAGACAAGGTGAGCGCTACCATCAGTCCTGTGTCATGCCAACAGTAAAGCATCCTGAGACCATTCATGTGTGGGGTTGCTTCTCAGCCAAGGGAGTGGGTTCACTCACAATTGTGCCTAAGAACACAGCCATGAATAAAGAATGGTACCAACACATCCTTCGAGAGCAACTTCTCCCAACCATCCAGGAACAGTTTGGTGACGAGCAATGCCTTTTCCAGCATGATGGAGCACCTTGCCATAAGGCAAAAGTGATAACTAAGTGGCTCAGGAACAAAACATCGATATTTTGGGTCCATGGCCAGGAAACTCCCCAGACCTTAATCCCATTGAGAACTTGTGGTCAATCCTCAAGAGGCGGGTGGACATACAAAAATCCACATATTCTGACAAACTCCAAGCATTGATTATGCATGAATGGGCTGCCATCAGTCAGGATGTGGCCCAGAAGTTAATTGACAGCATGCCAAGGGGGGATTGCAGAGGTCTTGAATAAGAAAGGTCAACACTGCAAATATTGACTCTTTGCATCAACTTCATGTAATTGTCAATAAAAGCCTTTGACACTTATGAAATGCTTGTAATTATACTTCAGTATTCCATAGTAACATCTGACAAAAATATCTAAAGACACTGAAGCAGCAAACTTTGTGGAAATTAATATTTGTGTCATTCTCAAAACTTTTGGCCATGACTATATACACACACATTCTCATTGACCCATGCTCAGTCACTCAATACAGTCTGTAGCCCTTGTATCTGATGATGTCTGGACAGATAAAGTATGACACGCCATACTCTTTTTGTCCAGACAGCATCAGATACATGGTCTACACATACGGAGACAGAGGGTCACCAGGACCAGGCCCCCTAGGTCCCTCCCATACCACCGGCCCTGTCTCAGACCCCGTAAGGCCCTCCCATACCACCTGCCCTGTCTCAGACCCCCTAGGGCCCTCCCATACCACCGGCCCTGGTCCAGGCACCCATACTGTCCCAAGTGAAACACTATTCCCTATATAGGGCACTAACTTTGACCAGGGCCCATAGAGTGCCAATATACAGCATCTTCTAAATGTGTGTTGTGAAACACTCCCTCCTGGTGGAGAACTGAGGAAGTGCACCTAAACCATCTAAACTAGCCACTTATAACAGTATCATTACCATCTGTTTGATATCAAATGGTTCATAGCAAAGTGTTGTTGGAGTGGTTGAAGACAGGTGCAGGTGTATAGAGCTGTAGTCAGTATTATATGAGAGGATCAGAGAGGGTTTTTGTAGAGGAGAGAGGGTATAGTGAAACACTGTGCTTCACTAGCAGCACAGAAATACACTGCACTGTCTTCAGCTTCTGTCACTTTGGGAATATGTAGATACGCCATTTTATTAGCTGCAGCATCTCCACTGACAATAAAACGCCCTTTAAAGGAATCTTCCACCGTTGGACTGGTGTTCCACACATACCCAATGAGTTTCAGAGCAGTGTTTTGGGCTGACTGTTGGTACCACACTATCATGTTGTAATTTGAAACAGTGTGTCTGCAGGTGAGATTAACTTTATCTTCAGGTCTTTTTAGTATTGCAGTAGGAGTCTGGTGAACTTTGTCTGTTGGTGACAGCCCTGTGGATGAAAACAGACAATATGAAATATACAGTATTACTCAGCATATTGACAGCAATATATTTCAGTAGTAAATCTATCTTTCATGAGGGATTTAGTACCTGTCACCCATAGTGGTAGAGTTGCTACATGTATGAGAAGCTTGATCATGTTGATGGTTCTGGAGAGAAGAGTCACATGGACAAGGAGAAAGGGTTTTCAGATAGTCAGAGATGTGATGTCATCTAGTGGGAGTGTCAAATGTATGTCAGCATCCCAAATGGCACCCTATTCCCTTTCTAGTGCACTACTTTAGACCAGAGCCCATAGGGGGGAGAGGAGAATAAGGCAATAGAGAAGGGGAGCTGAACTGAGCTGCCGGAGGGGAAGGAAATTACATCACTTTGACGTCAGAACTTGTGTTGATATTCAAGCAGATCCCTTGTTCACCTACAGGTCTCCTGTTCAACTTAAAGGTGTATTGTGGAACATACCGGTATCTACATCATTGAAAGTATTTGTCTTTCTTAGTCTTTAGATTTGATCTGTGTTATAGATTCTGCGGTCATCACACTAGAAATAGGATGTAATTTGAAGAAATACCTGAACCGTTTCTTCAAGACAACAACATCAACCACATTATTTGGTCTAGAGGTTTGATATCAACTTCCTCCATGTGCTCAGACATCTACAGCGGTGGATAGCAGGTGTGCTGGGTGTTGATGTACACTGCAGTTATGGAGTAGAGGATCAGAAGGGGGGTTTGTAGAAGAGAGAAGGGTATCTACATCACTGTGTTGACTTCAGGTCAGAACAGTAATACACTGCACTGACTTCAGGTCAGAACAGTAATACACTGCACTGACTTCAGGTCAGAACAGTAATACACTGCACTGACTTCAGGTCAGAACAGTAATACACTGCACTGACTTCAGGTCAGAACAGTAATACACTGCACTGACTTGAGGTCAGAACAGTAATACACTGCACTGACTTGAGGTCAGAACAGTAATACACTGCACTGACTTGAGGTCAGAACAGTAATACACTGCACTGACTTCAGGTCAGAACAGTAATACACTGCACTGACTTCAGGTCAGAACAGTAATACACTGCACTGACTTCAGGTCAGAACAGTAATACACTGCACTGACTTCAGGTCAGAACAGTAATACACTGCACTGACTTCAGGTCAGAACAGTAATACACTACACTGACTTCAGGTCAGAACAGTAATACACTGCACTGACTTCAGGTCAGAACAGTAATACACTGCACTGACTTCAGGTCAGAACAGTAATACACTGCACTGACTTCAGGTCAGAACAGTAATACACTGCACTGACTTCAGGTCAGAACAGAAGCTGAAAACATACTTATTTCAATCAATTTCCAGGGATTTCAAAGTGCTCTTTGAAAGAGAGAGGGGGGGGGGGCAAGGGGATATAGAGAGAGAGAGGAGAGAGAGAGGGGGGAGTTAGAGGTCCCCCTACAGTATGTGATGAGACCATCTCTTTACATATTATATTACATCCTATTGAAATACTGGGGTTTTTGTGCAGCTGTACTTGTTGTCTGTATCACTGTGTTGACTCACAGCACAGAAGTACATGCCGCTGTCTCCTGCCTCCAACTTCTTCACCTTGAAAGATCCCCTCTCAACTACAGTCTTGTTGGCTGAGAATTTGTCTTCACTGAATTCCCCTGAATACTCAGGTTTGGAACTGGGAGTAGTGAAGGCTACCTGCTTCATTCCCTCTCCTGGAAGCTGTCTGTACCAGTACATCTGAATGTGTCCTACATCCTTAGTGTGACTGCAGTTCATCTGAGCATCCCTGTCTTTCAGTTCCCAGAGTATGGTGGGTGTCTGAGTGACTTCACTCCCCTCAACAAGACCTGTAAGGATACAGTGAGAATGAAATCAATAGAGTTAGGTACAGTTAGACCTGAATACATCAAGACTCAGGTGAAGGGAACATATGCTTGGAAACATTAATATCTATAACTAGAGAAGACCTTCATTGTAAATAAGAATGTTGTTCTTAACTTTCCTGGTTAAATAAATGAAACATTATGAAACTGTACCTGCAGCACAGAGCAGTGAGACAGTAACAGTGGAGAGAAATGTGAACATGTTTGATCACGTTATATGTGAGAGTGCTGGAAAGAGTCTGGTATCAATGTCTATAAAACAAGAGGAGTGTCACATAGATGAATAGATGCCAATCAGTAGACCACGGCAGGTTCCACCATATTCAACATGTCAGTGAAGTGGGAGGGACTGATGATCTGAATACATCATGCTAATTAGTGGTCCAGACTGTAGAGACATTCACATTATTAAAGTTAGAGGTCCCCTACAGTCCATGATGAGACCATCAGCTCTTTACATATTATATTCTATCCTATAGAGCTCGCCAGCTTGTAGTCCTAAAACACGGAAATGAGTCAGCATTTTCTTCCTCTGGTTCGTTGACCATTGCTGTGGGAGAAATGAAGGGGTGAAATAATGGGGTTTTGGGATAAAAGGTCTGAAGTTAAAACAGGCTTTGGAGATATTATACATTTTGTTCTGGGCAATAACTTAAGGATCGGACCCTTTTTTTCAATTTCACCTAAAATGACATACCTGAATCTAACTGCCTGTAGCTCAGGACCTGAAGCAAGGATATGCATATTCTTGATCCCATTTGAAAGGAAACACTTTGAGGTTTGTGGATCTGTGAAATTAATGTAGGAGAATATAACACATTTAATCTGGTAAAATATCTGTAAAAAGAAAACGTACGTTTTCCCGACCGAAAAAAATGTATCATTTTTGAAATGCAAGAGAAAGGCCATACTTTCAGATTGGAGTCTAGGTGTAATTTATATTTTAGCCACCAGATGGCAGTAGTGTGTTTGCAAAGTTTCAGACTGATCCAGTGAAGAATTACATTACTACACAATATTTTGAATTAATCCTGATAGGAGTTTTACCAAATGTGCCAATTTTGGTCCATTGATATATTTTCAAGTACATAACTATAGAGAACACAGACAAATGATATGGCAATATCAAAGTAGAGTTTACACACTTCCAGAAATGTCATACATGATGGATCGTTAGCTCATTCACTAACATTCATACATCTAGATGCCCGGGCGGAGTGGGTATGGAGCCAGAGACAGCAGTGGGGTCAAACTGTAGAACATAAAACTAGATTTTATCAAACAAAACTATGCTACATTTTATCTCTGGGACCCTCAGGATGACACATCAGAGCCAGATTACTGAATGTAAGTACATTATTTACCTTCAGAGGTGAATGTATCAAACCAGTTGCCGTGATAAAAGTGTTTTGTTGTTGTGGACTCTCCTCAAACAATAGCATGGGATTTTTGTCAATGTAATAACTACTGGTGAACGGGTGAAAGTGAGTGGTGCCCGCTGGGATAGTGTCACGGCCGTCTTCGGGTGAAAGAGAGGACCAAGGCGCAGCGTGGTATAAATACATTATGTATTTATTTAAGAAAGACAAATAACACTAAAACAAACTAAACAAAACAACAAACAGACGACCGTGAAGCTATACAAACAAATAAGTGCAGACACTGGCAACTTACACATAAACAATTACCCACAACCTACCTAATGCCTATGGCTGCCTAAAATATGGCTCCCAATCAGAGACAACGATAGACAGCTGTCTCTAATTGAGAACCAATCCAGGCAACAATAGACTTACATTGGGCGGCTCCGGATTGAGGGGCGGCTCCGGACTGAGGGGCGGCTCCGGACTGAGGGGCGGCTCCGGACTGAGGGCCGGCTCATGACTGGAGGGCCGGCTCATGACTGGAGGGCCGGCTCATGACTGGAGGGCGGCTCATGACTGGAGGGCGGCTCATGACTGGAGGGCGGCTCATGACTGGCGGGCGGCTCATGACTGGCGGGCGGCTCATGACTGGCGGGCGGCTCTGGCGGCTCCTGACTGGCGGGCGGCTCTGGCGGCTCCTGACTGGCGGGCGGCTCTGGCGGCTCGGGACAGACGGGCGGCTCTGACGGCTCGGGACAGACGGGCGGCTCTGACGGCTCGGGACAGACGGTCGGCTCAGACGGCTCTGGGCAGGCGGGCAGCTCAGACGGCTCTGGGCAGGCGGGCAGCTCAGACGGCTCTGGGCAGGCAGGCAGCTCAGACGGCTCTGGGCAGGCAGGCAGCTCAGACGGCTCTGGGCAGGCAGGCAGCTCAGACGGCTCTGGGCAGGCAGGCAGCTCAGAAGGCTCTGGGCAGGCAGGCAGCTCAGACGGCTCTGGGCAGGCAGGCAGCTCAGACGGCTCTGGGCAGGCAGGCAGCTCAGACGGCTCTGGGCAGGCAGGCAGCTCAGATGGCTCTGGGCAGGCAGGCAGCTCAGATAGCGCTGGGCAGACGGCAGACTCTGGCCGGCTGAGGCGCACTGTAGGCCTGGTGTGTGGTGCTGGAACTGGAGGTACCGGGCTAAGGACACGCACCTCAAGGCTAGTGCGGGGAGCAGCAACAGGGCGCACAGGGCTCTGGAGACGCACAGGAGGCTTGGTGCGTGGTGCCGGAACTGGTGGTACTGGGCTGGAGACACGCACCACAGGGCGAGTGCGTGGAGGAGGAACAGGGCTCTGGAGACACACTGGAAGCCTGGTGCGTGGTGTTGGCACTGGTGGTACTGGGCTGGGGCGGGGAGGTGGCGACGGATATACCGGACCATGCAGGCGTACTGGCTCCCTTGAGCACCGAGCCTGCCCAACCTTACCTGGTTGAATGCTCCCCGTAGCCCGACCAGTGCGGGGAGGTGGAATAACCCGCACTGGGCTGTGTTGGCGAACCGGGGACACCATGCGTAAGGCTGGTGCCATGTATGCCGGCCCGAGGAGACGCACTGGAGACCAGACGCGTTGAGCCGGCTTCATTGCACCTGGCTCAATGCTCAATCTAGCCCGGCCGATACGAGGAGCTGGAATGTACCGCACCGGGCTAAGCACACGTACAGGAGACACCGTGCGCTTTACCGCATAACATGGTGTCTGCCCGTACTTTCGCTCTCCACGGTAAGCTCAAGGAGTTGGCGCAGGTTTCCTACCTGACTTCGACACACTCCCTCTTAGTCCCCCCCAAGAAATATTTGGGGCAGACTCTCAGGCTTCCAGCCTCGCTTCCGTGCTGCCTCCTCATACCACCGCCTCTCGGCTCTAGCTGCCTCCAGCTCTTCACGAGGGCGGCGATACTCTCCAGCTTGAACCCAAGGTCCCTTACCGTCCAGTATTTCTTCCCAAGTCCATGAATCCTGTGTTCGCTGCTCCTGCTGCTGCTGCCGCTTACCACGCTGCTTGGTCCGAGTGTGGTGGGTGATTCTGTCACGGCCATCTTCGGGTGAAAGAGAGGACCAAGGCGCAGCGTGGTATAAATACATTATGTATTTATTTAAGAAAGACAAATAACACTAAAACAAACTAAACAAAACAACAAACAGACGACCGTGAAGCTATACAAACAAATAAGTGCAGACACTGGCAACTTACACATAGACATAGACAATTACCCACAACCTACCTAATGCCTATGGCTGCCTAAAATATGGCTCCCAATCAGAGACAACGATAGACAGCTGTCTCTAATTGAGAACCAATCCAGGCAACCATAGACTTACATAAACACCTACACTGAACACAACCCCATGAACTCTACAAAACCCCCTAGACAATACAAACACCCTAGACTAGACAAAAACACACAAACATCCCCCATGTCACACCCTGACCTAACTAAAATAATAAAGAAAACAAAGATAACTAAGGCCAGGGCGTGACAGATAGAGAGGCTGTAAGGTATTTGGAGCAGAGGTATGAACAGTTGAATGGGAGATGTTTATAACCATTTATATTTATTATTGCTACATTTTATCGTAGAAACACCAGTGAATTTAAACAAGAAGGTAATGTCATCTAAAACAATAATTGGGTTCCATTACGTGGAACAACGTCTGAGATTGAAGTAAATGTTCCACCTGCTGATACCACAGTATGGTGTTGTAGCTGGGGAGAGTGTGTTCAACCTGCTGATACCACAGTATGGTGTTGTAGCTGGGGAGAGTGTGTTCCACCTGCTGACACCACAGTACGGTGTTGTAGCTGGGGAGAGTGTGTTCCACCTGCTGATACCACAGTATGGTGTTGTAGCTGGGGAGAGTGTGTTCCACCTGCTGATACCACAGTATGGTGTTGTAGCTGGGGAGAGTGTGTTCCACCTGCTGATACCACAGTATGGTGTTGTAGCTGGGGAGAGTGTGTTCCACCTGCTGATACCACAGTATGGTGTTGTAGCTGGGGAGAGTGTGTTCCACCTGCTGATACCACAGTATGGTGTTGTAGCTGGGGAGAGTGTGTTCCACCTGCTGATACCACAGTATGGTGTTGTAGCTGGGGAGAGTGTGTTCCACCTGCTGATACCACAGTATGGTGTTGTAGCTGGGGAGAGTGTGTTCCACCTGCTGATACCACAGTATGGTGTTGTAGCTGGGGAGAGTGTGTTCCACCTGCTGATACCACAGTATGGTGTTGTAGCTGGGGAGAGTGTGTTCCACCTGCTGATACCACAGTATGGTGTTGTAGCTGGGGAGAGTGTGTTCCACCTGCTGATACCACAGTATGGTGTTGTAGCTGGGGAGAGTGTGTTCCACCTGCTGATACCACAGTATGGTGTTGTAGCTGGGGAGAGTGTGTTCCACCTGCTGATACCACAGTATGGTGTTGTAGCTGGGGAGAGTGTGTTCCACCTGCTGATACCACAGTATGGTGTTGTAGCTGGGGAGAGTGTGTTCCACCTGCTGATACCACAGTATGGTGTTGTAGCTGGGGAGAGTGTGTTCCACCTGCTGATACCACAGGATGGTGTTGTAGCTGGGGAGAGTGTGTTCCACCTGCTGATACCACAGTATGGTGTTGTAGCTGGGGAGAGTGTGTTCCACCTGCTGATACCACAGTATGGTGTTGTAGCTGGGGAGAGTGTGTTCCACCTGCTGATACCACAGTAAGGTGTTGTAGCTGGGGAGAGTGTGTTCCACCTGCTGATACCACAGTATGGTGTTGTAGCTGGGGAGAGTGTGTTCCACCTGCTGATACCACAGTATGGTGTTGTAGCTGGGGAGAGGGTGTTCCACCTGCTGATACCACAGTATGGTGTTGTAGCTGGGGAGAGTGTGTTCCACCTGCTGATACCACAGTATGGTGTTGTAGCTGGGGAGAGTGTGTTCCACCTGCTGATACCACAGTATGGTGTTGTAGCTGGGGAGAGTGTGTTCCACCTGCTGATACCACAGTATGGTGTTGTAGCTGGGGAGAGTGTGTTCCACCTGCTGATACCACAGTATGGTGTTGTAGCTGGGGAGAGTGTGTTCCACCTGCTGATACCACAGTATGGTGTTGTAGCTGGGGAGAGTGTGTTCCACCTGCTGATACCACAGTATGGTGTTGTAGCTGGGGAGAGTGTGTTCCACCTGCTGATACCACAGTATGGTGTTGTAGCTGGGGAGAGTGTGTTCCACCTGCTGATACCACAGTATGGTGTTGTAGCTGGGGAGAGTGTGTTCCACCTGCTGATACCACAGTATGGTGTTGTAGCTGGGGAGAGTGTGTTCCACCTGCTGATACCACAGTATGGTGTTGTAGCTGGGGAGAGTGTGTTCCACCTGCTGATACCACAGTACGGTGTTGTAGCTGGGGAGAGTGTGTTCCACCTGCTGATACCACAGTATGGTGTTGTAGCTGGGGAGAGTGTGTTCCACCTGCTGATACCACAGTATGGTGTTGTAGCTGGGGACAGTTTGTCAACAGAACGGGACAGCAGTTTCTCCAGAACTCTGAAATACTGAAGATGGAGACTGAAGAACGCTGGAACAGAGGAGTTCACCTGTTACAGAAGAGGAGAGAGAGACCTGTTTGTTATAACTACTGTAGTCATTCGGGAAATATATGGAATTATAGATTATTTCAGATGAGATTCACGTTCATCGGTGGAAAATATCCAACAGTGAAATATTCTTAGTTTAACACTGAGTCAAGATTAACATTCAAAAGGACATGGATCTTCAGCTCTCAGACTCCTTACTACACACCATAGTTTACTGGGGTACTGTGTCTGGTGAGTCCACATGGATTTGTTGAGCTGTAACTCCCCCTACAGGAAAGACATGATATCATACCATACTGTATCATGGTCTCCTGTATATCAGAGGGAACCTCCCCTTTCTGTTAGACCAGCTGGTGAGTGTTTTGGCATTGAATCAGAGTCAGATACAGTGTGATGTTAATACAGGTGTGATTAGTCTACAGTACACCAGGGAGGAGGTTTTTGTAGAGCAGAGAGGGAGATCTGATGCACTGTGTAAACTAGCAGCACAGTAATACACAGCACTGCTATTTGGAGTTAGTTGATTGATGGTTAAGGTGCTGGTACCACCTGCATTGGCATCTCCTTCTATATCAAATCCAGTCTCAGGAAATCCAGTTTTCAATTGTATGTATCCTAAAAACACCAATTCTCTGTAGTTGGATTGCTTGTACCAGAGGATGACATTATAGGTTGATATACTATGTGAACACTCCATCTTAGCCAACTCTCCCTGGTTCTTGTACAGGGCTGCAGGTTTCTGGTGAACCTGGTTACTGAGAGAAGAACCTGGAGAGAGAGAAAGAGATTGAGAGAGAGAGTGAGAGAGACAAACATATTCACCTGAAACATAAAAACCAATCAAATGAGGATATTAGTAGTTGATGAAATCAGTGATGTGAATACCTGCAGCCCAGGCTGTGTAACCCATGGTGATGGAGATAAGAATTGTGATCATGTTGACTCACTGTTAAGGAGACAGAATGAGACAGACAAACCCCTCCACATGAATTAGAGGTGGCTTCTCATCAACTCATCTCAGTGATCTAATAGAGGGATGCTGCCTCCTTATGAGAACATCTAAAACATCAGAGACCTGAGATGAACCCTGCAGGAGGAGTCTATGTGGGACAGGAAGCAGGGTTTAGTAGAGCAGAGAGGGAGATCTGGCAAGATAGAACAGCACACTCTGGTAAGACGAGGGAGGGCGGTCTGTGCATATTTGTAAACAACAGCTGGTGCACGAAATCTAAGGAAGTCTCTAGATTTTGCTCACCTGAAGTAGAGTATATTGTGATAAATTGCAGGCCACACTACTTGCCAAGAGAGTTTTCAGCTATACCTTTTGTGGCAATTTTTTTACCACCACAGACAGATGCTGGCACTAAGACCGCACTCAGTCAGCTGTATAAGGAAATAATCAAACAGGAAAACGCTCACCCAGAGGCGGCGCTCCTTGTGGCCGGAGACTTTAATGCAGGGAAACTTAAATCAGTTCAACCAAATTTCTATCAACATGTTAAATGTGCAACCAGAGGGAATACAATTCCAGTTCACCTGTACTCCACACACAGAGGCGTGTACAAAGCTCTCCCTCTCCAACCACAACTCTATCCTCCTGATTCCTGCTTACAAGCAGAGATGAAAGCAGGAAGCACCAGTGACTCGGTCTATTAAAAAGTGATTAGATGAAGCAGATGCTAAACTACAGGACTGTTTCGCTGTCACAGACTGGAACATGTTCCGGGATTCCTCCGATGGCATTGAGGAGTACACCACATCAGTCACTGGCTTTATCAATAAGTGCATCGAGGACGTCGTCCCTACAGTGACTGTAGGTACATACCCCAACCAGAAGCCATGGATTACAGGCAACATTCGCACTGAGCTAAAGGGTAGAGCTGCCGCTTTCAAGGCGCGGGACTCTAACCCGGAAGCTTACAAGAAATCCTGCTATGCCCTGCGACGAACCATCAAACAGGCAAAGCGTCAATACAGGGCTAAGACTGAATCATACTACACCGGCTCCAACGCTCGTCTTATGTGGCAGGGCTTGCAAACTATTACAGACTACAAAGGAAAGCACAGCCGCGAGCTGACCAGTGACACGAGCCTACCACACGAGCTAAACCACTTCTTTGCTCGCTTCGAGGCAAGCAACACTGAGGCATGCATGAGAGCATCAGCTGTTCCGGACGACTGTGTGATCACGCTCTCCGTAGCCGACATGAGTAAGGCCTTTAAACAGGTCAACATACACAAGGCTGCGGAGCCAGACGGATTACCAGCATGTGCTGACCAACTGGCAGGGGTCTTCACTGACATTTTCAACATGTCGCTGATTGAGTCTGTAATACCAACATGTGTCAAGCAGACCACCATAGTCCCTGTACCCAAGAACACAAAGGCAACCTGCATAAATGACTACAGGCCCGTAGCACTCGTCCGTAGCCATGAAGTGCTTTGAAAGGTTGGTAATGCTCACATCAAAACAATTCTCCCAGAAACCCTAGACCCACTCCAATTTTCATACCGCCCAAACAGATCCACAGATGATGCAATCTCTATTGTACTCAAATCAAATCAAATGTATTTATATAGCCCTTCTTACATCAGCTGATATCTCAAAGTGCTGTACAGAAACCCAGCCTAAAACCCCAAACAGCAAGCAATGCAGGTGTAGAAGCACGGTGGCTAGGAAAAACTCCCTAGAAAGGCCAAAACCTAGGAAGAAACCTAGAGAAGAACCAGGCTATGAGGGGTGGTCACTCCTCTTCTGGCTGTGCCGGGTGGAGATTATAACAGAACATGGCCAAGATGTTCAAATGTTCATAAATGACCAGCATGGTCAAATAATAATAATCACAGTAGTTGTCGAGGGTGCAACAAGTCAGTACCTCAGGAGTAAATGTCAGTTGGCTTTTCATAGCCGATCATTGAGAGTATCTCTACCGCTCCTGCTGTCTCTAGAGAGTTGAAAACAGCAGGTCTGGGACAGGTAGCACGTCCGGTGAACAGGTCAGGGTTCCATAGCCGCAGGCAGAACAGTTGAAACTGGAGGTGGACTGGGGACAGCAAGGAGTCATCATGCCAGGTAGTCCTGAGGCATGGTCATAGGGCTCAGGTCCTCCGAGAGAGAGAAAGAAAGAGAGAAAGAGAGAATTAGAGAGAGCATACTTAAATTCACACAGGACACCGGATAAGACAGGAGAAGTACTCCAGATATAACAGACTGACCCTAGCCCCCCGACACATAAACTACTGCAGCATAAATAATGGAGGCTGAGACAGGAGGGGTCAGGACACACTGTGGCCCCATCCGATGATACCCCCGGACAGGGCCAAACAGGCAGGATAAGCCCCCACACCACTAGAGTGATATCTTCAACCACCAACTTACCATCCTGAGACAAGGCCAAGTATAGCCCACAAAGATCTCTGCCACGGCACAACCCAAGGGGGGCCGCCAACCCAAAGAGGAAGATCACGTCAGCGACTCAACCCACTCAAGTGACGCACCCCTCCTAGGGACGGCATTGAAGAGCACTGTAATAGCCCCTGTAATAGGGTTAGAGGCAGATAATCTCAGTGGAGAGAGGGGAACCGGCCAGGCAGAGACAGCAAGGATGGTCCGTTGCTCCAGAGCCTTTCCGTTCACCTTCACACTCCTGGGCCAGACTACACTCAATCATATGACCAATCATATAACCTACTGAAGAGATGAGTCTTCAGTAAAGACTTAAAGGTTGAGACCGAGTCTGCGTCTCTCACATGGGTAGGCAGAACATTCCATAAAAATGGAGCTCTATAGGAGAAACCCCTGCCTCCAGCTGTTTGCTTAGAAATTCTAGGGACAATTAGGAGGCCTGCGTCTTGTGACCGTAGCGTACATGTAGGTATGTACGGCAGGACCAAATCGGAAAGATAGGGAGGAGCAAGCCCATGTAATGCTTTGTAGGTTAGCAGTAAAACCTTGAAATCACTCCACACTGCCCTTTCCCAAAGGACAAAAGGAACACCTATGTGAGAATGCTGTTCAATGACTACAGCTCAGCGTTCAACAACATCAAAGCTCATCACTAAGCTAAGGATCCTGGTACTTAACACCTCAACTGGATCCTGGACTTCCTGATGGGCCGCCCCCAGGTGGTAAGGGATGGTAACAACACAACTACAGCGCTGATCCTCAACACGGGGACCCCTCAGGGCTGCGTGCTCAGTCCCCTCTTGTACTCCCTTTTCACTTATGAATCCATGGCCAGGCACGACTCCAACACCATCATCAAGTTTGCCAATGACAGAACAGTGGTAGGCCTGATCACCAACAATGATGAGACGTCCTATAGGGAGGAGTTCAGAGACCTGGCCGTGTGGTGCCAGGACAGCAACCTCTCCCTCAACGTGATCAAGACAAAGCAGATGATTGTGGACTACAGGAAAAGGAGGACCAAGCACGCCCCCATTCTCATCGACGGGGCTGTAGTGGAACAGGTTGAGAGCTTCAAATTCCTTGGTGTCCACATCAACAACAAACTATCATGGTCCCAACACACCAAGACAGTCGTGAAGAGGGCACGACAAAGCCTATTCCCCCCCAGGAGACTGAAAAGATTTGGATTGGGTCCTCAGATCCTCAAATGGTTCTACAGCTGCACCATCGAGAGCATCCTGACTCGTTGCATCACTGCCTGTTTTGGCAACTGCTCAGCCTCCCACCACAAGGCACTACAGAGGGTAGTGCGTACGGCCCAGGACATCACTGGGGCCAAGCTTGCTGCCATCCAGGACCTCTATACCAAGCAGTGTCAGAGGAAGGCCCTAAAAATTGTCAAACTCCAGCCACCCTAGTCATAGACTGTTCTCTCTGCTATCACACAGCAAGAGGTACCGGACCGCCAAGTCTAGGTACAAAAGGCTTCATAACAGCTTCTACCCCCAAGCCAGAAGACTCCTGAACAGCTAATCAAAGGGCTCCCCAGACCCGTCTTTTACACTGCTGCAACTCTCTGTTTATTGTCTATGCATAGTCACTTTAACTCTACATGTACATATTACCTCAATAACCTTGACTAACCGGTGCCCCCGCACATTGACTCTGTATCTATTTTTTACTTAACACTTTTTTTTTCTTAAAAACTTCTTAATGCATTGTTGGTTGAGGGCATTTAAGTAAGCATTTCAATGTAAAGTCTATACCTGCTGTATTCGGTGCATGTGACAAATAAAATTGAATGTGATTTGACATGCCAATCTCCTTTTGTCCAGACAGCATCAGATACATGGTCTACACATACGGAGACAGATGGGAGCTGTTTCACTGTCCAGACAGCATCAGATACATGGTCTACACATACGGAGACAGATGGGAGCTGTTTCACTGTCCAGACAGCATCAGATACGTGGTCTACACATACTGTGTCACGCTCGCTATCCTCAAACTCCCTGTCATAAATAAAACCAAGGCGCAGCGTGCATGTAGTTCCACATCTTTTAATGGGAATGAAAAACTTAACCAACAAAACAAACCGGTAAACAGCAAAGAAGGTGACGCAACCGAGGTGCACACAAACACACACGGAAAATAGTAATTACCCACAACATTAGGTGGGAAAAAAGGCTGCCTAAGTATGATTCTCAATCAGAGACAACGATAGAAAGCTGTCCCTGATTGAGAACCATACCCAGCCAAAACATAGAAATACAGAAACCTAGAAAACAAAACATAGAATGCCCACCCCACATCACACTCTGACTTAACCAAATAGAGAAATAAAACGGCCCTCTAAGGTCAGAGCGTGACATACGGAGACAGAGGGGAGCTGTTTCACTGTCCAGACAGCATCAGATACATGGTCTACACATAGAGAGACAGATGGGAGCTGTTTCACTGTCCAGACAGCATCAGATACATGGTCTACACATACTGAGACAGAGGAGAGCTGTTTCACTGTCCAGACAGCATCAGATACATGGTCTACACATACTGAGACAGAGAGGAGCTGTTTCACTGTCCAGACAGCATCAGATACATGGTCTACACATACGGAGACAGAGGGGAGCTGTTTCACTGTCCAGACAGCATCAGATACATGGTCTACACATACTGAGACAGAGGGGAGCTGTTTCACTGTCCAGACAGCATCAGATACATGGCCTACACATACGGAGACAGAGGGGAGCTGTTTCACTGTCCAGACAGCATCAGATACATGGTCTACACATACTGAGACAGAGAGGAGCTGTTTCACTGTCCAGACAGCATCAGATACATGGTCTACACATACTGAGACAGAGGGGAGCTGTTTCACTTGATCGGATGCATTATCTGAGATTGATGTGTCTTTCTGTTTGTGTACGTCTTGGTAAAATAAATTATTAATATTTAAACATTTTACTTAGAAGGGCAAGGAGGTACGGTAGGGCGGGCCAGGCCCCAAAGTGCCCTTACATACCACCGGCACTTGTCCAGGCCCCCTAGGGCCCTCCCATACCACCGGCCCTGGTCCAGGCCTCCTTGGTGCCCTCCCATACCACCGGCCCTGATCCAGGCCCCCTAGGGCCCTCCCATACCACTGACCCTGGTCCAGCCACCCTAGGGACTTCGCATACTACCGGACCAATTCCAGACCCGCTAGGATCCTCCTATACCACCGGCCTTGGCACAAGCCCCCTAGGGCCCTCCCATACCGCCTGGCCCTGGTCCAGACCCCCTAGGGCCCTCCCATACCGCCTGGCCCTGGTCCAGACCCCCTAGGGCCCTCCAAAACCACCGGCCCTGGTCCAGACCCCCTAGGGCCCTCCCATACCACCGGCCCTGGTCCAGACCCCCTAGGGCCCTCCCATACCACCGGCCCTGGTCCAGACCCCCTAGGGCCCTCCAAAACCACCGGCCCTGGTCCAGACCCCCTAGGGCCCTCCAAAACCACCGGCCCTGGTCCAGACCCCCTAGGGCCCTCCCATACCGCCTGGCCCTGGTCCAGACCCCCTAGGGCCCTCCCATACCGCCTGGCCCTGGTCCAGACCCCCTAGGGCCCTCCCATACCACCGGCCCTGGTCCAGACCCCCTAGGGCCCTCCAAAACCACCGGCCCTGGTCCAGACCCCCTAGGGCCCTCCAAAACCACCGGCCCTGGTCCAGACCCCCTAGGGCCCTCCCATACCGCCTGGCCCTGGTCCAGACCCCCTAGGGCCCTCCCATACCGCCTGGCCCTGGTCCAGACCCCCTAGGGCCCTCCCATACCACCGGCCCTGGTCCAGACCCCCTAGGGCCCTCCCATACCACCGGCCCTGGTCCAGACCCCCTAGGGCCCTCCCATACCGCCTGGCCCTGGTCCAGACCCCCTAGGGCCCTCCCATACCACCGGCCCTGGTCCAGACGCCCTAGGGCCCTCCCATACCACCGGCCCTGGTCCAGACCCCCTAGGGCCCTCCCATACCGCCTGGCCCTGGTCCAGACCCCCTAGGGCCTTCCCATACCGCCTGGCCCTGGTCCAGACCCCCTAGGGCCCTCCCATACCGCCTGGCCCTGGTCCAGGCCCACACACATTTAGAAAGCGCCTGAATCCCAAATGACACCCTATTCCCTATATAGGGCACTAACTTTGACCAGGGACCATAGAGTGCCACCATACAGCATCTTCTAAATGTGTGTTGAGAAACACTCCCTCCTGGTGGAGAACTGAGGAAGTGCACCTAAACCATCTAAACTAGCCACTTATAACAGTATCATTACCATCTGTTTGACATCAAATGGTTCATAGCAAAGTGTTGTTGAAGTGGTTGAAGACAGGTGCAGTTGTATAGAGCTGTAGTCAGTATTATATGAGAGGATCAGAGAGGGTTTTTGTAGAGGAGAGAGGGTATAGTGAAACACTGTGCTTTACTAGCAGCACAGAAATACACTGCACTGTCTTCAGCTTCTGTCACTTTGGGAATATGTAGATACGCCATTTTATTAGCTGCAGCATCTCCACTGACATTAAAACGCCCTTTAAAGGAATCTTCCACCGTTGGACTGGTGAATCTCACATACCCAATGAGTTTCAGAGCAGTGTTTTGGGCTGACTGTTGGTACCACAGTATCGTGTCGTATCTTGTATCAGTGTGGCTGCAGGTGAGATTAACTTTATCTTCAGGTCCTTTTAGTATTGCAGTAGGAGTCTGGTGAACTTTGTCTGTTGGTGACAGCCCTGTGGATGAAAACAGACAATATGAAATATACAGTATTACTCAGCATATTGACAGCAATATATTTCAGTAGTAAATCTATCTTTCATGAGGGATTTAGTACCTGTCACCCATAGTGGTAGAGTTGCTACATGTATGAGAAGCTTGATCATGTTGATGGTTCTGGAGAGAAGAGTCACATGGACAAGGAGAAAGGGTTTTCAGATAGTCAGAGATGTGATGTCATCTAGTGGGAGTGTCAAATGTATGTCAGCATCCCAAATGGCACCCTATTCCCTTTCTAGTGCACTACTTTAGACCAGAGCCCATAGGGGGGAGAGGAGAATAAGGCAATAGAGAAGGGGAGCTGAACTGAGCTGCCGGAGGGGAAGGAAATGACATCACTTTGACGTCAGAACTTGTGTTGATATTCAAGCAGATCCCTTGTTCACCTACAGGTCTCCTGTTCAACTTAAAGGTGTATTGTGGAACATACCGGTATCTACATCATTGAAAGTCTCTTTTAGTCTTTAGATTTGATCTGTGTTATAGATTCTGCGGTCATCACACTAGAAATAGGATGTAATTTGAAGAAATACCTGAACCGTTTCTTCAAGACAACAACATCAACCACATTATTTGGTCTAGAGGTTTGATATCAACTTCCTCCATGTGCTCAGACATCTACAGCGGTGGATAGCAGGTGTGCTGGGTGTTGATGTACACTGCAGTTATGGACTAAAGGATCAGAAGGGGGGTTTGTAGAAGAGAGAAGGGTATCTACATCACTGTGTTGACTTCAGGTCAGAACAGTAATACACTGCACTGACTTGAGGTCAGAACAGTAATACACTGCACTGACTTCAGGTCAGAACAGTAATACACTGCACTGACTTCAGGTCAGAACAGTAATACACTGCACTGACTTCAGGTCAGAACAGTAATACACTGCATTGACTTCAGGTCAGAACAGTAATACACTGCACTGACTTGAGGTCAGAACAGTAATACACTGCACTGACTTCAGGTCAGAACAGTAATACACTGCACTGACTTCAGGTCAGAACAGTAATACACTGCACTGACTTCAGGTCAGAACAGTAATACACTGCACTGACTTCAGGTCAGAACAGTAATACACTGCACTGACTTCAGGTCAGAACAGTAATACACTGCACTGACTTCAGGTCAGAACAGTAATACACTGCACTGACTTCAGGTCAGAACAGTAATACACTGCACTGACTTCAGGTCAGAACAGTAATAAACTGGACTGACTTCAGGTCAGAACAGTAATACACTGCACTGACTTCAGGTCAGAACAGTAATACACTGCACTGACTTCAGGTCAGAACAGTAATACACTGCACTGACTTCAGGTCAGAACAGTAATACACTGCACTGACTTCAGGTCAGAACAGTAATACACTGCACTGACTTCAGGTCAGAACAGAAGCTGAAAACATACTTATTTCAATCAATTTCCAGGGATTTCAAAGTGCTCTTTGAAAGAGAGAGAGGGGGGGGGGGCAGGGGAGGGGGAGAGAGAGAGAGAGGGGGGGCAGGGGATATAGCGAGAGAGTGGAGAGAGAGAGGGGGGAGTTAGAGGTCCCCCTACAGTATGTGATGAGACCATCTCTTTACATATTATATTACATCCTATTGAAATACTGGGGTTTTTGTGCAGCTGTACTTGTTGTCTGTATCACTGTGTTGACTCACAGCACAGAAGTACATGCCGCTGTCTCCTGCCTCCAACTTCTTCACTGTGAAAGATCCCCTCTCAGCTACAGTCTTGTTGGCTGAGAATTTGTCTTCACTGAAGTCTCCATATTCGGCTTTGCTATAACTACTTGTGTAGACTACCTGCTTCATTCCCTCTCCTGGAAGCTGTCTGTACCAGTACATCTGGTTGTAGCTAGCTCCCTTAGTGTGACTGCAGTTCATCTGAGCATCCCTGTCTTTCAGTTCCCAGAGTATGGTGGGTGTCTGAGTGACTTCACTCCCCTCAACAAGACCTGTAAGGATACAGTGAGAATGAAATCAATAGAGTTAGGTCCAGTTAGACCTGAATACATCAAGACTCAGGTGAAGGGAACATATGCTTGGAAACATCAATATCTATAACTAGAGAAGTCCTTCATTGTAAATAAGAATGTTGTTCTTAACTTTCCTGGTTAAATAAATGAAACATTATGAAACTGTACCTGCAGCACAGAGCAGTGAGACAGTAACAGTGGAGAGAAATGTGAACATGTTTGATCACGTTATATGTGAGAGTGCTGGAAAGAGTCTGGTATCAATGTATATAAAACAAGAGGAGTGTCACATAGATGAATAGATGCCAATCAGTAGACCACGGCAGGTTCCACCATATTCAACATGTCAGTGAAGTGGGAGGGACTGATGATCTGAATACATCATGCTAACTAGTGGTCCAGACTGTAGAGACATTCACATTATTAAAGTTAGAGGTCCTCCTACAGTCCATGATGAGACCATCAGCTCTTTACATATTATATTCTATCCTATAGAGCTCGCCAGCTTGTAGTCCTAAAACACGGAAATGAGTCAGCATTTTCTACCTCTGGTTCGTTGACCATTGCTGTGGGAGAAATGAAGGGGTGAAATAATGGGGTTTTGGGATATAAGGTCTGAAGTTAAAACAGGCTTTGCAGATATTGTACGTTTTGTTCTGTGCAGTAACTTAATTAAGGATCTGACCTTTCATTCCATCTTTCTACTAAAATGACATACCTGAATCTAACTGCCTGTAGCTCAGGACCTGAAGCAAGGATATGCATATTCTTGATCCCATTTGAAAGGAAACACTTTGAAGTTTGTGGATCTGTGAAATTAATGTAGAAAAAATAATAATAAGAAGAAAACGTACGTTTTCCCGACCAAAAAAATTAATCATCTTTGAAATGCAAGAGAAAGGCCATACTTCCAGATTGGAGTCTAGGTGTAATTTAAATTTTAGCCACCAGATGGCAGTAGTGTGTGTGAAAAGTTGCAGACTGATCCAGTGAAGAATTGCATTACTGCACAATATTTTGAAATAATCCTGACAGGAGTTTTACCAAATGTGCCATTTTTGGTCCATTGATATATTTTCAAGTACATAACTATAGAGAACACAGACAAATTATATGGTAATATCAAATTAGAGTTTACACACTTCCAGAAATGTCATACATGATGGATCATTAGCTCATTCACTAACATTCACACATCAAGATGGCCGAGCGGGGTGGGTATGGAGCCAGAGACAGCAGTGGGGTCAAACTATAGAACATAAAAGTCGGTTTTAACAAACAAAACTACACTACATTTTATCTCTGGGACCCTCAGGATGACACATCAGAGCAAAATTACTGAATGTAAGTACATTATTTACCTTCAGAGGTGAATTTGGAGCAGAGGTATGAATAGTTGAATGGGAGATGTTTTTAACCATTTATAATTATTATAAATACATTTTATCATTTGGGAAACACCAGTGAATTTAACAAAGAAGGTAATGTCATCTAAAACAATAATTGGGTTCCATTACGTGGAACAATGTCTGAGACTGAAGTAAATGTTCCCCCTGCTGATACCACAGTATGGTGTTGTAGCTGGGGAGAGTGTGTTCCACCTGCTGATACCACAGTATGGTGTTGTAGCTGGGGAGAGTGTGTTCCACCTGCTGATACCACAGTATGGTGTTGTAGCTGGGGAGAGTGTGTTCCACCTGCTGATACCACAGTATGGTGTTGTAGCTGGGGAGAGTGTGTTCCACCTGCTGATACCACAGTATGGTGTTGTAGCTGGGGAGAGTGTGTTCCACCTGCTGATACCACAGTATGGTGTTGTAGCTGGGGAGAGTGTGTTCCACCTGCTGATACCACAGTATGGTGTTGTAGCTGGGGAGAGTGTGTTCCACCTGCTGATACCACAGTATGGTGTTGTAGCTGGGGAGAGTGTGTTCCACCTGCTGATACCACAGTATGGTGTTGTAGCTGGGGAGAGTGTGTTCCACCTGCTGATACCACAGTATGGTGTTGTAGCTGGGGAGAGTGTGTTCCACCTGCTGATACCACAGTATGGTGTTGTAGCTGGGGAGAGTGTGTTCCACCTGCTGATACCACAGTATGGTGTTGTAGCTGGGGAGAGTGTGTTCCACCTGCTGATACCACAGTATGGTGTTGTAGCTGGGGAGAGTGTGTTCCACCTGCTGATACCACAGTATGGTGTTGTAGCTGGGGAGAGTGTGTTCCACCTGCTGATACCACAGTATGGTGTTGTAGCTGGGGAGAGTGTGTTCCACCTGCTGATACCACAGTATGGTGTTGTAGCTGGGGAGAGTGTGTTCCACCAGCTGATACCACAGTATGGTGTTGTAGCTGGGGAGAGTGTGTTCCACCTGCTGATACCACAGTATGGTGTTGTAGCTGGGGAGAGTGTGTTCCACCTGCTGATACCACAGTACGGTGTTGTAGCTGGGGAGAGTGTGTTCCACCTGCTGATACCACAGTATGGTGTTGTAGCTGGGGAGAGTGTGTTCCACCTGCTGATACCACAGTATGGTGTTGTAGCTGGGGAGAGTGTGTTCCACCTGCTGATACCACAGTATGGTGTTGTAGCTGGGGAGAGTGTGTTCCACCTGCTGATACCACAGTATGGTGTTGTAGCTGGGGAGAGTGTGTTCCACCTGCTGATACCACAGTATGGTGTTGTAGCTGGGGAGAGTGTGTTCCACCTGCTGATACCACAGTACGGTGTTGTAGCTGGGGAGAGTGTGTTCCACCTGCTGATACCACAGTATGGTGTTGTAGCTGGGGAGAGTGTGTTCCACCTGCTGATACCACAGTATGGTGTTGTAGCTGGGGAGAGTGTGTGAACAGGACAGCAGTTTCTCCAGAACTCTGAAATACTGAAGATGGAGACTGAAGAACGCTGGAACAGAGGAGTTCACCTGTTACAGAAGAGGAGAGAGAGACCTGTTTGTTATAACTACTGTAGTCATTCAGGAAATATATGGAATTATAGATTATTTTAGACGGTATCTAACCTGTGATCAAGAATAATCAAGAGATTCACGTTCGTAGGTGAAAAATATCCAATAGTGAAAGATTCTTAGTTTAACACTGAGTCAAGAGGAACATTCAAAAGGACATGGATCTTCAGCTCTCAGACTCCTTACTACACACCATAGTTTACTGTGGTACTGTGTCTGGTGAGTCCACATGGGTTTGTTGAGCTGTAACTCCCCCTACAGGAAAGACATGATATCATACCATACTGTATCATGGTCTCCTGTATATCAGAGGGATCCTCCCCTTTCTGTTAGACCAGCTGGTGAGTGTTTTGGCATGGAATCAGAGTCAGATACAGTGTGATGTTAATACAGGTGTGATTAGTCTACAGTACACCAGGGAGGAGGTTTTTGTAGAGCAGAGAGGGAGATCTGATGCACTGTGTAAACTAGCAGCACAGTAATACACAGCACTGCTATTTGGAGTTAGTTGATTGATGGTTAAGGTGCTGGTACCACCTGCATTAGCATCTCCTTCTATATCAAATCCAGCCTCAGGAAATCCAGATGTCCCTACCATGTATCCTAATAGCATTAATTCTCTGTAGTTGGATTTCTTGTACCAGAGGATGACATTATAGGTTGATATACTATGTGAACACTCCATCTTAGCCGACTCTCCCTGGTTCTTGTACAGGTCTTCAGGTCTCTGGTGAACCTGGTTACTGAGAGAAGAACCTGGAGAGAGAGACAAAGAGAAGGAGAGAGAGAAGAGAGAGAGAGGTGAAACAACATATAAAGAAACATATTCACTTGAAACATGAAAACTAATCAAATGAGGATATTAGTAGTTGATGAAATCAGTGATGTGAATACCTGCAGCCCAGGCTGTGTAACCCATGGTGATGGAGATAAGAATTGTGATCATGTTGACTCACTGTTAAGGAGACAGAATGAGACAGACAAACCCCTCCTCATGAATTAGAGGTGGCTTCTCATCAACTCATCTCAGTGATCTAATAGAGGGATGCTGCCTCCTTATGAGAACATCTAAAACATCAGAGACCTGAGATGAACCCTGCAGGAGGAGTCTATGTGGGACAGGAAGCAGGGTTTAGTAGAGCAGAGAGGGAGATCTGATGCACTGATATCTGGAGGTAGTTGATTGATGATTAAAGGAAAGATTCACCCATTTTGAATGTTATATAAATTTTTTCCATCTCTGAGTGAGGTTATATTGATGCCATGGGTCATGTCATGTTTTAATGTGTATCTGAGTTATTGGCGTTCCATCAGGCAGAAATCCTTCCGGTTGTCACGTTCTGACCTTAGTTCTTTTGTTATGTCTTTGTTTTAGTATGGTCAGGGCGTGAGTTGGGTGGGTTGTCTATGTTCGTTTTTCTATGTTGTGTTTTGCGTTTGGCCTGGTATGGTTCTCAATCAGAGGCAGGTGTCGTTAGTTGAGTATGATTCTCTGATTGAGAATCATACTTAGGTAGCCTTTTTTCCACCTGTGTTTGGTGGGTGATTATTTTCTGTTCTGTGTTTTGTATTTTCACCGTTCAGGACTGTTTAGTTTCGTTCTCGTGTTTTGTTGTTTTTGTTCAAGTATTCGTTTTCATTAAAAGAGATAATGAATACTTACCACGCTGCACCTTGGTCCTCCTCTCTTTCTCCCAACGACGAACGTTACAGAATCACCCACCACCAAAGGACCAAGCAGCGTGGTAACGGGCAGCAGCAGCAGCAGCAGCAGCAGCAGCAGCAGCAGCGGACAAAATCTCAGGACTCTTGGACATGGGAGGAGATTTTGAACGGAGAAGGACCCTGGGCTCAGGCTGGAGAATATCGCCACCCCAAAGCAGAGCTGGAGGCAGCGAAAGCTGAGCGGCGGTGGTATGAGGAGGCAGCACGGCAGCGCGGTTGGAAGCCCGAGAGGCAGCCCCAAAAATGTATTGGGGGGGGGAACATGGGGGGTGTGGCTAAGTCAGGTAGGAGACCTGAGCCAACTCCCCGTGCTTACCGTGGAGAGAGAGGGACCGGGCAGGCACCGTGTTATGCCGTGAGGCGCACGGTGTCCCCGGTGCGCAGGCATAGCCCGGTGCGGTACATAGCAGCGCCTCGTATCGGCCGGTCTAGAGTGGGCATCGAGCCAGGTGCCATGAAGCCGGCTCAGCGAATCTGGTTTCCAGTGCGTCTCCTCGGGCCGGGGTACATGCCCTACGCATGGTGTCCCCGGTTCGCCAGCACAGCCCAGTGCGGGCTATTCCACCTTGCCACACTGGCCTGGCTACGGGGAGCATTCAGCCAGGGTTGGGCAGGCTCGGTGCTCGATACCTGCAGTGCGCCTCCACGGTCCGGTCTATCCATTGCCGCCTCCACGCACCAGCCCTCCGGTGGCAGCCCCCCGCACCAGGCTGTCTCTCCGTGTCCTCCCTACAGGTGCTCCCGCCTGTTCAGTGCTGCCAGAGTCTTCCTCATGCCCAGCGCTGCCAGAGCCGCCCGTCAGCCAGGAGCTGCCAGAGCCGCCCGTCAGCCAGGAGCTGCCAGAGCCGCCCGTCAGCCAGGAGCTGCCAGAGCCGCCCGTCAGCCAGGAGCTGCCAGAGCCGTCCGTCAACCAGGAGCTGCCAGAGCCGCCCGTCAGCCAGGAGCTGCCAGAGCCTCCCGTCAGCCAGGAGCTGCCAGAGCCTCCCGTCAGCCAGGAGCTGCCAGAGCCGTCCGTCAGCCAGGAGCTGCCAGAGCCGTCCGTCAGCCAGGAGCTGCCAGAGCCGTCCGTCAACCAGGAGCTGCCAGAATCGCCCGTCACACCGGCGCTGCCGGAATCGCCCTTCACTCCGGAGATGCCGGAATCTCCCGTCCATTCGGGACCCGTGGCTAGGGTCCCCAGTCCGAGGTCGGCGGCGAGGGTCGCCGCGCTAAAGAGGCCACGGAGGCGGTTTAAGAGGCGGAGAAAGACTATGGTGGAGTGGGGTCCACGTCCAGCGCCAGAGCTGCCACCGCGGACAGACACCCACCCAGACCCTCCCCTATAGGTTCAGGTTTTGCGGCCGGAGTCCGCACTTTTGGGGGGGGGGTGGGTACTGTCACGTTCTGACCTTAGTTCTTTTGTTATGTCTTTGTTTTAGTATGGTCAGGGCGTGAGTTGGGTATAACTGTTCACAAAAAATATTGTTCTCACATATTAGTGTTATTTAACACTGTAAAATATAGGAATGAGTGGATTTGGGAGGATTATATCTTGTCAATTTTAGGTCTATATTTTTTGAAAAATATGTTATTTCAAGCACTTTTGGACAATTACTGTATATCTCCAGACAGAGGAACAGTTATAGGGGTGAGTTGTATCTCCAGACAGAGGAACAGTTATAGTGGTGAGTTGTATCTCCAGACAGGGGAACAGTTATAGTGGTGAGTTGTATCTCCAGACAGAGGAACAGTTATAGTGGTGAGTTGTATCTCCAGAGGAACAGTTATAGTGGTGAGTTGTATCTCCAGACAGAGGAACAGTTATAATGGTGAGTTGTATCTCCAGAGGAACAGTTATAGTGGTGAGTTGTATCTCCAGACAGAGGAACAGTTATAGTGGTGAGTTGTATCTCCAGAGGAACAGTTATAGTGGTGAGTTGTATCTCCAGACAGAGGAACAGTTAAAGTGGTGAGTTGTATCTCCAGAGGAACAGTTATAGTGGTGAGTTGTATCTCCAGAGGAACAGTTATAGTGGTGAGTTGTATCTCCAGACAGAGGAACAGTTATAGTGGTGAGTTGTATCTCCAGACAGAGGAACAGTTATAGTGGTGAGTTGTATCTCCAGAGGAACAGTTATAGTGGTGAGTTGTATCTCCAGAGGAACAGTTATAGTGGTGAGTTGTATCTCCAGACAGAGGAACAGTTATAGTGGTGAGTTGTATCTCCAGAGGAACAGTTATAGTGGTGAGTTGTATCTCCAGACAGAGGAACAGTTAGAGTGGTGAGTTGTATCTCCAGAGGAACAGTTAGAGTGGTGAGTTGTATCTCCAGAGGAACAGTTATAGTGGTGAGTTGTATCTCCAGACAGAGGAACAGTTATAGTGGTGAGTTGTATCTCCAGAGGAAAAGGTATAGTGGTGAGTTGTATCTCCAGACAGAGGAACAGTTATAGTGGTGAGTTGTATCTTCAGAGGAACAGTTATAGTGGTGAGTTGTATCTTCAGAGGAACAGTTATAGTGGTGAGTTGTATCTCCAGACAGAGGAACAGTTATAGTGGTGAGTTGTATCTCCAGACAGAGGAACAGTTATAGTGGTGAGTTGTATCTCCAGAGGAACAGTTATAGTGGTGAGTTGTATCTCCAGACAGAGGAACAGTTATAGTGGTGAGTTTTATCTCCAGAGGAACAGTTATACTGGTGAGTTGTATCTTCAGAGGAACAGTTATAGGGGTGAGTTGTATCTCCAGAGGAACAGTTATAGTGGTGAGTTGTATCTTCAGAGGAACCGTTATAGTGGTGAGTTGTATCTCCAAACAGAGGAACAGTTATAGTGGTGAGTTGCATCTCCAGAGGAACAGTTATAGTGGTGAGTTGTATCTTCAGAGGAACCGTTATAGTGGTGAGTTGTATCTCCAAACAGAGGAACAGTTATAGTGGTGAGTTGTATCTCCAGAGGAACAGTTATAGTGGTGAGTTGTATCTCCAGAGGAACAGTTATAGTGGTGAGTTGTATCTCCAGGGGAACAGTTATAGTGGTGAGTTGTATCTCCAGACAGAGGAACAGTTATAGTGGTGAGTTGTATCTCCAGACAGAGGAACAGTTATAGTGGTGAGTTGTATCTCCAGAGGAACAGTTATAGTGGTGAGTTATATCTCCAGACAGAGGAACAGTTATAATGGTGAGTTGTATCTCCAGAGGAACAGTTATAGTGGTGAGTTGTATCTCCAGACAGAGGAACAGTTATAGTGGTGAGTTGTATCTCCAGAGGAACAGTTATAGTGGTGAGTTGTATCTCCAGACAGAGGAACAGTTAGAGTGGTGAGTTGTATCTCCAGAGGAACAGTTAGAGTGGTGAGTTGTATCTCCAGAGGAACAGTTATAGTGGTGAATTGTATCTCCAGACAGAGGAACAGTTATAGTGGTGAGTTGTATCTCCAGACAGAGGAACAGTTATAGTGGTGAGTTGTATCTCCAGGGGAACAGTTATAGTGGTGAGTTGTATCTCCAGAGGAACAGTTATAATGGTGAGTTGTATCTCCAGAGGAACAGCTATAGTGGTGAGTTGTATCTCCAGACAGAGGAACAGTTATAGTGGTGAGTTGTATCTCCAGAGGAACAGTTATAGTGGTGAGTTGTATCTCCAGACAGAGGAACAGTTAAAGTGGTGAGTTGTATCTCCAGAGGAACAGTTATAGTGGTGAGTTGTATCTCCAGAGGAACAGTTATAATGGTGAGTTGTATCTCCAGACAGAGGAACAGTTATAGTGGTGAGTTGTATCTCCAGAGGAAAAGGTATAGTGGTGAGTTGTATCTCCAGACAGAGGAACAGTTATAGTGGTGAGTTGTATCTTCAGAGGAACAGTTATAGTGGTGAGTTGTATCTTCAGAGGAACAGTTATAGTGGTGAGTTGTATCTCCAGACAGAGGAACAGTTATAGTGGTGAGTTGTATCTCCAGAGGAACAGTTATAGTGGTGAGTTGTATCTCCAGAGGAACAGTTATAGTGGTGAGTTGTATCTCCAGACAGAGGAACAGTTATAGTGGTGAGTTGTATCTCCAGAGGAACAGTTATAGTGGTGAGTTGTATCTCCAGAAGAACAGTTATAGTGGTGAGTTGTATCTCTAGAGGAACAGTTATAGTGGTGAGTTGTATCTCCAGAGGAACAGTTATAGTGGTGAGTTGTATCTTCAGAGGAACCGTTATAGTGGTGAGTTGTATCTCCAGACAGAGGAACAGTTATAGTGGTGAGTTGTATCTCCAGAGGAACAGTTATAATGGTGAGTTGTATCTCCAGAGGAACAGTTATAGTGGTGAGTTGTATCTTCAGAGGAACAGTTATAGTGGTGAGTTGTATCTCCAGAGGAACAGTTATAGTGGTGAGTTGTATCTCCAGACAGAGGAACAGTTATAGTGGTGAGTTGTATCTCCAGACAGAGGAACAGTTATAGTGGTGAGTTGTATCTCCAGACAGAGGAACAGTTATAGTGGTGAGTTGTATCTCCAGAGGAACAGTTATAGTGGTGAGTTGTACCTTCAGAGGAACAGTTATAGTGGTGAGTTGTATCTTCAGAGGAACAGTTATAGTGGTGAGTTGTATCTCCAGACAGAGGAACAGTTATAGTGGTGAGTTGTATCTCCAGAGGAACAGTTATAGTGGTGAGTTGTATCTCCAGAGGAACAGTTATAGTGGTGAGTTGTATCTCCAGACAGAGGAACAGTTATAGTGGTGAGTTGTATCTCCAGAGGAACAGTTATAGTGGTGAGTTGTATCTCCAGAGGAACAGTTATAGTGGTGAGTGGTATCTCCAGACAGAGGAACAGTTATAGTGGTGAGTTGTATCTCCAGGTGAACAGTTATAGTGGTGAGTTGTATCTCCAGAGGAACAGTTATAGTGATGAGTTGTATCTCCAGAGGAACAGTTATAGTGGTGAGTTGTATCTCCAGACAGAGGAACAGTTATAGTGGTGAGTTGTATCTCCAGAGGAACAGTTATAGTGGTGAGTTGTATCTCCAGAGGAACAGTTATAGTGATGAGTTGTATCTCCAGAGGAACAGTTATAGTGGTGAGTTGTATCTCCAGACAGAGGAACAGTTATACTGGTGAGTTGCATCTCCAGACAGACGAACAGTTATAGTGGTGAGTTGTATCTCCAGACAGACGAACAGTTATACTGGTGAGTTGTATCTCCAGACAGACGAACAGTTATACTGATGAGTTGTATCTCCAGACGAACAGTTATAGTGGTGAGTGGTATCTCCAGACAGAGGAACAGTTATAGTGGTGAGTTGTATCTCCAGGTGAACAGTTATAGTGGTGAGTTGTATCTCCAGAGGAACAGTTATAGTGATGAGTTGTATCTCCAGAGGAACAGTTATAGTGGTGAGTTGTATCTCCAGACAGAGGAACAGTTATAGTGGTGAGTTGTATTTCCAGCCAGAGGAACAGTTATAGTGGTGAGTTGTATCTCCAGAGAAACAGTTATAGTGATGAGTTGTATCTCTAGAGGAACAGTTATAGTGGTGAGTTGTATCTCCAGAGGAACAGTTAAAGTGGTGAGTTGTATCTCCAGAGGAACAGTTATAGTGGTGAGATGTATCTCCAGAGGAACAGTTATAGTGGTGAGTTGTATCTCCAGACAGGGGAACAGTTATAGTGGTGAGTTGTATCTCCAGAGGAACAGTTATAGTGGTGAGTTGTATCTCCAGAGGAACAGTTATAGTGGTGAGTTGCATCTCCGAAGGAACAGTTATAGTAGTGAGTTGTATCTCCAGAGGAACAGTTATAGTGGTGAGTTGTATCTCCAGACAGAGGAGCAGTTATAGTAGTGAGTTGTATCTCCAGAGGAACAGTTATAGTGGTGAGTTGTATCTCCAGAGGAAAAGTTATAGTGGTGAGTTGTATCTCCAGAGGAACAGTTATAGTGGTGAGTTGTATCTCCAGACAGAGGAACAGTTATAGTGGTGAGTTGTATCTCCAGAGGAACAGTTATAGTGGTGAGTTGTATCTCCAGACAGAGGAACAGTTATAGTGGTGAGTTGTATCTCCAGAGGAACAGTTATAGTGGTGAGTTGTATCTCCAGAAGAACAGTTATAGTGGTGAGTTGTATCTCTAGAGGAACAGTTATAGTGGTGAGTTGTATCTCCAGAGGAACAGTTATAGTGGTGAGTTGTATCTTCAGAGGAACCGTTATAGTGGTGAGTTGTATCTCCAGACAGAGGAACAGTTATAGTGGTGAGTTGTATCTCCAGAGGAACAGTTATAGTGGTGAATTGTATCTCCAGAGGAACAGTTATAGTGGTGAGTTGTATCTTCAGAGGAACAGTTATAGTGGTGAGTTGTATCTCCAGAGGAACAGTTATAGTGGTGAGTTGTATCTCCAGACAGAGGAACAGTTATAGTGGTGAGTTGTATCTCCAGACAGAGGAACAGTTATAGTGGTGAGTTGTATCTCCAGACAGAGGAACAGTTATAGTGGTGAGTTGTATCTCCAGTGGAACAGTTATAGTGGTGAGTTGTACCTTCAGAGGAACAGTTATAGTGGTGAGTTGTATCTTCAGAGGAACAGTTATAGTGGTGAGTTGTATCTCCAGACAGAGGAACAGTTATAGTGGTGAGTTGTATCTCCAGAGGAACAGTTATAGTGGTGAGTTGTATCTCCAGAGGAACAGTTATAGTGGTGAGTTGTATCTCCAGACAGAGGAACAGTTATAGTGGTGAGTTGTATCTCCAGAGGAACAGTTATAGTGGTGAGTTGTATCTCCAGACAGAGGAACAGTTATAGTGGTGAGTTGTATCTCCAAACAGACGAACAGTTAGTGGTGAGTTGTATCTCCAGACAGACGAACAGTTATACTGGTGAGTTGTATTTCCAGACAGAGGAACAGTTATAGTGGTGAGTTGTATCTCCAGAGGAACAGTTATAGTGGTGAGTGGTATCTCCAGACAGAGGAACAGTTATAGTGGTGAGTTGTATCTCCAGGTGAACAGTTATAGTGGTGAGTTGTATCTCCAGAGGAACAGTTATAGTGATGAGTTGTATCTCCAGAGGAACAGTTATAGTGGTGAGTTGTATCTCCAGACAGAGGAACAGTTATAGTGGTGAGTTGTATTTCCAGACAGAGGAACAGTTATAGTGGTGAGTTGTATCTCCAGAGAAACAGTTATAGTGGTGAGTTGTATCTCTAGAGGAACAGTTATAGTGGTGAGTTGTATCTCCAGAGGAACAGTTATAGTGGTGAGTTGTATCTCCAGAGGAACAGTTATAGTGGTGAGATGTATCTCCAGAGGAACAGTTATAGTGGTGAGTTGTATCTCCAGACAGGGGAACAGTTATAGTGGTGAGTTGTATCTCCAGAGGAACAGTTATAGTGGTGAGTTGTATCTCCAGAGGAACAGTTATAGTGGTGAGTTGCATCTCCGAAGGAACAGTTATAGTAGTGAGTTGTATCTCCAGAGGAACAGTTATAGTGGTGAGTTGTATCTCCAGACAGAGGAGCAGTTATAGTAGTGAGTTGTATCTCCAGAGGAACAGTTATAGTGGTGAGTTGTATCTCCAGAGGAAAAGTTATAGTGGTGAGTTGTATCTCCAGAGGAACAGTTATAGTGGTGAGTTGTATCTCCAGACAGAGGAACAGTTATAGTGGTGAGTTGTATCTCCAGAGGAACAGTTATAGTGGTGAGTTGTATCTCCAGACAGAGGAACAGTTATAGTGGTGAGTTGTATCTCCAGAGGAACAGTTATAGTGGTGAGTTGTATCTCCAGAAGAACAGTTATAGTGGTGAGTTGTATCTCTAGAGGAACAGTTATAGTGGTGAGTTGTATCTCCAGAGGAACAGTTATAGTGGTGAGTTGTATCTCCAGACAGAGGAACAGTTATAGTAGTGAGTTGTATCTCCAGAGGATCAGTTATAGTGGTGAGTTGTATCTCCAGAGGAACAGTTATAGTGGCGAGTTGTGTGTGCTTAGGGTTGTTGTCCTGTTGGAAGGTGAACGTTTGCCCCAGACAGAGGAACTAATGAGATGTCTTTGCTGTGGTAACACATTATTTAAGCGTCCATAATTATCCATTTACAAGGCATTTACAAACCGTTTATGAATCATTACTAACACGTTTGTAAATGTTAGTAGGCTAGTTATTTATAAATGTGTATATATAGGGTGAGTATATATATATACCAGGGCCCTCTAGGGCCCTCCAATAGCACCGGCCCTGGCCCACGCCCCCTAGGGCCCTCCCATACCACCGGCCCTGGTACAGGCCCCCTAGGGCCCTCCCATACCACCAACCTTGGACCAGGCCCCCTAGTGCCCTCCCATACCACCAGCCCTGGTCCAGGCCCCCTAGGGCCCTCCCATACCACCGGCCCTGGTCCAGGCCCCCTAGGGCCCTCCCATACCACCGGCCCTGGTCCAGGCCCCCTAGGGCCCTCCCATACCACCAGCCCTGGTCCAGGCCCCCTAGGGCCCTCCCATACCACCGGCCCTGGTCCAGGACCATAGAGTGCCACAATACAGCATCTTCTAAATGTGTGTTGAGAAACACTCCCTCCTGGTGGAGAACTGAGGAAGTGCACCTAAACCATCTAAACTAGCCACTTCTAACAGTATCATTACCATCTGTTTGATATCAAATGGTTCATAGCAAAGTGTTGTTGAAGTGGTTGAAGACAGGTGCAGGTGTATAGAGCTGTAGTCAGTATTATATGAGAGGATCAGAGAGGGTTTTTGTAGAGGAGAGAGGGTATAGTGAAACACTGTGCATCACTAGCAGCACAGAAATACACTGCACTGTCTTCAGCTTCTGTCACTTTGGGAATATGTAGATACGCCATTTTATTAGCTGCAGCATCTCCACTGACATTAAAACGCCCTTTAAAGGAATCTTCCACCGTTGGACTGGTGTTACTCACATACCCAATGAGTTTCAGAGCAGTGTTTTGGGCTGACTGTTGGTACCACAGTATCATGTAGTAACTTGTATCAGTGTGGCTGCAGGTGAGATTAACTTTATCTTCAGGTCCTTTTAGTATTGCAGTAGGAGTCTGGTGAACTTTGTCTGTTGGTAAAAGCCCTGTGGATGAAAACAGACAATATGAAATATACAGTATTACTCAGCATATTGACAGCAATATATTTCAGTAGTAAATCTATCTTTCATGAGGGATTTAGTACCTGTCACCCATAGTGGTAGAGTTGCTACATGTATGAGAAGCTTGATCATGTTGATGGTTCTGGAGAGAAGAGTCACATGGACAAGGAGAAAGGGTTTTCAGATAGTCAGAGATGTGATGTCATCTAGTGGGAGTGTCAAATGTATGTCAGCATTCCAAATGGCTCCCTATTCCCTTTCTAGTGCACTACTTTAGACCAGAGCCCATAGGGGGGAGGGGAGAATAAGGCAATAGAGAAGGGGAGCTGAACTGAGCTGCCGGAGGGGAAGGAAATGACATCACTTTGACGTCAGAACTTGTGTTGATATTCAAGCAGATCCCTTGTTCACCTACAGGTCTCCTGTTCAACTTAAAGGTGTATTGTGGAACATACCGGTATCTACATCATTGAAAGTCTCTTTTAGTCTTTAGATTTGATCTGTGTTATAGATTCTGCAGTCATCACACTAGAAATAGGATGTAATTTGAAGAAATACCTGAACCGTTTCTTCAAGACAACATCAACCACATTATTTGGTCTAGAGGTTTGATATCAACTTCCTCCATGTGCTCAGACATCTACAGCGGTGGATAGCAGGTGTGCTGGGTGTTGATGTACACTGCAGTTATGGAGTAAAGGACCAGAAGGGGGGTTTGTAGAAGAGAGAAGGGTATCTACATCACTGTGTTGACTTCAGGTCAGAACAGTAATACACTGCACTGACTTCAGGTCAGAACAGTAATACACTGCACTGACTTCAGGTCAGAACAGTAATACACTGCACTGACTTCAGGTCAGAACAGTAAAACACTGCACTGACTTCAGGTCAGAACAGTAATACACTGCACTGACTTCAGGTCAGAACAGTAATACACTGCACTGACTTCAGGTCAGAACAGTAATACACTGCACTGACTTCAGGTCAGAACAGTAATACACTGCACTGACTTCAGGTCAGAACAGTAATACACTGCACTGACTTCAGGTCAGAACAGTAATACACTGCACTGACTTCAGGTCAGAACAGTAATACACTGCACTGACTTCAGGTCAGAACAGTAATACACTGCACTGACTTCAGGTCAGAACAGTAATACACTGCACTGACTTCAGGTCAGAACAGTAATACACTGCACTGACTTCAGGTCAGAACAGTAATACACTGCACTGACTTCAGGCCAGAACAGTAATACACTGCACTGACTTCAGGTCAGAACAGTAATACACTGGACTGACTTCAGGTCAGAACAGTAATACACTGCACTGACTTCAGGTCAGAACAGTAATACACTGCACTGACTTCAGGTCAGAACAGTAATACACTGCACTGACTTCAGGTCAGAACAGTAATACACTGCACTGACTTCAGGTCAGAACAGTAAGGGAGAGAGAGAAGGGAGAGCGAGAAGGGAGAGAGCGAAAGAGGGGAGAGAGGGAGAGAGGGAGAGAGAGAGATAGAGAGTAGTCATGTGAATCACATCTATTCAGGGGGAGAGTAATGGAATATGACATTGTAACATTGCATAATGTATGTTAATGAGTGATGACACTAAACTGTAGATACTGGTATACTGTACTAGGACAGATATCACCTTGCTTATGCCATCATCCATCTGTGTTTATTCATTGGCACTGAGTCAAAGTCAAAGCTCAGATGCAGGTGTTCTGAGCCGTGGTGTAATATTACCATCAGACAGGGTTTTTGTAGAGGACAGGAGGAAGTCTACATCACTGTGCTGGCTGGCTGCACAGTAATAAACTGCACTGTGTTCAGGTCCTCTCAGACTCACTAGATGAAGATACGCCTCTTTCCCACCGTCTCCACTCACATTGAAGTGCTTTACAAATGATTTCTCCATGGTTATTAACTTGGTATTTGCATAACCAATGAGTTTCATAGCAGTGTCTCCTGCTGACTGTTTGTACCATAGTATCACGTAGTAGTTAGGGATAGTATGGCTGCAGGTGAGTTGAACGTTTCCTCCAGGTCCTTCTGTTAGTGCCACAGGACTCTGATGAACCATGCTACTAAACGACTGTCCTGTGGACAGAGAGAGAGAGAGAGAGAGGGAGAGAGAGAAGAGAGGAGAGAGGGAGAGAATGTGACAGAGAGAGAGAGAGAGGGGAGAGGGGAGAAGGTGAGAGAGAAGGAGAGAGAAGAGAGGAGAGAGGGAGAGAAGGTGAGAGAGAAGGAGCGAGAGAAAATATATTTTATTCAGTTTGATGACATTCGTAGTCTCGTTAGGCTTCTCATCGTAAGTGATTTAATACCTGTCACCCAAAGTGGTAGAGCCGCCAGGTGAATCAGAACTCTGAACATCATGATGAAGAAAAAGATTATGACGATGATGAAGATGATGAAAATGCTGAGGAAGACGATGATGATGAGGATGTGATATGAGTGTCTCCTGGATGAAGCTCTGAGGTGAAAGGAGATTGGCTGTAGTAGTATCATGTTTCCTTCTGGGTGGTGGATAGTGACAGTGTTAGAGGGAGTGTCAGGAAGCCTGTACTGTAAAGCTTGCTCATAGGACCTCACTGTGAACATGACTGATTACATGATCATGACAATGAAACCATCAGACATTAGAAGAACTAGAGTTAGAGGTACAGTATGTGATGAGATCATCAGACATTAGTAGAACTAGAGTTAGAGGTCCCCCTACAGTATGTGATGAGACCATCAGACATTAGTAGAACTAGAGTTAGAGGTCCCCCTACAGTATGTGATGAGACCATCAGACATTAGAGGAACTAGAGTTAGAGGTCCCCCTACAGTATGTGATGAGACCATCAGACATTAGAAGAACTAGAGTTAGAGGTCCCCCTACAGTATGTGATGAGACCATCTCTTTACATATTATATTACATCCTATTGAAATACTGGGGTTTTTGTGCAGCTGTACTTGTTGTCTGTATCACTGTGTTGACTCACAGCACAGAAGTACATGCCGCTGTCTCCTGCCTCCAACTTCTTCACCTTGAAAGATCCCCTCTCAACTACAGTCTTGTTGGCTGAGAATTTGTCTTCACTGAATTCCCCTGAATACTCAGGTTTGGAACTGGGAGTAGTGAAGGCTACCTGCTTCATTCCCTCTCCTGGAAGCTGTCTGTACCAGTACATCTGAATGTGTCTTACATCCTTAGTGTGACTGCAGTTCATCTGAGCATCCCTGTCTTTCAGTTCCCAGAGTATGGTGGGTGTCTGAGTGACTTCACTCCCCTCAACAAGACCTGTAAGGATACAGTGAGAATGAAATCAATAGAGTTAGGTTCAGTTAGACCTGAATACATCAAGACTCAGGTGAAGTGAACATATGCTTGGAAACATCAATATCTATAACTAGAGAAGTCCTTCATTGTAAATAAGAATGTTGTTCTTAACTTTCCTGGTTAAATAAATGAAACATTATGAAACTGTACCTGCAGCACAGAGCAGTGAGACAGTAACAGTGGAGAGAAATGTGAACATGTTTGATCACGTTATATGTGAGAGTGCTGGAAAGAGTCTGGTATCAATGTATATAAAACAAGAGGAGTGTCACATAGATGAATAGATGCCAATCAGTAGACCACGGCAGGTTCCACCATATTCAACATGTCCGTGAAGTGGGAGGGACTGATGATCTGAATACATCATGCTAATTAGTGGTCCAGACTGTAGAGACATTCACATTATTAAAGTTAGAGGTCCCCCTACAGTCCATGATGAGACCATCAGCTCTTTACATATTATATTCTATCCTATAGAGCTCGCCAGCTTGTAGAGCCTAAAACACGGAAATGAGTCAGCATTTTCTACCTCTGGTTCGTTGACCATTGCTGTGGGAGAAATGAAGGGGGAAAATAATGGGGTTTTGGGATATAAGGTCTGAAGTTAAAACAGGCTTTGCAGATATTGTACGTTTTGTTCTGTGCAGTAACTTAAGGATCTGACCTTTTTTTCCCAAATTTCTACTAAAATGACATACCTGAATCTAACTGCCTGTAGCTCAGGACCTGAAGCAAGGATATGCATATTCTTGATCCCATTTGAAAGGAAACACTTTGAAGTTTGTGGATCTGGGAAATTAATGTAGGAGAATATAACACATTTAATCTGGTAAAATATCAGTAAAAACAAAACATACGTTTTCCTGACCGAAAAAATTAATCGTCTTTGAAATGCAAGAGAAAGGCCATACTTTCAGATTGGAGTCTAGGTGTAATTTAAATTTTAGCCACCAGATGGCAGTAGTGTGTGTGAAAAGTTTCAGACTGATCCAGTGAAGAATTGCATTACTGCACAATATTTTGAAATAATCCTGACAGGAGTTTTACCAAATGTGCCATTTTTGGTCCATTGATATATTTTCAAGTACATAACTATAGAGAACACAGACAAATTATATGGTAATATCAAATTAGAGTTTACACACTTCCAGGAATGTCATACATGATGGATCATTAGCTCATTCACTAACATTCACACATCTAGATGGCCGGGCGGGGTGGGTATGAAGCCAGAGACAGCAGTGGGGTCAAACTGTAGAACATAAAACTAGATTTTATCAAACAAAACTATGCTACATTTTATCTCTGGGACCCTCAGGATGACACATCAGAGCCAGATTACTGAATGTAAGTACATTATTTACCTTCAGAGGTGAATGTATCAAACCAGTTGCCCTGATAAAAGTGTTTTGTTGTTGTGGACTCTCCTCAAACAATAGCATGGTATTTTAGTCAATGTAATAACTACTGGTGAACGGGTGAAAGTGAGTGGTGCCCGCTGGGCTAGAGCGGCTGTAAGGGCTGCATGTGGGATATTTGGAGCAGAGGTATGAATAGTTGAATGGGAGATGTTTTTAACCATTTAAAATTATTATAAATACATTTTATCGTTTGGGAAACACCAGTGAATTTAACCAAGAAGGTAATGTCATCTAAAACAATAATTGGGTTCCATTATGTGGAACAACGTCTGAGACTGATGTAAATGTTCCACCTGCTGATACCACAGTATGGTGTTGTAGCTGGGGAGAGTGTGTTCCACCTGCTGATACCACAGTATGGTGTTGTAGCTGGGGAGAGTGTGTTCCACCTGCTGATACCACAGTATGGTGTTGCAGCTGGGGAGAGTGTGTTCCACCTGCTGATACCACAGTATGGTGTTGTAGCTGGGGAGAGTGTGTTCCACCTGCTGATACCACAGTATGGTGTTGTAGCTGGGGAGAGTGTGTTCCACCTGCTGATACCACAGTATGGTGTTGTAGCTGGGGAGAGTTTGTTCCACCTGCTGATACCACAGTATGGTGTTGTAGCTGGGGAGAGTGTGTTCCACCTGCTGATACCACAGTATGGTGTTGTAGCTGGGGAGAGTGTGTTCCACCTGCTGATACCACAGTATGGTGTTGTAGCTGGGGAGAGTGTGTTCCACCTGCTGATACCACAGTATGGTGTTGTAGCTGGGGAGAGTGTGTTCCACCTGCTGATACCACAGTATGGTGTTGTAGCTGGGGAGAGTGTGTTCCACCTGCTGATACCACAGTATGGTGTTGTAGCTGGGGAGAGTGTGTTCCACCTGCTGATACCACAGTATGGTGTTGTAGCTGGGGAGAGTGTGTTCCACCTGCTGATACCACAGTATGGTGTTGTAGCTGGGGAGAGTGTGTTCCACCTGCTGATACCACAGTATGGTGTTGTAGCTGGGGAGAGTGTGTTCCACCTGCTGATACCACTTTATGGTGTTGTAGCTGGGGAGAGTGTGTTCCACCTGCTGATACCACAGTATGGTGTTGTAGCTGGGGAGAGTGTGTTCCACCTGCTGATACCACAGTATGGTGTTGTAGCTGGGGAGAGTGTGTTCCACCTGCTGATACCACAGTATGGTGTTGTAGCTGGGGAGAGTGTGTTCCACCTGCTGATACCACAGTACGGTGTTGTAGCTGGGGAGAGTGTGTTCCGAATGCTGATACCACAGTATGGTGTTGTAGCTGGGGAGAGTGTGTTCCACCTGCTGATACCACAGTATGGTGTTGTAGCTGGGGAGAGTGTGTTCCACCTGCTGATACCACAGTATGGTGTTGTAGCTGGGGAGAGTGTGTTCCACCTGCTGATACCACAGTATGGTGTTGTAGCTGGGGAGAGTGTGTTCCACCTGCTGATACCACAGTATGGTGTTGTAGCTGGGGAGAGTGTGTTCCACCTGCTGATACCACAGTATGGTGTTGTAGCTGGGGAGAGTGTGTTCCACCTGCTGATACCACAGTATGGTGTTGTAGCTGGGGAGAGTGTGTTCCACCTGCTGATACCACAGTATGGTGTTGTAGCTGGGGAGAGTGTGTTCCACCTGCTGATACCACAGTATGGTGTTGTAGCTGGGGAGAGTGTGTTCCACCTGCTGATACCACAGTATGGTGTTGTAGCTGGGGAGAGTGTGTTCCACCTGCTGATACCACAGTATGGTGTTGTAGCTGGGGAGAGTGTGTTCCACCTGCTGATACCACAGTATGGTGTTGTAGCTGGGGAGAGTGTGTTCCACCTGCTGATACCACAGTATGGTGTTGTAGCTGGGGAGAGTGTGTTCCACCTGCTGATACCACAGTATGGTGTTGTAGCTGGGGAGAGTGTGTTCCACCTGCTGATACCACAGTATGGTGTTGTAGCTGGGGAGAGTGTGTTCCACCTGCTGATACCACAGTATGGTGTTGTAGCTGGGGAGAGTGTGTTCCACCTGCTGATACCACAGTATGGTGTTGTAGCTGGGGAGAGTGTGTTCCACCTGCTGATACCACAGTACGGTGTTGTAGCTGGGGAGAGTGTGTTCCACCTGCTGATACCACAGTATGGTGTTGTAGCTGGGGAGAGTGTGTTCCACCTGCTGATACCACAGTATGGTGTTGTAGCTGGGGAGAGTGTGTTCCACCTGCTGATACCACAGTATGGTGCTGTAGCTGGGGAGAGTGTGTTCCACCTGCTGATACCACAGTATGGTGTTGTAGCTGGGGAGAGTGTGTTCCACCTGCTGATACCACAGTATGGTGTTGTAGCTGGGGAGAGTGTGTTCCACCTGCTGATACCACAGTATGGTGTTGTAGCCGGGGAGAGTGTGTTCCACCTGCTGATACCACAGTATGGTGTTGTAGCCGGGGAGAGTGTGTTCCACCTGCTGATACCACAGTATGGTGTTGTAGCTGGGGAGAGTATGTTATTTTAGACGGTATCTAACCTGTGATCAAGAATAATGAGAGATTCACGTTCATAGGTGAATAATATCCAACAGTGAAAGAGTCTTAGTTCAACAGTGAGTCAAGATGAACATTCAAAAGGACATGGATCTTCAGCTCTCAGACTCCTTACTACACACCATAGTTTACTGTGGTACTGTGTCTGGTGAGTCCACATGGATTTGTTGAGCTGTAACTCCCCCTACAGGAAAGACATGATATCATACCATACTGTATCATGGTCTCCTGTATATCAGAGGGAACCTCCCCTTTCTGTTAGACCAGCTGGTGAGTGTTTTGGCATTGAATCAGAGTCAGATACAGTGTGATGTTAATACAGGTGTGATTAGTCTACAGTACACCAGGGAGGAGGTTTTTGTAGAGCAGAGAGGGAGATCTGGTGCACTGTGTAAACTAGCAGCACAGTAATACACAGCACTGCTATTTGGAGTTAGTTGATTGATGGTTAAGGTGCTGGTACCACCTGCATTAGCATCTCCTTCTACATTAAATCCAGCCTCAGGATATCCAGTTTTCCCATTCTGGTATCCTAAATACACAGGTTCTCTGTAGTTGGATTGCTTGTACCAGAGGATACGATTATAGCTTGATATACTATGTGAACACTCCATCTTAGCCGACTTTCCCTGGTTCTTGTACAGGGATGCAGGACTCTGGTAAACCTGGTTACTGAGAGAAGAACCTAGAGAAAGAGACAGACAGACAGAAAGAGAGAGAGAGAGAGAGAGAGAGAGAGAGAGAGAGAGAGAGCGAGAGAGAGGCAACATATAAAGAAACATTTTCACCTGAAACATAAAAAACAATCAAGTGAGGATATTAGTAGTTGATGAAATCAGTGATGTGAATACCTGCAGCCCAGGCTGTGTAACCCATGGTGATGGAGATAAGAATTGTGATCATGTTGACTCACTGTTAAGGAGACAGAATGAGACAGACAAACCCCTCCTCATGAATTAGAGGTGGCTTCTCATCAACTCATCTCAGTGATCTAATAGAGGGATGCTGCCTCCTTATGAGAACATCTAAAACATCAGAGACCTGAGATGAACCCTGCAGGAGGAGTCTATGTGGGACAGGAAGCAGGGTTTAGTAGAGCAGAGAGGGAGATCTGGCAAGATAGAACAGCACACTCTGGTAAGACGAGGGAGGGCTGTCTGTGCATATTTGTAAACAACAGCTGGTGCACGAAATCTAAGGAAGTCTCTAGATTTTGGTCACCTGAAGTAGAGTATATTGTGATAAATTGCAGGCCACACTACTTTGCCAAGAGAGTTTTCAGCTATACCTTTTGTGGCTATTTTTTTACCACCACAGACAGATGCTGGCACTAAGACCGCACTCAGTCAGCTGTATAAGGAAATAAGCAAACAGGAAAACGCTCACCCAGAGGCGGCACTCCTAGTGGCCGGAGACTTTAACTTCTCTGGGATAGTTGGGACGCTAGCGTCCCCAACTGACAAGCACCCCCAACCCCCCCCTCACTGATTTGCATCGCGTCACAATTAAATAGTAGCATCTAAATATCATTAAATCACAAGTCCAAGACACCAAATGAAAGATACAGATCTTGTGAATAAAGCCACCATTTCAGATTTTTAAAATGTTTTACAGGGAAGACAAAATATGTAAATCTATTAGCTAACCACGTTAGCAAAAGACACCATTTTTCTTTGTCCACCATTTTTTCTCTCCACCAGTAGCTATCACCAATTCGGCCAAATAAAGATATTGATAGCCACTAACCAAGAAAAAACCTCATCAGATGACAGTCTGATAACATATTTATTGTATAGGATAGGTTTTGTTAGAAAAATGTGCATATTTCAGGTAGAAATCATAGTTTACAATTGCACCCACCATCACAACTCGACTAGAATAAATACAGAGAGCAACGTGTATTACCTAATTACTAATCATAAAACATTTCTTAAAAATACACAGCTCACAGCAATGGAAAGACACAGATCTTGTGAATTCAGACAATATTTCAGATGTTCTAAGTGTTTTACAGCGAAAACACAATAAATCGTTATATTAGCATACCACATATGCAAACGTTACCCGAGCATTGATTCAAGCCAAAGAGAGCGATATCGTTATCATCGCCAAAATATATTAATTTTTTCACTAACCTTCTCAGAATTCTTCCGATGACACTCCTGTAACATCATATTACAACATACATATAGAGTTTGTTCGAAAATGTGCATATTTAGCCACAAAAAAACGTGGTTATACAATGAGAATAGTAGCCAACCTGGGCTGAAAATGTCGGGCGCCATTTTGGACAGTGATCTAGCGTAATGAATAACTAATCATAAACTTTACTAAAAAATATAGGGTGGACAGCAATCGAAAGACAAATTAGTTCTTAATGCAATCGCTGAATTACATTTCTAAAATTATCCTTACTGTGCAATACAGGGTTCGCCAAGCGAAGCTACACAAAACAAAATGGCGGCTTATGCGTTTGACATTTTTCAACAGAATAACGATTTATCATCAAAAATAGTTCTTACTATGAGCTGATCTTCAATCAGAATCTTGGGCAATGTATCCTTTCTCCGGTCTAATCGTCTTTTGGTCGAAAGATGTCCTCTTGTCCTGTCGAAATGGCCACTAACGTTCGGCATGTACTGGAAACGTGACCAGCTCTTCAAAGTACGTCACAAAGAAATGCCTCAAAATCGCACTAAACGGATATAAATTGCTATAAAACGGTTTAAATTAACTACCTTATGATGTCTTTAACACCTATAACGAATAAAAACATGACCGGCGATATATAAGTGGCTAAACCAAAGCTTGGAAGGAGGCCAGTCCGACGACCACTCTGCGTCGAGCGCACTGTTGAAAAGGACGTTCTTTCCGCTCCAGGGTCTATTTATAGAGCCCGGATTGCGCAATCCACTCCATTCAAAATCTCCCCGCTTACTGACATCTAGAGGAAGGCGTAGGCAGTGTTTGTAGCATCATAGCATTCACAGGGACTTATGAACTGACCTGGGAGCAGGGGCCAAGATTTCTGAAATCTCACTCCCTGGCAGGAAAAGTGCTGTAGAATGAGTTCTGTTTCACTCAGAGACATAATTCCAACGGTTATAGAAACTAGAGAGTGTTTTCTATCCAATAATAACAATAATATGCATATTGTACGAGCAAGAATTGAGTACTAGGCAGTTTAATTTGGAGACCAATTTTCGCTAAGTCGAAACAGCACCCCCTATATCCCAGAGAGGTTAATGCAGGGAAACTTAAATCAGTTCTACCAAATTTCTATCAACATGTTAAATGTGCAACCAGAGGGAATACAATTCCAGTTCACCTGTACTCCACACACAGAGACGCGTACAAAGCTCTCCATCGCCCTCCATTTGGTAAATCCGACCACAACTCTATCCTCCTGATTCCTGCTTACAAGCAGAAATGAAAGCAGGAAGCACCAGTGACTCGGTCTATTAAAAAGTGGTCAGATGAAGCAGATGCCAAACTACAGGACTGTTTCGCTATCACAGACTGGAACATGTTCCGGGATTCCTCCGATGGCATTGAGGAGTACACCACATCAGTCACTGGCTTTATCAATAAGTGCATCGAGGACGTCGTCCCCATAGTGACTGTACGTTCATACCCCAACCAGAAGCAATGGAATACAGGCAACATTCGCACTGAGCTAAAGGGTAGAGCTGCCGCTTTCAAGGTGCGGGACTCTAACCCGGAAGCTTACAAGAAATCGTGCTATGCCCTGCGACGAACCATCAAACAGGCAAAGTGTCAATACAGGGCTAAGACTGAATCATACTACACCGGCTCCAACGCTCGTCTTATGTGGCAGGGCTTGCAAACTATTACAGACTACAAAGGGAAGCACAGCCGCGAGCTGCCCAGTGACACGAGCCTACCACACGAGCTAAACCACTTCTTTGCTCGCTTCGAGGCAAGCAACACTGAGGCATGCATGAGAGCATCAGCTGTTCCGGACGACTGTGTGATCACGCTCTCCGTAGCCGACGTGAGTAAGGCCTTTAAACAGGTCAACATACACAAGGCTGCGGAGCCAGACGGATTACCAGCATGTGCTGACCAACTGGCAGGTGTCTTCACTGACATTTTCAACATGTCGCTGATTGAGTCTGTAATACCAACATGTGTCAAGCAGACCACCATAGTCCCTGTACCCAAGAACACAAAGGCAACCTGCATAAATGACTACAGGCCCGTAGCACTCGTCCGTAGCCATGAAGTGCTTTGAAAGGTTGGTAATGCTCACATCAAAACAATTCTCCCAGAAACCCTAGACCCACTCCAATTTTCATACCGCCCAAACAGATCCACAGATGATGCAATCTCTATTGTACTCAAATCAAATCAAATGTATTTATATAGCCCTTCTTACATCAGCTGATATCTCAAAGTGCTGTACAGAAACCCAGCCTAAAACCCCAAACAGCAAGCAATGCAGGTGTAGAAGCACGGTGGCTAGGAAAAACTCCCTAGAAAGGCCAAAACCTAGGAAGAAACCTAGAGAAGAACCAGGCTATGAGGGGTGGTCACTCCTCTTCTGGCTGTGCCGGGTGGAGATTATAACAGAACATGGCCAAGATGTTCAAATGTTCATAAATGACCAGCATGGTCAAATAATAATAATCACAGTAGTTGTCGAGGGTGCAACAAGTCAGTACCTCAGGAGTAAATGTCAGTTGGCTTTTCATAGCCGATCATTGAGAGTATCTCTACCGCTCCTGCTGTCTCTAGAGAGTTGAAAACAGCAGGTCTGGGACAGGTAGCACGTCCGGTGAACAGGTCAGGGTTCCATAGCCGCAGGCAGAACAGTTGAAACTGGAGGTGGACTGGGGACAGCAAGGAGTCATCATGCCAGGTAGTCCTGAGGCACGGTCATAGGGCTCAGGTCCTCCGAGAGAGAGAAAGAAAGAGAGAATTAGAGAGAGCATACTTAAATTCACACAGGACACCGGATAAGACAGGAGAAGTACTCCAGATATAACAGACTGACCCTAGCCCCCCGACACATAAACTACTGCAGCATAAATAATGGAGGCTGAGACAGGAGGGGTCAGGACACACTGTGGCCCCATCCGATGATACCCCCGGACAGGGCCAAACAGGCAGGATAAGCCCCCACACCACTAGAGGGATATCTTCAACCACCAACTTACCATCCTGAGACAAGGCCAAGTATAGCCCACAAAGATCTCCGCCACGGCACAACCCAAGGGGGGCCGCCAACCCAAAGAGGAAGATCACGTCAGCGACTCAACCCACTCAAGTGACGCACCCCTCCTAGGGACGGCATTGAAGAGCACTGTAATAGCCCCTGTAATAGGGTTAGAGGCAGATAATCTCAGTGGAGAGAGGGGAACCGGCCAGGCAGAGACAGCAAGGATGGTCCGTTGCTCCAGAGCCTTTTCGTTCACCTTCACACTCCTGGGCCAGACTACACTCAATCATATGACCAATCATATGACCTACTGAAGAGATGAGTCTTCAGTAAAGACTTAAAGGTTGAGACCGAGAGTGCGTCTCTCACATGGGTAGGCAGAACATTCCATAAAAATGGAGCTCTATAGGAGAAACCCCTGCCTCCAGCTGTTTGCTTAGAAATTCTAGGGACAATTAGGAGGCCTGCGTCTTGTGACCGTAGCATACGTGTAGGTATGTACGGCAGGACCAAATCGGAAAGATAGGGAGGAGCAAGCCCATGTAATGCTTTGTAGGTTAGCAGTAAAACCTTGAAATCACTCCACACTGCCCTTTCCCACCTGGACAAAAGGAACACCTATGTGAGAATGCTGTTCAATGACTACAGCTCAGCGTTCAACAACATCAAAGCTCATCACTAAGCTAAGGATCCTGGTACTTAACACCTCAACTGGATCCTGGACTTCCTGACGATACTGGTGTATCTCACATACCCAATGAGTTTCAGAGCAGTGTTTTGAACAGTAATACACTGCACTGACTTCAGGTCCGAACAGTAATACACTGCACTGACTTCAGGTCCGAACAGTAATACACTGGACTGACTTCAGGTCAGAACAGTAATACACTGCACTGACTTCAGGTCAGAACAGTAATATAATGCACTGTCTTCAGGTCAGAACAGTAATACACTGCACTGACTTCAGGTCAGAACAGTAATACACTGCACTGACTTCAGGTCAGAACAGCAATACACTGCACTGACTTCAGGTCAGAACAGTAATACACTGCACTGACTTCAGGACAGAACAGTAATACACTGCACTGACTTCAGGTCAGAACAGTAATACACTGCACTGACTTCAGGACAGAACAGTAATACACTGCACTGACTTCAGGTCAGAACAGTAATATAATGCACTGTCTTCAGGTCAGAACAGTAATACACTGCACTGACTTCAGGTCAGAACAGTAATACACTGCACTGACTTCAGGTCAGAACAGAAGCTGAAGAGATGCTTCTTTCGATCCATTTCCAAGGATTTCAAAATGCTCTTAAAATGATCCTTCAACTGTCTGACTTTTATTATACACAAATCCAATCAGTTTCAGACTAGTATCATCTATTGACTGCTGGTACCATAATAAAGTATTGTATAAACTAGTAGTATGGCTGCTGGTACTATAATATAGTATTGTATAAACTAGTAGTATGGCTGCTGGTACCATAATATAGTATTGCATAAACTAGTAGTATGGCTGCTGGTACCATAACATAGTATTGTATAAACTAGTAGTATGACTGCTGGTACCATAACATAGTATTGTATAAACTAGTAGTATGTCTGCTGGTACCATAATATAGTATTGCATAAACTAGTAGTATGGCTGCTGGTACCATAATATAGTATTGTATAAACTAGTAGTATGGCTGCTGGTACTATAATATAGTATTGTATAAACTAGTAGTATGGCCACTGGTACTATAATATAGTATTGTATAAACTAGTAGTATGGCTGCTGGTACTATAATATAGTATTGTATAAACTAGTAGTATGGCCACTGGTACTATAATATAGTATTGTATAAACTAGTAGTATGGCTGCTGGTACCATAATATAGTATTGTATAAACTAGTAGTATGGCTGCTGGTACTATAATATAGTATTGTATAAACTAGTAGTATGGCCACTGGTACTATAATATAGTATTGTATAAACTAGTAGTATGGCTGCTGGTACCATAATATAGTATTGTATAAACTAGTAGTATGGCTGCTGGTACTATAATATAGTATTGTATAAACTAGTAGTATGGCTGCTGGTATCATAACATAGTATTGTATAAACTAGTAGTATGACTGCTGATACCATAACATAGTATTGTATAAACTAGTAGTATGGCTGCTGGTACCATAATATAGTATTGTATAAACTAGTAGTATGACTGCTGGTACCATAACATAGTATTGTATAAACTAGTAGTATGGCTGCTGGTACTATAATATAGTATTGTATAAACTAGTAGTATGGCTGCTGGTACCATAATATAGTATTGTATAAACTAGTAGTATGGCTGCTGGTACTATAATATAGTATTGTATAAACTAGTAGTATGGCTCCTGGTACCATAATATAGTATTGCATAAACTAGTAGTATGGCTGCTGGTACCATAACATAGTATTGTATAAACTAGCAGTATGACTGCTGGTACCATAACATAGTATTGTATAAACTAGTAGTATGGCTGCTGGTACCATAATATAGTATTGCATAAACTAGTAGTATGGCTGCTGGTACCATAATGTAGTATTGTATAAACTAGTAGTATGGCTGCTGGTACCATAATATAGTATTGAATAAACTAGTAGTATGGCTGCTGGTACCATAATATAGTATTGTATAAACTAGTAGTATGGCTGCTGGTACTATAATATAGTATTGTATAAACTAGTAGTATGGCCACTGGTACTATAATATAGTATTGTATAAACTAGTAGTATGGCTGCTGGTACCATAATATAGTATTGTATAAACTAGTAGTATGGATGCTGGTACCATAATATAGTATTGTATAAACTAGTAGTATGGCTGCTGGTACTATAATATAGTATTGTATAAACTAGCAGTATGGCTGCTGGTATCATAACATAGTATTGTATAAACTATTAGTATGACTGCTGATACCATAACATAGTATTGTATAAACTAGTAGTATGACTGCTGGTACCATAACATAGTATTGTATAAACTAGTAGTATGGCTGCTGATACTATAATATAGTATTGAATAAACTAGTAGTATGGCTGCTGGTAACATAATATAGTATTGCATAAACTAGTAGTATGGCTGCTGGTACCATAACATAGTATTGTATAAACTAGTAGTATGACTGCTGGTACCATAACATAGTATTGTATAAACTAGTAGTATGTCTGCTGGTACCATAATATAGTATTGCATAAACTAGTAGTATGGCTGCTGGTACCATAATATAGTATTGTATAAACTAGTAGTATGGCTGCTGGTACTATAATATAGTATTGTATAAACTAGTAGTATGGCCACTGGTACTATAATATAGTATTGTATAAACTAGTAGTATGGCTGCTGGTACTATAATATAGTATTGTATAAACTAGTAGTATGGCCACTGGTACTATAATATAGTATTGTATAAACTAGTAGTATGGCTGCTGGTACCATAATATAGTATTGTATAAACTAGTAGTATGGCTGCTGGTACTATAATATAGTATTGTATAAACTAGTAGTATGGCCACTGGTACTATAATATAGTATTGTATAAACTAGTAGTATGGCTGCTGGTACCATAATATAGTATTGTATAAACTAGTAGTATGGCTGCTGGTACTATAATATAGTATTGTATAAACTAGTAGTATGGCTGCTGGTATCATAACATAGTATTGTATAAACTAGTAGTATGACTGCTGATACCATAACCTAGTATTGTATAAACTAGTAGTATGGCTGCTGGTACCATAATATAGTATTGTATAAACTAGTAGTATGACTGCTGGTACCATAACATAGTATTGTATAAACTAGTAGTATGGCTGCTGGTACTATAATATAGTATTGTATAAACTAGTAGTATGGCTGCTGGTACCATAATATAGTATTGTATAAACTAGTAGTATGGCTGCTGGTACTATAATATAGTATTGTATAAACTAGTAGTATGGCTCCTGGTACCATAATATAGTATTGCATAAACTAGTAGTATGGCTGCTGGTACCATAACATAGTATTGTATAAACTAGCAGTATGACTGCTTGTACCATAACATAGTATTGTATAAACTAGTAGTATGGCTGCTGGTACCATAATATAGTATTGCATAAACTAGTAGTATGGCTGCTGGTACCATAATGTAGTATTGTATAAACTAGTAGTATGGCTGCTGGTACCATAATATAGTATTGAATAAACTAGTAGTATGGCTGCTGGTACCATAATATAGTATTGTATAAACTAGTAGTATGGCTGCTGGTACTATAATATAGTATTGTATAAACTAGTAGTATGGCCACTGGTACTATAATGTAGTATTGTATAAACTAGTAGTATGGCTGCTGGTACCATAATATAGTATTGTATAAACTAGTAGTATGGATGCTGGTACCATAATATAGTATTGTATAAACTAGTAGTATGGCTGCTGGTACTATAATATAGTATTGTATAAACTAGCAGTATGGCTGCTGGTATCATAACATAGTATTGTATAAACTATTAGTATGACTGCTGATACCATAACATAGTATTGTATAAACTAGTAGTATGACTGCTGGTACCATAACATAGTATTGTATAAACTAGTAGTATGGCTGCTGGTACTATAATATAGTATTGAATAAACTAGTAGTATGGCTGCTGGTAACATAATATAGTATTGTATAAACTAGTAGTATGGCTGCTGGTACCATAATATAGTATTGTATAAACTAGTAGTATGGCTGCTGGTACCATAATAGAGTATTGTATAAACTAGTAGTATGGCTGCTGGTACCATAATATAGTATTGTATAAACTAGTAGTATGGCTGCTGGTACTATAATATAGTATTGTATAAACTAGTAGTATGGCTGCTGGTACCATAATATAGTATTGTATAAACTAGAAGAATGGCTGCTGGTACTATAATATAGTATTGTATAAACTAGTAGTATGGCTGCTGGTACTATAATATAGTATTGTATAAACTAGTAGTATGGCTGCTGGTACCATAATATAGTATTGTATAAACTAGTAGTATGGCTGCTGGTACTATAATATAGTATTGTATAAACTAGTAGTATGGCTGCTGGAACCATAATATAGTATTGTATAAACTAGTAGTATGACTGCTGGTACCATAATATAGTATTGTATAAACTAGTAGTATGGCTGCTGGTACTATAATATAGTATTGTATAAACTAGTAGTATGGCTGCTGGTACTATAATATAGTATTGTATAAACTAGTAGTATGGCTGCTGGTACCATAATATAGTATTGTGTAAACTAGTAGTATGGCTGCTGGTACCATAATATAGTATTGTATAAACTAGTAGTATGGCTGCTGGTACTATAATATAGTATTGTATAAACTAGTAGTATGGCTGCTGGTACCATAATATAGTATTGTATAAACTAGTAGTATGGCTGCTGGTACCATAACATAGTATTGTATAAACTAGTAGTATGACTGAGTATGAGACCATCAGACATTAGAAGAGCTAGAGTTAGAGGTCCCCCTACAGTATGTGATGAGACCATCAGACATTAGTAGAACTAGAGTTAGAGGTCCCCCTGCAGTATGTGATGAGATATCAGACATTAGAAGAACTAGAGTTAGAGGTCCCCCTACAGTATGTGATGAGACCATCAGACATTAGAAGAACTAGAGTTAGAGGTCCCCCTACAGTATGTGATGAGACCATCAGACATTAGTAGAACTAGAGTTAGAGGTCCCCCTACAGTATGTGATGAGACCATCAGACATTAGTAGAACTAGAGTTAGAGGTCCCCCTACAGTATGTGATGAGACCATCTCTTTACATATTATATTACATCCTATTGAAATACTGGGGTTTTTGTGCAGCTGTACTTGTTGTCTGTATCACTGTGTTCACTCACAGCACAGAAGTACATTCCACTGTCTCCTGCCTCCAACTTCTTCACTGTGAAAGATCCCCTCTCAACTACAGTCTTGTTGGCTGAGAATTTGTCTTCACTGAAATCCCCTGAATACTCAGGTTTGGAACTGGGAGTAGTGAAGGCTACCTGCTTCATTCCCTCTCCTGGAAGCTGTCTGTACCAGTACATCTGGAAGTAGCTTCCACCCTTAGTGTGACTGCAGTTCATCTGAGCATCCCTGTCTTTCAGTTCCCAGAGTATGGTGGGTGTCTGAGTGACTTCACTCCCCTCAACAAGACCTGTAAGGATACAGTGAGAATGAAATCAATAGAGTTAGGTTCAGTTAGACCTGAATACATCAAGACTCAGGTGAAGGGAACATATGCTTGGAAACATCAATATCTATAACTAGAGAAGTCCTTCATTGTAAATAAGAATGTTGTTCTTAACTTTCCTGGTTAAATAAATGAAACATTATGAAACTGTACCTGCAGCACAGAGCAGTGAGACAGTAACAGTGGAGAGAAATGTGAACATGTTTGATCACGTTATATGTGAGAGTGCTGGAAAGAGTCTGGTATCAATGTATATAAAACAAGAGGAGTGTCACATAGATGAATAGATGCCAATCAGTAGACCACGACAGGTTCCACCATATTCAACATGTCAGTGAAGTGGGAGGGACTGATGATCTGAATACATCATGCTAATTAGTGGTCCAGACTGTAGAGACATTCACATTATTAAAGTTAGAGGTCCCCCTACAGTCCATGATGAGACCATCAGCTCTTTACATATTATATTCTATCCTATAGAGCTCGCCAGCTTGTAGTCCTAAAACACGGAAATGAGTCAGCATTTTCTTCCTCTGGTTCGTTGACCATTGCTATGGGAGAAATGAAGGGGTGAAATAATGGGGTTTTGGGATATAAGGTCTGAAGTTAAAAATGGCTTTGGAGATATTATACATTTTGTTCTGTGCAATAACTTAAGGATCGGACCCTTTTTTTCAATTTCACCTAAAATGACATACCTGAATCTAACTGCCTGTAGCTCAGGACCTGAAGCAAGGATATGCATATTATTGATACCATTTGAAAGGAAACACTTTGAAGTTTGTGGATCTGTGAAATTAATGTAGGAGAATATAACACATTTAATCTGGTAAAATATCAGTAAAAACAAAACGTACGTTTTCCTGACCGAAAAAATTAATCGTCTTTGAAATGCAAGAGAAAGGCCATACTTTCAGATTGGAGTCTAGGTGTAATTTAAATTTTAGCCACCAGATGGCAGTAGTGTGTGTGAAAAGTTTCAGACTGATCCAGTGAAGAATTACATTACTGCACAATATTTTGAATTAATCCTGAAAGAAGTTTTACCAAATGTGCCATTTTTGGTCCATTGATATATTTTCAAGTACATAACTATAGAGAACACAGACAAATTATATGGTAATATCAAATCAGAGTTTACACACTTCCAGAAATGTCATACATGATGGATCATTAGCTCATTCACTAACATTCACACATCAAGATGGCCGGGCGGGGTGGGTATGAAGCCAGAGACAGCAGTGGGGTTAAACTGTAGAACATAAAACTAGATTTTATCAAACAAAACTATGCTACATTTTATCTCTGGGACCCTCAGGATGACACATCAGAGCCAGATTACTGAATGTAAGTACATTATTTACCTTCAGAGGTGAATGTATCAAACCAGTTGCCGTGACAAAAGTGTTTTGTTGTTGTGGACTCTCCTCAAACAATAGCATGGTATTTTAGTCAATGTAATAACTACTGGTGAACAGGTAAAAGTGAGTGGTGCCCGCTGGGCTAGAGAGGCTGTAAGGGCTGCATGTAAGGTATTTGGAGCAGAGGTATGAATAGTTGAATGGGAGATGTTTTTAACCATTTATAATTATTATTGCTACATTTTATCGATTGGGAAACACCAGTGAATTTATCCAAGAAGGTAATGTCATCTAAAACAATAATTGTTTTCCATTAAGTGGAACAACGTCTGAGACTGAAGTAAATGTTCCATCTGCTGATACCACAGGATGGTGTTGTAGCTGGGGAGAGTGTGTTCCACCTGCTGATACCACAGTATGGTGTTGTAGCTGGGAGAGTGTGTGAACAGGATATCAGTTTCTCCAGAACTCTGAAATACTGAAGATGGAGACTGAAGAACGCTGGAACAGAGGAGTTCACCTGTTACAGAAGAGGAGAGAGAGACCTGTTTGTTATAACTACTGTAGTCATTCAGGAAATATATGGAATTATAGATTATTTTAGATGGTATCTAATCTGTGTTCCAGAATAATCAAGAGATTCACGTTCATAGGTGGAAAATATCCAACAGTGAAAGATTCTTAGTTTAACAGTGTCAAGATGAACATTCAAAAGGACATGGATCTTCAACTCTCAGACTCCTTACTACACACCATAGTTTACTGTGGTACTGTGTCTGGTGAGTCCACATGGGTTTGTTGAGCTGTAACTCCCCCTACAGGAAAGACATGATATCATACCATACTGTATCATGGTCTCCTGTATATCAGAGGAAACCTCCCCTTTCTGTTAGACCAGCTGGTGAGTGTTTTGGCATGGAATCAGAGTCAGATACAGTGTGATGTCAATACAGGTGTGATTAGTCTACAGTACACCAGGGAGGAGGTTTTTGTAGAGCAGAGAGGGAGATATGATGCACTGTGTAAACTAGCAGCACAGTAATACACAGCACTGCTATTTGGAGTTAGTTGATTGATGGTTAAGGTGCTGGTACCACCTGCATTAGCATCTCCTTCTATATCAAATCCAGCCTCAGGATATCCAGTTTTCGCTATCATGTATCCTAAAAACACAAATTCTCTGTAGTTGGATTGCTTGTACCAGAGGATACGATTGTAGCCTGATATACTATGTGAACACTCGGTCTTAGCCGACTCTCCCTGGTTCTTGTACAGGGATGCAGGACTCTGGTAAACCTGGTTACTGAGAGAAGAACCTGGAGAAAGAGAGAGAGAGAAAGCGAGAGAGAGAGAGAGAAAGAGAGAGACAGAGAGAGAGACAGAGAGAGATGAAACAACAGATAAAGAAACATATTCATCTGAAGCATAAAACCAATCAAATGAGGATATTAGTAGTTGATGAAATCAGTGATCTGAATACCTGCAGCCCAGGCTGTGTAACCCATGGTGATGGAGATAAGAATTGTGATCGTGTTGACTCACTGTTAAGGAGACAGAATGAGACAGACAAACCCCTCCTCATGAATTAGAGGTGGCTTCTCATCAACTCATCTCAGTGATCTAATAGAGGGATGCTGCCTCCTTATGAGAACATCTAAAACATCAGAGACCTGAGATGAACCCTGCAGGAGGAGTCTATGTGGGACAGGAAGCAGGGTTTAGTAGAGCAGAGAGGGAGATCTGATGCACTGCTATCTAGAGTTAGCTGATTGATGGTTAAAAACTTATTATGGCTGCAATCCCGTTAACGGGATGATATGACAACAGCCAGTGAAAGTGCAGGGCGCCAAATTCAAAAAACATAAATCTCATAATTAAAATTCCTCAGACATACATGTGTCTTATACCATTTTAAAGGTAATCGTGTTGTTAATCCCACCAATTTCAAATATGCTTTTCAGCGAAAGCCCTACAAACGATTATGTTAGGTCACACCAAACCACAATAAGCATTTTTGCACCAAACCACAGCCATTTTTCCAGCCAAAGATAGCAGTCAGAAAAAGCACAAATAGAGATAAAATTAATCACTAACCTTTGATGCTCTTCATCAGATGACACTCATAGGACTTCATGTTACACAATACATGTATGTTTTGTTTGATAATGTTCATATTTATATAAAATAATCTGAGTTTACATTGGTGCGTTACATTCACTAGTTCCAAAAACATAGAGGGATTTTGCATAGCCACATCATTTCAACAGAAATACTCATCATAAATGTAGATGATAATACAAGTTATACACATGGAATTATAGATATACCTCTCCTTAATGCAACCGCTGTGTCAGAATTCAAAAAAACTTTACGGAAAAAGCAAACCATGCAATAATATGAGACGGAGCTCAGAACAATAGTCAAATTAGCCGCCATGTTGGAGTCAACAGAAACCAGAAATTACATGATAAATATTCCCTTACCTTTGATGATCTTCATCAGAATGCACTCCCAGGAATCCCAGGTCCACAATAAATGCTTGATTTGTTCGATAATGTCCGTTATTTATGTCCAATTAGCTACTTTGGTTAGCGCGTTTGGTAAACAATTCCAAAGTCACGAAGCGCGTTCACTAAAACCTGACGAAATGTCCAAAAGTTCCGTAACAGTCAGTAGAAACATGTCAAACGATGTATTGAATCAATCTTTAGAATGTTGTTAAAATAAATCTTGAATAACGTCCCAACCGGAGAATTAGATTGACTTCAGATGAGCGATGGAACGGAGCTGCCTATCACGTGAACGCGCGTGGTCAAAGAATGTTCACCTCATGGCAGTGGTGACTAATTCTACTCTCATTCGGCTCCCCTTCACATTAGAGTAATCATACAAAGTTCTACAGACTGTTGACATCTAGTGGAAGCCGTAGGGAGTGAATACTCATTCATATCTCGCTGTGATTTCAATGGGATCTTGGTTGAAACTCGACCAGCCTCAGAATTTCCACTTCCTGTTTGGATTTTTTCTCAGGTTTTTGCCTGCCATATGAGTTCTGTTATACTCACAGACATAATTCAAACAGTTTTAGAAACTTCAGAGTGTTTTCTATTCAATACTAATAATAATATGCATATATTTGTAACTAGGACTGAGGAGCAGGCCGTTTACTCTGGGCACCTTTCATCCAAGCTACTCAATACTGCCCCTGCAGCCATAAAAGGTAAAGGAAAGAATCACCCATTTTTAATGTTATATTATTTTTGTGCATCTCTTAGTGATTTTCTATTGATTCCCTGGGTCATGTCATGTTTTAATGTGTATCTGAGTTATTGGCGTTCCATCAGTCAGAAATATGTCCGGTATGACGTAGTACTGTGGTAAAGTCTCTCTAAGTATGACGTAGTACTGTGGTAAAGTCTCTCTCAGTATGACGTAGTACTGTGGTAAAGTCTCTCTCAGTATGACGTAGTACTGTGGTAAAGTCTCTCTCAGTATGACGTAGTACTGTGGTAAAGTCTCTCTCAGTATGAGGTAGTACTGTGGTAAAGTCTCTCTCAGTATGACGTAGTACTGTGGTAAAGTCTCTCTCAGTATGACGTAGTACTGTGGTAAAGTCTCTCTCAGTATGGCGTAGTACTGTGGTAAAGTCTCTCTCAGTATGACGTAGTACTGTGGTAAAGTCTCTCTCACAACACTGGAAGTTAACAGGAATATGAATTGTAGATCACTAAAATGTCTATCAAACATGTCAGATTACAATACTGGCTGATGTCATAACTCAGGACAATGTGTTCTCTCAAATGAGCCATTGATCATTTTTTTGTGATATTCCTACCTGGAGAAACGTGTAATTTAACGTACCTTCTCCGCTATGCAATCTGGTTTTTGAGCTGGTCATGGGTGCACCTCAGCCACGCTCAAGGTCCTAAACGGTATCATAACAGCAATCGATAAAAGACAATACCGTGCAGCCGTCTTAATCGACCTGGCCAAGGCTTTTGACTCTGTCAATCACTGCAATCTTATCGGCAGACTCAACAGCCTTGGTTTCTCAAATGACTGCCTCACCTGGTTCACCAACTACTTCTCAGACAGAGTTCAGTGTGTCAAATCGTCCGGACCTCTGGCAGTCTCTATGGGGGTGCCATAGGGTTCAATTCTCAGGCCGACTCTTTTCTCTGTATACATCAATGATGTTGCTCTTGCTGCTGGTGATTCTCTGATCCACCTCTATGCAGACGACACCATTCTGTATACTTCTGGCCCTTCTTTGGACACTGTGTTAACTAACATCCAGACGAGCATCAATGCCATACAACTCTCCTTCCGTGGCCTCCAACTGCTCTTAAATGCAAGAAAAACTAAATGCATGCTCTTCAACCAATCGCTGCCCGCACCTGCCCGCCTGTCTAGCATCACTACTCTGGACAGTTCTGACTTACAATATGTGGACAACTACAAATACCTAGGTATCTGGTTAGACTGTAAACTCTCCTTCCAGACTCACATTAAGCATCTAAATCCAAAATTAAATCTAGAATCGGTTTTCTATTTCGCAACAAAGCCTCCTTCACTCATGCTGCCAAACATACCCTTGTAAAACTGACTATCCTACCGATTCTTGACTTCGGCGATGTCATTTACAAAATAGCCTCCAACACTCTACTCAGCACACTATATGCAGTCTATCACAGTGCCATCCGTTTTGTCACCAAAGCCCCATATACTACCCACCACTGCGACCTGTATGCTGTCGTTGGCTTCATATTCGTCGCCAGACCAACTGGGTCCAGGTCAACTATAAGTCTTTGCTAGATAAAGTCCTGCCTTATCTCAGCTCACTGGTCACCATAGCAACACCCACCCGTAGCACATGCTCCAGCAGGTATATTACACTCTGGTCACCGCCAAAGCCAATTCCTCATTTGGCCGAATTTCCTTCCAGTTCTCTGCTGCAAATGACTGGAACGAATTGCAAAAATCACTGAAGCTGGAGACTAATATCTCCCTCACTAGCTTTAAACACTTAGGGTTGTTGTCCTGTTGGAAGGTGAACCTTTGCCCCAGTCTGAGGTCCTGAGCACTCTGAGGCAGGTTTTCATCAAGGATCTCTCTGTATGTTGCTCCGTTCATCTTTCCCTCGATCCTGACTAGTTTCCTAGTCCCTGCCGCTGAAAAACATCCACACAGTATGACGCTACCACCACCATGCTTCACCGGAGGGATGATGCCAAGTTTCCTCCAGACGTGACGCTTGGCATTCAGACCAAAGAGTTGAATCTTGGTTTCATCAGAGCAGAGAATCATGAGAGTCCTTTAGGTGCCTTTTGGCCAACTCCAAGTGGGCTGTCATGTGCCTTTTACTGAGGAGTGGCTTCCGTCTGGTCATTCTACCATAAAAGCCTGATTGGTGAAGTGCTGCAGAGATGGTTGTCCTTCTAGAAGGTTCTCCTATCTCAACAGAGGAGATCTCTAACTGACCACATGGGGTTCTTGGTCACCTCCCTGACCAAGGCCATTCTCCCCCTATTGCTCAGTTTGGCAGGGCGGCAAGCTCTAGGTTTTGAATAAAACATGTATTTTTATTTAACCAGGCAAGAACAATTCTTATTTACAATGATGGCCTACACCGACCAAACCCAGACGGGCCATATGTGCGCCTCCCAATGGGACTCCCATAACAGCCGGTTGTGATACAGCCTGGATACGAACCAGGGTGTCTGTAGTGATGCCTCTAGCACTGAGATGCAGTGCATTAGACCGATTTTTTTGGTACCCTTCCCCAGATCTGTGCCAATCCTGTCTCGGAGCTCTACGGACAATTCCTTAGACCTCATGGCTTGGTTTTTGCTCTGACATGCACTGTCAACTGTGGGACCTTTGTCAATATGTGGTATTGCTGAGGATTGTTTATTTATTTAATCCATTTAATAATACGGCTGTCGTAACAATATGTGGAAAAAGTCAAAGTGTCGGAATTCTCTGTATATCCTCATGTCTTTAAAACTCAGCCATCCTCATGTCTCTATCACTCAGCCATCCTCATGTCTCTATCACTCAGCCATCCTCAGGTCTCTATCACTCAGCCATCCTCAGGTCTTTAAAACTCAGCCATCCTCAGGTCTCTATCACTCAGCCATCCTCAGGTCTTTAAAACTCAGCCATCCTCAGGTCTCTATCACTCAGCCATCCTCAGGTCTCTATCACTCAGCCATCCTCAGGTCTCAACCACTCAGCCATGCTCAGGTCTCTACCACTCAGCCATCCTCAGGTCTCTACGACTCAGCCTTCCTCAGGTCTCTAACACTCAGCCATCCTCAGGTCTCTACGACTCAGCCATCCTCAGGTCTCTACTACTCAGCCATCCTCAGGTCTATACTACTCAGCCACACACACTGAATGTTAGGCGGAGCAACACAGGGGAACCCACGAGCAGACTCAGATGAGGAAACAGGGATGAATGAACCAAGATATTTATTGTAACACAGGGAGATATGGAGATCCGGGGAAGCTCAGATGAGTTGTAGAAAACCAGATGTGGAGACTGAGGTTGGAGTGAGCTGGGTAGAACCAGGTGAACAGGTCGGGAGGGGAATCCAAGGTAGTGGTGGTGAGCTGAATCCAGAACAGGGTAGTGGGGTGGTGAGATGTGGAACGGGAGACAGGAGCCAGAGACAGAGCGGTAAACTGCAATGAGAGGATAAACAGCGTCAGGCAGGGAAACAGGCACAGCAGAGTAACAGGATCTTGAATAATTATAAATAGCTAGAAGAACTGACTGAGCAGAGATTACCATCTGGCAGAAAATCACATTGTATGTATTGAGTGTGTGGACAGGTGTCTTTTATACAGGTAACGAGTTCAAACAGGTGCAGTTAATACAGGTAATGAGTGGAGAACAGGAGGGCTTCTTAAAGAAAAACTAACAGGTCTGTGAGAGCCGGAATTCTTACTGGTTGGTAGGTGATCAAATACTTATGTCATGCAATAAAATGCAAATTAATTACTTAAAAATCATACAATGTGATTTTCTAGATTTTTGTTTTAGATTCCGTCTCTCGTGTACCTATGATAAAAATTACAGACCTCTACATGCTTTGTAATTAGGAAAACCTGCAAAATCGGCAGTGTATCAAATACTTCTTCTCCCCACTGTACATATAAACACACACTCATTCACCCATGCTCAGTCACTCAATACAGTACGTAGCCCTTGTATCTGATGATGTCTGGACAGATAAAGTATGACACGCCATACTCTTTTTGTCCAGACAGCATCAGATACATGTTCTACACATACGGAGACAGATGGTCACCAGGACCAGGCCCCCAAGGGCCCTCCCATACCACCTGCCCTGTCTCAGACCCCCTAGGGCCCTCCCATACCACCGGCCCTGGTCCAGGCACCCATAATGTCCCAAATGACACCCTATTCCCTATACAGTGCTCTAACTTTGACCAAGGCCCATAAAGTGCCAATATACCGCATCTTCAAAATGTGTATTGAGAAACACTCCCTCCTTGTGGAGAACTGAGGAAGTGCACCTAAACCATCTAAACTAGCCACTTATAACAGTATCATTACCATCTGTTTGATATCAAATGGTTCATAGCAAAGTGTTGTTGAAGTGGTTGAAGACAGGTGCAGGTGTATAGAGCTGTAGTCAGTATTATATGAGAGGATCAGAGAGGGTTTTTGTAGAGGAGAGAGGGTATAGTGAAACACTGTGCATCACTAGCAGCACAGAAATACACTGCACTGTCTTCAGCTTCTGTCACTTTGGGAATATGTAGATACACCATTTTATTAGCTGCAGCATCTCCACTGACATTAAAACGCCCTTTAAAGGAATCTTCCACCGTTGGACTGGTGAATCTCACATACCCAATGAGTTTCAGAGCAGTGTTTTGGGCTGACTGTTGGTACCAGAGTATCGTGTCGTATCTTGTATCAGTGTGTCTGCAGGTGAGATTAACTTTATCTTCAGGTCCTTTTAGTATTGCAGTAGGAGTCTGGTGAACTTTGTCTGTTGGTGACAGCCCTGTGGATGAAAACAGACAATATGAAATATACAGTATTACTCAGCATATTGACAGCAATATATTTCAGTAGTAAATCTATCTTTCATGAGGGATTTAGTACCTGTCACCCATAGTGGTAGAGTTGCTACATGTATGAGAAGCTTGATCATGTTGATGGTTCTGGAGAGAAGAGTCACATGGACAAGGAGAAAGGGTTTTTTAGATAGTCAGAGATGTGATGTCATCTAGTGGGAGTGTCAAATGTATGTCAGCATCCCAAATGGCTCCCTATTCCCTTTCTAGTGCACTACTTTAGACCAGAGCCCATAGGGGGGAGAGGAGAATAAGGCAATAGAGAAGGGGAGCTGAACTGAGCTGCCGGAGGGGAAGGAAATCATATCACTTTGACGTCAGAACTTGTGTTGATATTCAAGCAGATCCCTTGTTCACCTACAGGTCTCCTGTTCAACTTAAAGGTGTATTGTGGAACATACCGGTATCTACATCATTGAAAGTCTCTTTTAGTCTTTAGATTTGATCTGTGTTATAGATTCTGCAGTCATCACACTAGAAATAGGATGTAATTTGAAGAAATACCTGAACCGTTTCTTCAAGACAACAACATCAACCACATTATTTGGTCTAGAGGTTTGATATCAACTTCCTCCATGTGCTCAGACATCTACAGCGGTGGATAGCAGGTGTGCTGGGTGTTGATGTACACTGCAGTTATGGAGTAGAGGATCAGAAGGGGGGTTTGTAGAAGAGAGAAGGGTATCTACATCACTGTGTTGACTTCAGGTCAGAACAGTAATACACTGCACTGACTTCAGGTCAGAACAGTAATACACTGCACTGACTTCAGGTCAGAACAGTAATACACTGCACTGACTTCAGGTCAGAACAGTAATACACTGCACTGACTTCAGGTCAGAACAGTAATGCACTGCACTGACTTCAGGTCAGAACAGTAATACACTGCACTGACTTCAGGTCAGAACAGTAATACACTGCACTGACTTCAGGTCAGAACAGTAATACACTGCACTGACTTCAGGTCAGAACAGTAATACACTGCACTGACTTCAGGTCAGAACAGTAATACACTGCACTGACTTCAGGTCAGAACAGTAATACACTGCACTGACTTCAGGTCAGAACAGTAATACACTGCACTGACTTCAGGTCAGAACAGTAATACACTGCACTGACTTCAGGTCAGAACAGTAATACACTGCACTGACTTCAGGTCAGAACAGAAATACACTGCACTGACTTCAGGTCAGAACAGTAATACACTGCACTGACTTCAGGTCAGAACAGTAATACACTGCACTGACTTCAGGTCAGAACAGAAATACACTGCACTGACTTCAGGTCAGAACAGTAAGGGAGAGAGAGAGAGGAGAGAGAGAGTAGTCATGTGAATCACATCTATTCAGGGGGGAGTAATGGAATATAACATTGTAATATTGCATAATTTATGTTAATGAGTGATGACACTAAACTGTAAATACTGGTATACTGTACTAGGACAGATATCACCTTGCTTATGCCATCATCCATCTGTGTTTATTCATTGGCACTGAGTCAAAGTCCGTGGTCTAATATTACCATCAGACAGGGTTTTTGTAGAGGGCAGGAGGAAGTTTACATCCCTGTGTTGGCTGGCTGCACAGTAATAAACTGCACTGTGTTCAGGTCCTCTCAGACTCACTAGATGAAGATACGCCTCTTTCCCACCGTCTCCACTCACATTGAAGTGCTTTACAAATGATTTCTCCATGGTTATTGACTTGTAATTTGCATAACCAATGAGTTTCATAGCAGTGTCTCCTGCTGACTGTTTGTACCATAGTATCATGTAGTAGTTAGGGATAGTATGGCTGCAGGTGAGTTGAATGTTTCCTCCAGGTCCTTCTGTTAGTGCCACAGGCCTCTGATGAACCATGCTACTAAACGACTGCCCTGTGGACAGAGAGAGAGAGGAGAGAGGGGAGAAGGTGAGAGGGAGAGAGGAGAGAGGGAGAGAGAGAGAGAGAGAGAGAGAGAGAAGAGAGGTGACAGAGAGAGAGAGGAGAGAGGGAGAGAGAGAGAGGAGAGAGAGGAGAGAGAGGAGAGAGAGAGGAGAGAGGGGAGAAGGTGAGAGGGAGAGAGGAGAGAGGGGAGAAGGTGACAGAGAGAAGGAGCGAGAGAAAGGATATTTTATTCAGTTTGATGACATTCGTAGTCTCGTTAGGCTTCTCATCGTAAGTGATTTAATACCTGTCACCCAGAGTGGTAGAGCTGTCAGGTGAATCAGAACTCTGAACATCATGATGAAGAAGAATATTATGATGATGATGAAGATGATGAATATGCTGAAGAAGACGATGATGATGATTGTCTCCTGGACGAAGCTCTGAGGTGAAAGGAGATTGGCTGTTGTAGTAGCATGTTTCCTTCAGGGTGGTGGATAGTGACAGTGTTAGAGGGAGTGTCAGGAAGCCTGTACTGTAACGCTTGCTCTGAGGACCTCACTGTGAACATGACTGATTACATGATCATGACAATGAAACCATCAGACATTAGAAGAACTAGAGTTAGAGGTCCCCCTACAGTATGTGATCAGACCATCATACATTAGTAGAACTAGAGTTAGAGGTCCCCGTACAGTATGTGATGAGACCATCAGACATTAGAATAACTAGAGTTAGAGGTCCCCCTACAGTATGTGATGAGACCATCTCTTTACATATTATATTACATCCTATTGAAATACTGGGGTTTTTGTGCAGCTGTACTTGTTGTCTGTATCACTGTGTTCACTCACAGCACAGAAGTACATTCCACTGTCTCCTGTCTCCAACTTCTTCACTGTGAAAGATCCCCTCTCAGCTACAGTCTTGTTGGCTGAGAATTTGTCTTCACTGAAGTCTCCATATTCGGCTTTGCTATAACCTTTACCGAACCTCAACCCCGTATCCGGGATCACCCCCCACCCCCCACACACTGATTAGCATAGCTAGCATAGCTTCACAAGTAGATAGTAGCATCTAAATATCATTAAATCACAAGTCCAAGACACCAGATGAAAGATACAGATCTTGTGAATAAAGCCACCATTTCAGATTTTTAAAATGTTTTACAGGGAAGACAAAATATGTAAATCTATTAGCTAAACACGTTAGCAAAATACACCACTATTCTAACTCCATCAGTTTCTTACTCCTTCAGGTGCTATCACCAATTCGGCTCAACTAAGATATTGATAGCCAATAACCTATAAAAAAAACCATCAGATGACAGTCTGATAACATATTCATGGTATAGGATAGTTTTTGTTAGAAAAAAGTGCATATTTCAGGTAGAAATCACAGTTTACAATTGCACCGACCATCACAAATCGACTAGAATTACTAGATAGAGCAACGTGTATGACCAATTTACTCATCATAAAACATTTCATAAAAATAGACAAAGCATAGCAATGGAAAGACCCAGTTCTTGTGATTTCAGACCATATTTCAGATTTTCTAAGCGTTTTTCAGCGAAAACACAATAAATCGATAAGTTAGCATACTACATGTGCAAACGTTACCAGAGCATCGATTCCAGCCAAAGAACGCTATAACGTCAACATCGCCAAAAGATATTAATTTTTTCACTAACCTTCTCAGAATTCTTCCGATGACACTCCTGTAACATCATTTTACAACATACATATACAGTTTGTTCGAAAAGGTGCATATTTAGCCATACAAAACCGTGGTTACACAATAAAAATACTAGGAAATCAAGCCTCAATATGTCTGACGTCATCTATCAGAGTGATCTAGTTTAATTGAAAGCTAATCATATACTTGACTAAAAAATACAGGGTTGACAGGAATCGAAAGACAAATTAGTTCTTAATGCAACCGCTGATTTACATTTGTAAAATTATCCTTACTTTTCAATACAGGGTTCGCCAAGTGAAGCTACACCAAACAAAATGGCGAAATATGCGTTTAAAATATTTCGACAGAACAACAATTTATCATATTAAATATTGCTTACTATGAGCTGTTCTTCCATCATATTCTTGGGCAATGTATCCTTTCTATGTTATAAACGTCTTTTGGTCGATAGATGTCCTCTGTCCTTCGAAATATCCACTAACGATCGAACGGGACTCCAAAACGTGTCCAAAGTTTCAGAGTGCACAACAAAGAAATTCCTCAAAATCGCACTAAACGGATATAATTTCCTATAAAACGGTTTAAATTAACTACCTTATGATGTTTCTAAGTCCTATATCGAATTAAATTACAGACGGATACATTTCAAGTTGATAACCGAGCCTGTGAAAATGGCGTCCGGAGGTCCCTTCCTGCGTAAGGGCGAGCGTCGAAAGGGGGGCTACTCTCACTCCTTGGTCTTTTATAACCTCTGAGAGCTACGGAGAAGGCCCATTCCACTTCTCATTGGTTACTGACATCCAGGGGAAGGCGGGTGCAGTTCGTGTCGTTCCATAGGATAGACAGAGACCTTAAAAACTGATCTGAAACCAGAGCTTCGCTCTCAGACCTTTCACTGTCTGTCATGGATTTCGCTGTAGAAAGAGTTCTGGGTCACCCACAGACATCATTCCAACTTTGTATGAAACTAGAAAGTGTTTTCTTTCCAATAGAATTAATAATATGCATATTGTACGAGCAAGAATTGAGTACTAGGCAGTTTAATTTGGAGACGACAAAATGCTAATTCGGAACAGCACCCCCTGTAGTCGCAAGAAGATAACTACTTGTGTAAACTACCTGCTTCATTCCCTCTCCTGGAAGCTGTCTGTACCAGTACATCTGGTTGTAGGTAGCTCCCTTAGTGTGACTGCAGTTCATCGGAGCATCCCTGTCTTTCAGTTCCCAGAGTATTGTGGGTGTCTGAGTGACTTCACTCCCCTCAACAAGACCTGTAAGGATACAGTGAGAATGAAATCAATAGAGTTAGGTCCAGTTAGACCTGAATACATCAAGACTCAGGTGAAGTGAACATATGCTTGGAAACATCAATATCTATAACTAGAGAAGTCCTTCATTGTAAATAAGAATGTTGTTCTTAACTTTCCTGGTTAAATAAATGAAACATTATGAAACTGTACCTGCAGCACAGAGCAGTGAGACAGTAACAGTGAAGAGAAATGTGAACATGTTTGATCACGTTATATGTGAGAGTGCTGGAAAGAGTCTGGTATCAATGTATATAAAACAAGAGGAGTGTCACATAGATGAATAGATGCCAATCAGTAGACCACGGCAGGTTCCACCATATTCAACATGTCAGTGAAGTGGGAGGGACTGATGATCTGAATACATCATGCTAATTAGTGGTCCAGACTGTAGAGACATTCACATTATTAAAGTTAGAGGTCCCCCTACAGTCCATGATGAGACCATCAGCTCTTTACATATTATAATCTATCCTATAGAGCTCGCCAGCTTGTAGTCCTAAAACACGGAAATGAGTCAGCATTTTCTACCTCTGGTTCGTTGATCATTGCTATGGGAGAAATGAAGAGGTGAAAGAATGGGGTTTTGGGATATAAGGTCTGAAGTTAAAACAGGCTTTGGAGATATTATACATTTTGTTCTGTGCAATAACTTAAGGATCTGACTTTTTTTTTCATTTTTCTCCTAAAATGACAAACCTGAATCTAACTGCCTGTAGCTCAGGACAACGAAGGCAACGATATGCATATTCTTGATACCATATGAAAGGAAACACTTTGAAGTTTGTGGATCTGTGAAATTAATGTAGGAGAATATAACACATTACATCTGGTAAAAGATAATACAAAAGATAACATGCGTTTTTCCCCTCAAAAATGAATCATCTATGAAATGCAAGAGAAAGCCATACTTTCATATTGGAGTCTAGGTGTAATTTATATTTTGGCCACCAGATGGCAGTAGTGTGTTTGCAAAATTTCAGACTGATCCAGTGAAGAATTACATTACTGCACAATATTTTGTATTAATTCTGACAGGAGTTTGCCCAAATGTGTAAATTTTTGGACAATTTAGATATTTTCAAGTACTTAACTACAGAGAACATAGGAAAATGATATGGTAATAACAAATTAAAGTTTACACACTTCCAGAAATGTCATACATGATGGATCATTAGCTCATTCACTAACATTCACACATCTAGATGGCCGGGCGGGGTGGGTGTGGAGCCAGAGACAGCAGTGGGGTCAAACTGTAGAACATAAAACTGGGTTTTAACAAACAAAACTATGCTACATTTTATCTCTGGGACCCTCAGGATGACACATCAGAGCAAAATTACTGAATGTAAGTACATTATTTACCTTCAGAGGTGAATGTATCAAACCAGTTGCCTTGATAAAAGTGTTTTGTTGTTGTGGACTCTCCTCAAACAATAGTATGGTATTTTTTCAATGTAAAGGCTGGTGAACGGGTGAAAGTGAGTGGTGCCCGCTGGACTAGAGAGGCTGTAAGGGCTGCATGTGGGATATTTGGAGCAGAGGTATGAACAGTTGAATGGGAGATGTTTTTAACCATTTCTAATTATTATTACTTGTGGTGTTTCATTTCTTTACTATCAAAAGTCTTCACTTGAATGATGCCAAAGACACAACAGTGGTGTCTCTGAGATCCCAAGTTTGAGGGATCCCTCGTGCACGATTTACCCAGGTCGTCAGGAGAGGTCACCAGGTGGAGATTATTATCCAATCCTCGTCGCCAAATGTGGTGGTTCATTTCTTTACTTTCAAATCAGGAGAGACAAACTTATCACACAAGTCCGAGCTATACTTAAACAAAATCTTTAATAGCGAGAGCTTTGCAATAGCGATGGCCGGTAAACAAATCACCGTTTCTGATGATCCGTTGAGAGACCCGAAACAAAAGTTCAAAGGTTTTATATAGCCAAGACACACCCCTTTCAACCTACATGACGAACAACAGATATATAGAATGGGTCACAAGGTTAAGATTTGTATGAAAGATACCTATAATACATAGCAGACAGTATGCTAAGTCAACAGTTTTCATTGTGTACAGACCAGTGTCTGGCCCTTCGACTCCAAACTGGAACCATCTCTCCCTGGTACTGTATAGAACAGAAACATTAACTCATGTTCTCTGGAATGCTCTTTAGGTTTTATCACCCAAAAGACATCGGACATCTCCTGTCAGTGTAATCTCCCAGATCCTCAGTAGAACAAACACAGTAGTTAAGAATGCTCGATTCTGTTGAAGAAAACGACCATTTAAAGCAATAAACGTATTATAACATTATCTTGCAATTTTCCATTGGGGGAGAGTGTGTTCCACCTGCTAATACCACAGCACGGTGTTGTAGCTGGGGAGAGTGTGTTCCACCTGCTGATACCACAGTACGGTGTTGTAGCTGGGGAGAGTGTGTTCCACCTGCTGATACCACAGTATGGTGTTGTAGCTGGGGAGAGTGTGTTCCACCTGCTGATACCACAGTATGGTGTTGTAGCTGGGGAGAGTGTGTTCCACCTGCTGATACCACAGTATGGTGTTGTAGCTGGGGAGAGTGTGTTCCACCTGTTGATACCACAGTACGGTGTTGTAGCTGGAGAGTGTGTGAACAGGATATCAGTTTCTCCAGAACTCTGAAATACTGAAGATGGAGACTGAAGAACGCTGGAACAGAGGAGTTCACCTGTTACAGAAGAGGAGAGAGAGACCTGTTTGTTATAACTACTGTAGTCTTTCAGGAAATATATGGAATTATAGATTTTTTAGACGGTATCTAACCTGTGTTCCAGAATAATCAAGAGATTCACGTTCATAGGTGGAAAATATCCAACAGTGAAAGATTCTTAGTTCAACAGTGAGTCAAGATGAACATTCAAAAGGACATGGATCTTCAGCTCTCAGACTCCTTACTACACACCATAGTTTACTGGGGTACTGTGTCTGGTGAGTCCACATGGATTTGTTGAGCTGTAACTCCACCTACAGGAAAGACATGATATCATACCATACTGTATCATGGTCTCCTGTATATCAGAGGGAACCTCCCCTTTCTGTTAGACCAGCTGGTGAGTGTTTTGGCATTGAATCAGAGTCAGATACAGTGTGATGTTAATACAGGTGTGATTAGTCTACAGTACACCAGGGAGGAGGTTTTTGTAGAGCAGAGAGGGAGATCTGATGCACTGTGTAAACTAGCAGCACAGTAATACACAGCACTGCTATTTGGAGTTAGTTGATTGATGGTTAAGGTGCTGGTACCACCTGCATTAGCATCTCCTTCTATATCAAATCCAGCCTCAGGAAATCCAGATGTCCCTACCATGTATCCTAATAGCATTAATTCTCTGTAGTTGGATTGCTTGTACCAGAGGATGACATTATAGGTTGATATACTATGTGAACACTCCATCTTAGCAGACTCTCCCTGGTTCTTGTACAGGTCTGCAGGTCTCTGGTAAACCTGGCTACTGAGAGAAGAACCTGGAGAGAGAGACAGAGAGAGAGAGAGAAAGAGAGAGAGAGGTGAAACAACATATAAAGAAACATATTCACTTGAAACATGAAAACTAATCAAATGAGGATATTAGTAGTTGATGAAATCAGTGATGTGAATACCTGCAGCCCAGGCTGTGTAACCCATGGTGATGGAGATAAGAATTGTGATCATGTTGACTCACTGTTAAGGAGACAGAATGAGACAGACAAACCCCTCCTCATGAATTAGAGGTGGCTTCTCATCAACTCATCTCAGTGATCTAATAGAGGGATGCTGCCTCCTTATGAGAACATCTAAAACATCAGAGACCTGAGATGAACCCTGCAGGAGGAGTCTATGTGGGACAGGAGGCAGGGTTTAGTAGAGCAGAGAGGGAGATCTGATGCACTGATATCTGGAGGTAGTTGATTGATGATTAAAGGAAAGATTCACCCATTTTGAATGTTATATAAATTTTTTCCATCTCTGAGTGAGGTTATATTGATGCCATGGGTCATGTCATGTTTTAATGTGTATCTGAGTTATTGGCGTTCCATCAGGCAGAAATCCTTCCGGTTGTCACGTTCTGACCTTTGTTCTTTTGTTATGTCTTTGTTTTAGTATGGTCAGGGCGTGAGTTGGGTGGGTTGTCTATGTTCGTTTTTCTATGTTGTGTTTTGCGTTTGGCCTGGTATGGTTCTCAATCAGAGGCAGGTGTCGTTAGTTGAGTATGATTCTCTGATTGAGAATCATACTTAGGTAGCCTTTTTTCCACCTGTGTTTGGTGGGTGATTATTTTCTGTTCTGTGTTTTGTATTTTCACCGTTCAGGACTGTTTCGTTTCGTTCTCGTGTTTTGTTGTTTTTGTTCAAGTATTCGTTTTCATTAAAAGAGATAATGAATACTTACCACGCTGCACCTTGGTCCTCCTCTCTTTCTCCCAACGACGAACGTTACAGAATCACCCACCACCAAAGGACCAAGCAGCGTGGTAACGGGCAGCAGCAGCAGCAGCAGCGGACGAAATCTCAGGACTCTTGGACATGGGAGGAGATTTTGAACGGAGAAGGACCCTGGGCTCAGGCTGGAGAATATCGCCACCCCAAAGCAGAGCTGGAGGCAGCGAAAGCTGAGCGGCGGTGGTATGAGGAGGCAGCACGGCAGCGCGGTTGGAAGCCCGAGAGGCAGCCCCAAAAATGTATTGGGGGGGGCACACAGGGGGTGTGGCTAAGTCAGGTAGGAGACCTGAGCCAACTCCCCGTGCTTACCGTGGAGAGAGAGGGACCGGGCAGGCACCGTGTTATGCCGTGAGGCGCATGGTGTCCCCGGTGCGCAGGCATAGCCCGGTGCGGTACATAGCAGCGCCTCGTATCGGCCGGTCTAGAGTGGGCATCGAGCCAGGTGCCATGAAGCCGGCTCAGCGCATCTGGTTTCCAGTGCGTCTCCTCGGGCCGGGGTACATGCCCTACGCATGGTGTCCCCGGTTCGCCAGCACAGCCCAGTGCGGGCTATTCCACCTTGCCACACTGGCCTGGCTACGGGGAGCATTCAGCCAGGGTTGGGCAGGCTCGGTGCTCGATACCTGCAGTGCGCCTCCACGGTCCGGTCTATCCATTGCCGCCTCCACGCACCAGCCCTCAGGTGGCAGCCCCCCGCACCAGGCTGTCTCTCCGTGTCCTCCCTACAGGTGCTCCCGCCTGTTCAGTGCTGCCAGAGTCTTCCTCATGCCCAGCGCTGCCAGAGCCGCCCGTCAGCCAGGAGCTGCCAGAGCCGCCCGTCAGCCAGGAGCTGCCAGAGCCGCCCGTCAGCCAGGAGCTGCCAGAGCCGCCCGTCAGCCAGGAGCTGCCAGAGCCGCCCGTCAGCCAGGAGCTGCCAGAGCCGCCCGTCAGCCAGGAGCTGCCAGAGCCTCCCGTCAGCCAGGAGCTGCCAGAGCCTCCCGTCAGCCAGGAGCTGCCAGAGCCGTCCGTCAGCCAGGAGCTGCCAGAGCCGTCCGTCAGCCAGGAGTTGCCAGAGCCGTCCGTCAACCAGGAGCTGCCAGAGCCTCCCGTCAGCCAGAGCCTCCCGTCAGCCAGGAGCTGCCAGAGCCGTCCGTCAGCCAGGAGCTGCCAGAGCCGCCCGTCAGCCAGGAGCTGCCAGAGCCGTCCGTCAGCCAGGAGCTGGCAGAGGCGTCCGTCAGCCAGGAGCTGCCAGAGGCGTCCGTCAGCCAGGAGCTGGCGGAATCGCCCGTCAGCCAGGAGCTGGCGGAATCGCCCGTCACACCGGCGCTGCCGGAATCGCCCTTCACTCCGGAGATGCCGGAATCTCCCGTCCGTCCGGTGCTGCCGGAATCTCCCGTCCATTCGGGACCCGTGGCTAGGGTCCCCAGTCCGAAGGTCGGCGGCGAGGGTCGCCGCGCTAAAGAGGCCACGGAGGCGGTTTAAGAGGCGGAGAAAGACTATGGTGGAGTGGGGTCCACGTCCAGCGCCAGAGCTGCCACCGCGGACAGACACCCACCCAGACCCTCCCCTATAGGTTCAGGTTTTGCGGCCGGAGTCCGCACTTTTGGGGGGGAGGGGGGGGTACTGTCACGTTCTGACCTTAGTTCTTTTGTTATGTCTTTGTTTTAGTATGGTCAGGGCGTGAGTTGGGTATAACTGTTCACAAAAAATATTGTTCTCACATATTAGTGTTATTTAACACTGTAAAATATAGGAATGAGTGGATTTGGGGGGATTATATCTTGTCAATTTTAGGTCTATATTTTTGAAAAATATGTTATTTCAAGCACTTTTGGACAATTACTGTATATCTCCAGACAGAGGAACAGTTATAGGGGTGAGTTGTATCTCCAGACAGAGGAACAGTTATAGTGGTGAGTTGTATCTCCAGACAGGGGAACAGTTATAGTGGTGAGTTGTATCTCCAGACAGAGGAACAGTTATAGTGGTGAGTTGTATCTCCAGACAGAGGAACAGTTATAGTGGTGAGTTGTATCTCCAGACAGAGGAACTAATGAGATGTCTTTGCTGTGGTAACACATTATTTAAGGGTCCATAATAATCCATTTACAAGGCATTTACAAACCGTTTATGAATCATTACTAACACGTTTGTAAATGTTAGTAGGCTAGTTATTTATAAATGTGTATACATCTCTATACTGTCTTAAATGTCCTGTGTTGTTTGCTTGTTCTATTTCAACAGGAATGTCTTCCAATAGCATGGTCATCTTTCTGGGAGAAATTACACTGGTCACTCAAAACATGTATCAAGTATTTATAAAGTATAAATAGCACTCTCTTTAGATGTGGGACTGCAATAAGACCTGACGGGTGATTAGATTAGTACATGGTTTAATAATGTTTAGAGTGAATTAATAAATGTTGACCACAACTACTGCCGGCCCTGGTCCAGGCCCCCTAGGGCCCTCCCATACCACCGGTCCTGGTACAGGCCCCCTAGGGCCCTCCCATACCACCGGCCCTGGTCCAGGCCCCCTAGGGCCCTCCCATACCACCGGCCCTGGTCCAGGCCCCATAGGATCCCCCCATACCACCGGCCCTGGTCCAGGCCCCCTAGGGCCCTCCCATACCACCGGCCCTGGTCCAGGCCCCCTAGGGCCCTCCCATACCACCGGCCCTGGTCCAGGCCTCCTAGTGCCCTCCAATAGCACCGGCCCTGGCCCAGGCCCCCTAGTGCCCTCCCATACCATCAACCCTGGTCCAGGCCCCCTAGGGCCCTCCCATACCACCGGCCCTGAACCTGGCCCCCTAGGGCCCTCCCATACCACCAGCCCTGGTCCAGGCCCCCTAGGGCCCTCCCATACCACCGGCCCTGGTCCAAGCCCCCTAGGGCCCTTCAATAGCACCGGCCCTGGCCCCCTAGGGCCCTCCCATACCACCGACCCTGGTCCAGGCCCCCTAGGGCCCTTCAATAGCACCGGCCCTGGCCCAGGCCCCCTAGGGCCCTCCCATACCACCGACCCTGGTCCAGGCCTCCTAGTGCCCTCCCATACTGCCGGCCCTGGTCCAGGCCCCATAGGATCCCCCCATACCACCGGCCCTGGTCCAGGCCCCCTAGGGCCCTCCCATACCACCGGCCCTGGTCCAGGCCCCCTAGGGCCCTCCCATACCACCGGCCCTGGTCCAGGCCTCCTAGTGCCCTCCAATAGCACCGGCCCTGGCCCAGGCCCCCTAGTGCCCTCCCATACCATCAACCCTGGTCCAGGCCCCCTAGGGCCCTCCCATACCACCGGCCCTGAACCTGGCCCCCTAGGGCCCTCCCATACCACCAGCCCTGGTCCAGGCCCCCTAGGGCCCTCCCATACCACCGGCCCTGGTCCAAGCCCCCTAGGGCCCTTCAATAGCACCGGCCCTGGCCCCCTAGGGCCCTCCCATACCACCGACCCTGGTCCAGGCCTCCTAGTGCCCTCCCATACTGCCGGCCCTGGTCCAGGCCCCCTAGGATCCCCCCACACCACCAGCCCTGGTCCAGGCCCCCTATGGCCCTCCCATACCATCAGCCCTGGTCCAGGACCATAAACCTAATAATGAGGTGTATTCATCCCAAATGACACCCTAATCCCTATATATGGGCACTAACTTTGACCAAGGCCTATATTGGGCCACTATACAGCATCTTCTAAATGTGTGGAGAAACACTCCCTCCTGGTGGAGAACTGAGGAAGTACACGTAAACCATCTAAACTAGCCACTTATAACAGTATCATTACCATCTGTTTGATATCAAATGGTTCATAGCAAAGTGTTGTTGAAGTGGTTGAAGACAGGTGCAGGTGTATAGAGCTGTAGTCAGTATTATATGAGAGGATCAGAGAGGGTTTTTGTAGAGGAGAGAGGGTATAGTGAAACACTGTGCTTTACTAGCAGCACAGAAATACACTGCACTGTCTTCAGCTTCTGTCACTTTGGGAATATGTAGATACGCCATTTTATTAGCTGCAGCATCTCCACTGACATTAAAACGCCCTTTAAAGGAATCTTCCACCGTTGGACTGGTGTTCCTCACATACCCAATGAGTTTCAGAGCAGTGTTTTGGGCTGACTGTTGGTACCACAGTATCATGTAGTAACTTGAAACAGTGTGTCTGCAGGTGAGATTAACTTTATCTTCAGGTCCTTTTAGTATTGCAGTAGGAGTCTGGTGAACTTTGTCTGTTGGTGACAGCCCTGTGGATGAAAACAGACAATATGAAATATACAGTATTACTCAGCATATTGACAGCAATATATTTCAGTAGTAAATCTATCTTTCATGAGGGATTTAGTACCTGTCACCCATAGTGGTAGAGTTGCAACATGTATGAGAAGCTTGATCATGTTGATGGTTCTGGAGAGAAGAGTCACATGGACAAGGAGAAAGGGTTTTCAGATAGTCAGAGATGTGATGTCATCTAGTGGGAGTGTCAAATGTATGTCAGCATCCCAAACGGCTCCCTATTCCCTTTCTAGTGCACTACTTTAGACCAGAGCCCATAGGGGGGAGAGGAGAATAAGGCAATAGAGAAGGGGAGCTGAACTGAGCTGCCGGAGGGGAAGGAAATCACATCACTTTGACGTCAGAACTTGTGTTGATATTCAAGCAGATCCCTTGTCCACCTACAGGTCTCCTGTTCAACTTAAAGGTGTATTGTGGAACATACCGGTGTCTACATCATTGAAAGTATTTGTCTCTTTTAGTCTTTAGATTTGATCTGTGTTATAGATTCTGCAGTCATCACACTAGAAATAGGATGTAAAGTGAAGAAATACCTGAACCGTTTCTTCAAGACAACAACATCAACCACATTATTTGGTCTAGAGGTTTGATATCAACTTCCTCCATGTGCTCAGACATCTACAGCGGTGGATAGCAGGTGTGCTGGGTGTTGATGTACACAGCAGTTATGGAGTAAAGGATCAGAAGGGGGGTTTGTAGAAGAGAGAAGGGTATCTACATCACTGTGTTGACTTCAGGTCAGAACAGTAATACACTGCACTGACTTCAGGTCAGAACAGTAATACACTGCACTGACTTCAGGTCAGAACAGTAATACACTGCACTGACTTCAGGTCAGAACAGTAATACACTGCACTGACTTCAGGTCAGAACAGTAATACACTGCACTGACTTCCGGTCAGAACAGTAATACACTGCACTGACTTCAGGTCAGAACAGTAACACACTGCACTGACTTCAGGACAGAACAGTAATACACTGCACTGACTTCAGGTCAGAACAGTAATACACTGCACTGACTTCAGGTCAGAACAGTAATACACTGCACTGACTTCAGGTCAGAACAGTAATACACTGCACTGACTTGAGGTCAGAACAGTAATACACTGCACTGACTTGAGGTCAGAACAGTAATACACTGCACTGACTTGAGGTCAGAACAGTAATACACTGCACTGACTTCAGGTCAGAACAGTAATACACTGCACTGACTTCAGGTCAGAACAGTAATACACTGCACTGACTTCAGGTCAGAACAGTAATACACTGCACTGACTTCAGGTCAGAACAGTAATACACTACACTGACTTCAGGTCAGAACAGTAATACACTGCACTGACTTCAGGTCAGAACAGTAATACACTGCACTGACTTCAGGTCAGAACAGTAATACACTGCACTGACTTCAGGTCAGAACAGTAATACACTGCACTGTCTTCAGGTCAGAACAGTAATACACTGCACTGACTTCAGGTCAGAACAGTAATACACTGCACTGACTTCAGGTCAGAACAGTAATACACTGGACTGACTTCAGGTCAGAACAGAAGCTGAAAACATACTTATTTCAATCAATTTCCAGGGATTTCAAAGTGCTCTTTGAAAGAGAGAGGGGGGGTGGGCAGGGGAGGCGGGGAGAGAGAGAGAGGGGGGGGGGGGGGGGGCAAGGGGATATATAGAGAGAGAGGAGAGAGAGAGGGGGGAGTTAGAGGTCCCCCTACAGTATGTGATGAGACCATCTCTTTACATATTATATTACATCCTATTGAAATACTGGGGTTTTTGTGCAGCTGTACTTGTTGTCTGTATCACTGTGTTGACTCACAGCACAGAAGTACATGCCGCTGTCTCCTGCCTCCAACTTCTTCACCTTGAAAGATCCCCTCTCAACTACAGTCTTGTTGGCTGAGAATTTGTCTTCACTGAATTCCCCTGAATACTCAGGTTTGGAACTGGGAGTAGTGAAGGCTACCTGCTTCATTCCCTCTCCTGGAAGCTGTCTGTACCAGTACATCTGAATGTGTCTTACATCCTTAGTGTGACTGCAGTTCATCTGAGCATCCCTGTCTTTCAGTTCCCAGAGTATGGTGGGTGTCTGAGTGACTTCACTCCCCTCAACAAGACCTGTAAGGATACAGTGAGAATGAAATCAATAGAGTTAGGTTCAGTTAGACCTGAATACATCAAGACTCAGGTGAAGTGAACATCTGCTTGGAAACATCAATATCTATAACTAGAGAAGTCCTTCATTGTAAATAAGAATGTTGTTCTTAACTTTCCTGGTTAAATAAATGAAACATTATGAAACTGTACCTGCAGCACAGAGCAGTGAGACAGTAACAGTGGAGAGAAATGTGAACATGTTTGATCACGTTATATGTGAGAGTGCTGGAAAGAGTCTGGTATCAATGTATATAAAACAAGAGGAGTGTCACATAGATGAATAGATGCCAATCAGTAGACCACGGGAGGTTCCACCATATTCAACATGTCAGTGAAGTGGGAGGGACTGATGATCTGAATACATCATGCTAATTAGTGGTCCAGACTGTAGAGACATTCGCATTATTAAAGTTAGAGGTCCCCCTACAGTCCATGATGAGACCATCAGCTCTTTACATATTATATTCTATCCTATAGAGCTCGCCAGCTTGTAGTCCTAAAACACGGAAATGAGTCAGCATTTTCTACCTCTGGTTCGTTGACCATTGCTGTGGGAGAAATGAAGGGGGAAAATAATGGGGTTTTGGGATATAAGGTCTGAAGTTAAAAGGCTTTGCAGATATTGTACGTTTTGTTCTGTGCAGTAACTTAAGGATCTGACCTTTTTTTCCCAAATTTCTACTATAATGACATACCTGAATCTAACTGCCTGTAGCTCAGGACCTGAAGCAAGGATATGCATATTCTTGATCCCATTTGAAAGGAAACACTTTGAAGTTTGTGGATCTGGGAAATTAATGTAGGAGAATATAACACATTACATCTGGTAAAATATCAGTAAAAACAAAACATACGTTTTCCTGACCGAAAAAATTTATCGTCTTTGAAATGCAAGAGAAAGGCCATACTTTCAGATTGGAGTCTAGGTGTAATTTAAATTTTAGCCACCAGATGGCAGTAGTGTGTGTGAAAAGTTTCAGACTGATCCAGTGAAGAATTGCATTACTGCACAATATTTTGAAATAATCCTGACAGGAGTTTTACCAAATGTGCCATTTTTGGTCCATTGATATATTTTCAAGTACATAACTATAGAGAACACAGACAAATTATATGGTAATATCAAATTAGAGTTTACACACTTCCAGGAATGTCATACATGATGGATCATTAGCTCATTCACTAACATTCACACATCTAGATGGCTGGGCGGGGTGGGTATGAAGCCAGAGACAGCAGTGGGGTCAAACTGTAGAACATAAAACTAGATTTTATCAAACAAAACTATGCTACATTTTATCTCTGGGACCCTCAGGATGACACATCAGAGCCAGATTACTGAATGTAAGTACATTATTTACCTTCAGAGGTGAATGTATCAAACCAGTTGCCCTGATAAAAGTGTTTTGTTGTTGTGGACTCTCCTCAAACAATAGCATGGTATTTTAGTCAATGTAATAACTACTGATGAACGGGTGAAAGTGAGTGGTGCCCGCTGGGCTAGAGCGGCTGTAAGGGCTTCATGTGGGATATTTGGAGCAGAGGTATGAATAGTTGAATGGGAGATGTTTTTAACCATTTAAAATTATTATAAATACATTTTATCGTTTGGGAAACACCAGTGAATTTAACCAAGAAGGTAATGTCATCTAAAACAATAATTGGGTTCCATTATGTGGAACAACGTCTGAGACTGATGTAAATGTTCCACCTGCTGATACCACAGTATGGTGTTGTAGCTGGGGAGAGTGTGTTCCACCTGCTGATACCACAGTATGGTGTTGTAGCTGGGGAGAGTGTGTTCCACCTGCTGATACCACAGTATGGTGTTGTAGCTGGGGAGAGTGTGTTCCACCTGCTGATACCACAGTATGGTGTTGTAGCTGGGGAGAGTGTGTTCCACCTGCTGATACCACAGTATGGTGTTGTAGCTGGGGAGAGTGTGTTCCACCTGCTGATACCACAGTATGGTGTTGTAGCTGGGGAGAGTGTGTTCCACCTGCTGATACCACAGTATGGTGTTGTAGCTGGGGAGAGTGTGTCCCACCTGCTGATACCACAGTATGGTGTTGTAGCTGGGGAGAGTGTGTTCCACCTGCTGATACCACAGTAAGGTGTTGTAGCTGGGGAGAGTGTGTTCCACCTGCTGATACCACAGTATGGTGTTGTAGCTGGGGAGAGTGTGTTCCACCTGCTGATACCACAGTATGGTGTTGTAGCTGGGGAGAGTGTGTTCCACCTGCTGATACCACAGTATGGTGTTGTAGCTGGGGAGAGTGTGTTCCACCTGCTGATACCACAGTATGGTGTTGTAGCTGGGGAGAGTGTGTTCCACCTGCTGATACCACAGTATGGTGTTGTAGCTGGGGAGAGTGTGTTCCACCTGCTGATACCACAGTATGGTGTTGTAGCTGGGGAGAGTGTGTTCCACCTGCTGATACCACAGTATGGTGTTGTAGCTGGGGAGAGTGTGTTCCACCTGCTGATACCACAGTATGGTGTTGTAGCTGGGGAGAGTGTGTTCCACCTGCTGATACCACAGTATGGTGTTGTAGCTGGGGACAGTTTGTCAACAGAACGGGACAGCAGTTTCTCCAGAACTCTGAAATACTGAAGATGGAGACTGAAGAACGCTGGAACAGAGGAGTTCACCTGTTACAGAAGAGGAGAGAGAGACCTGTTTGTTATAACTACTGTAGTCATTCGGGAAATATATGGAATTATAGATTATTTTAGATGGTATCTAATCTGTGTTCAAGAATAATGAGAGATTCACGTTCATCGGTGGAAAATATCCAACAGTGAAATATTCTTAGTTTAACACTGAGTCAAGATTAACATTCAAAAGGACATGGATCTTCAGCTCTCAGACTCCTTACTACACACCATAGTTTACTGGGGTACTGTGTCTGGTGAGTCCACATGGATTTGTTGAGCTGTAACTCCCCCTACAGCAAAGACATGATATCATACCATACTGTATCATGGTCTCCTGTATATCAGAGGGAACCTCCCCTTTCTGTTAGACCAGCTGGTGAGTGTTTTGGCATTGAATCAGAGTCAGATACAGTGTGATGTTAATACAGGTGTGATTAGTCTACAGTACACCAGGGAGGAGGTTTTTGTAGAGCAGAGAGGGAGATCTGATGCACTGTGTAAACTAGCAGCACAGTAATACACAGCACTGCTATTTGGAGTTAGTTGATTGATGGTTAAGGTGCTGGTACCACCTGCATTGGCATCTCCTTCTATATCAAATCCAGTCTCAGGAAATCCAGTTTTCAATTGCATGTATCCTAAAAACACCAATTCTCTGTAGTTGGATTGCTTGTACCAGAGGATGACATTATAGGTTGATATACTATGTGAACACTCCATCTTAGCCAACTCTCCCTGGTTCTTGTACAGGGCTGCAGGTTTCTGGTGAACCTGGTTACTGAGAGAAGAACCTGGAGAGAGAGAAAGAGATTGAGAGAGAGAGTGAGAGAGACAAACATATTCACCTGAAACATAAAAACCAATCAAATGAGGATATTAGTAGTTGATGAAATCAGTGATGTGAATACCTGCAGCCCAGGCTGTGTAACCCATGGTGATGGAGATAAGAATTGTGATCATGTTGACTCACTGTTAAGGAGACAGAATGAGACAGACAAACCCCTCCACATGAATTAGAGGTGGCTTCTCATCAACTCATCTCAGTGATCTAATAGAGGGATGCTGCCTCCTTATGAGAACATCTAAAACATCAGAGACCTGAGATGAACCCTGCAGGAGGAGTCTATGTGGGACAGGAAGCAGGGTTTAGTAGAGCAGAGAGGGAGATCTGGCAAGATAGAACAGCACACTCTGGTAAGACGAGGGAGGGCGGTCTGTGCATATTTGTAAACAACAGCTGGTGCACGAAATCTAAGGAAGTCTCTAGATTTTGCTCACCTGAAGTAGAGTATATTGTGATAAATTGCAGGCCACACTACTTGCCAAGAGAGTTTTCAGCTATACCTTTTGTGGCAATTTTTTTACCACCACAGACAGATGCTGGCACTAAGACCGCACTCAGTCAGCTGTATAAGGAAATAATCAAACAGGAAAACGCTCACCCAGAGGCGGCGCTCCTTGTGGCCGGAGACTTTAATGCAGGGAAACTTAAATCAGTTCAACCAAATTTCTATCAACATGTTAAATGTGCAACCAGAGGGAATACAATTCCAGTTCACCTGTACTCCACACACAGAGACGTGTACAAAGCTCTCCCTCTCCAACCACAACTCTATCCTCCTGATTCCTGCTTACAAGCAGAGATGAAAGCAGGAAGCACCAGTGACTCGGTCTATTAAAAAGTGGTTAGATGAAGCAGATGCTAAACTACAGGACTGTTTCGCTGTCACAGACTGGAACATGTTCCGGGATTCCTCCGATGGCATTGAGGAGTACACCACATCAGTCACTGGCTTTATCAATAAGTGCATCGAGGACGTCGTCCCTACAGTGACTGTACGTACATACCCCAACCAGAAGCCATGGATTACAGGCAACATTCGCACTGAGCTAAAGGGTAGAGCTGCCGCTTTCAAGGCGCGGGACTCTAACCCGGAAGCTTACAAGAAATCCTGCTATGCCCTGCGACGAACCATCAAACAGGCAAAGCGTCAATACAGGGCTAAGACTGAATCATACTACACCGGCTCCAACGCTCGTCTTATGTGGCAGGGCTTGCAAACTATTACAGACTACAAAGGAAAGCACAGCCGCGAGCTGCCCAGTGACACGAGCCTACCACACGAGCTAAACCACTTCTTTGCTCGCTTCGAGGCAAGCAACACTGAGGCATGCATGAGAGCATCAGCTGTTCCGGACGACTGTGTGATCACGCTCTCCGTAGCCGACATGAGTAAGGCCTTTAAACAGGTCAACATACACAAGGCTGCGGAGCCAGACGGATTACCAGCATGTGCTGACCAACTGGCAGGGGTCTTCACTGACATTTTCAACATGTCGCTGATTGAGTCTGTAATACCAACATGTGTCAAGCAGACCACCATAGTCCCTGTACCCAAGAACACAAAGGCAACCTGCATAAATGACTACAGGCCCGTAGCACTCGTCCGTAGCCATGAAGTGCTTTGAAAGGTTGGTAATGCTCACATCAAAACAATTCTCCCAGAAACCCTAGACCCACTCCAATTTTCATACCGCCCAAACAGATCCACAGATGATGCAATCTCTATTGTACTCAAATCAAATCAAATGTATTTATATAGCCCTTCTTACATCAGCTGATATCTCAAAGTGCTGTACAGAAACCCAGCCTAAAACCCCAAACAGCAAGCAATGCAGGTGTAGAAGCACGGTGGCTAGGAAAAACTCCCTAGAAAGGCCAAAACCTAGGAAGAAACCTAGAGAAGAACCAGGCTATGAGGGGTGGTCAGTCCTCTTCTGGCTGTGCCGGGTGGAGATTATAACAGAACATGGCCAAGATGTTCAAATGTTCATAAATGACCAGCATGGTCAAATAATAATAATCACAGCAGTTGTCGAGGGTGCAACAAGTCAGTACCTCAGGAGTAAATGTCAGTTGGCTTTTCATAGCCGATCATTGAGAGTATCTCTACCGCTCCTGCTGTCTCTAGAGAGTTGAAAACAGCAGGTCTGGGACAGGTAGCACGTCCGGTGAACAGGTCAGGGTTCCATAGCCGCAGGCAGAACAGTTGAAACTGGAGGTGGACTGGGGACAGCAAGGAGTCATCATGCCAGGTAGTCCTGAGGCATGGTCATAGGGCTCAGGTCCTCCGAGAGAGAGAAAGAAAGAGAGAAAGAGAGAATTAGAGAGAGCATACTTAAATTCACACAGGACACCGGATAAGACAGGAGAAGTACTCCAGATATAACAGACTGACCCTAGCCCCCCGACACATAAACTACTGCAGCATAAATAATGGAGGCTGAGACAGGAGGGGTCAGGACACACTGTGGCCCCATCCGATGATACCCCCGGACAGGGCCAAACAGGCAGGATAAGCCCCCACACCACTAGAGGGATATCTTCAACCACCAACTTACCATCCTGAGACAAGGCCAAGTATAGCCCACAAAGATCTCTGCCACGGCACAACCCAAGGGGGGCCGCCAACCCAAAGAGGAAGATCACGTCAGCGACTCAACCCACTCAAGTGACGCACCCCTCCTAGGGACGGCATTGAAGAGCACTGTAATAGCCCCTGTAATAGGGTTAGAGGCAGATAATCTCAGTGGAGAGAGGGGAACCGGCCAGGCAGAGACAGCAAGGATGGTCCGTTGCTCCAGAGCCTTTCCGTTCACCTTCACACTCCTGGGCCAGACTACACTCAATCATATGACCAATCATATAACCTACTGAAGAGATGAGTCTTCAGTAAAGACTTAAAGGTTGAGACCGAGTCTGCGTCTCTCACATGGGTAGGCAGAACATTCCATAAAAATGGAGCTCTATAGGAGAAACCCCTGCCTCCAGCTGTTTGCTTAGAAATTCTAGGGACAATTAGGAGGCCTGCGTCTTGTGACCGTAGCGTACATGTAGGTATGTACGGCAGGACCAAATCGGAAAGATAGGGAGGAGCAAGCCCATGTAATGCTTTGTAGGTTAGCAGTAAAACCTTGAAATCACTCCACACTGCCCTTTCCCAAAGGACAAAAGGAACACCTATGTGAGAATGCTGGTCAATGACTACAGCTCAGCGTTCAACAACATCAAAGCTCATCACTAAGCTAAGGATCCTGGTACTTAACACCTCAACTGGATCCTGGACTTCCTGACGGGCCGCCCCCAGGTGGTAAGGGATGGTAACAACACAACTACAGCGCTGATCCTCAACACGGGGACCCCTCAGGGCTGCGTGCTCAGTCCCCTCTTGTACTCCCTTTTCACTTATGAATCCATGGCCAGGCACGACTCCAACACCATCATCAAGTTTGCCAATGACAGAACAGTGGTAGGCCTGATCACCAACAATGATGAGACGTCCTATAGGGAGGAGTTCAGAGACCTGGCCGTGTGGTGCCAGGACAGCAACCTCTCCCTCAACGTGATCAAGACAAAGCAGATGATTGTGGACTACAGGAAAAGGAGGACCAAGCACGCCCCCATTCTCATCGACGGGGCTGTAGTGGAACAGGTTGAGAGCTTCAAATTCCTTGGTGTCCACATCAACAACAAACTATCATGGTCCCAACACACCAAGACAGTCGTGAAGAGGGCACGACAAAGCCTATTCCCCCCCAGGAGACTGAAAAGATTTGGATTGGGTCCTCAGATCCTCAAATGGTTCTACAGCTGCACCATCGAGAGCATCCTGACTCGTTGCATCACTGCCTGTTTTGGCAACTGCTCAGCCTCCCACCACAAGGCACTACAGAGGGTAGTGCGTACGGCCCAGGACATCACTGGGGCCAAGCTTGCTGCCATCCCGGACCTCTATACCAAGCAGTGTCAGAGGAAGGCCCTAAAAATTGTCAAACTCCAGCCACCCTAGTCATAGACTGTTCTCTCTGCTATCACACAGCAAGAGGTACCGGACCGCCAAGTCTAGGTACAAAAGGCTTCATAACAGCTTCTACCCCCAAGCCAGAAGACTCCTGAACAGCTAATCAAAGGGCTCCCCAGACCCGTCTTTTACACTGCTGCAACTCTCTGTTTATTGTCTATGCATAGTCACTTTAACTCTACATGTACATATTACCTCAATAACCTTGACTAACCGGTGCCCCCGCACATTGACTCTGTATCTATTTTTTACTTAACACTTTTTTTTTCTTAAAAACTTCTTAATGCATTGTTGGTTGAGGGCATTTAAGTAAGCATTCAATGTAAAGTCTATACCTGCTGTATTCGGTGCATGTGACAAATAAAATTGAATGTGATTTGACATGCCAATCTCCTTTTGTCCAGACAGCATCAGATACATGGTCTACACATACGGAGACAGAGGGGAGCTGTTTCACTGTCCAGACAGCATCAGATACATGGTCTACACATACGGAGACAGAGGGGAGCTGTTTCACTGTCCAGACAGCATCAGATACATGGTCTACACATACGGAGACAGATGGGAGCTGTTTCACTGTCCAGACAGCATCAGATACATGGTCTACACATACGGAGACAGAGGGGAGCTGTTTCACTGTCCAGACAGCATCAGATACATGGTCTACACATACGGAGACAGAGGGGAGCTGTTTCACTGTCCAGACAGCATCAGATACATGGTCTACACATACGGAGACAGATGGGAGCTGTTTCACTGTCCAGACAGCATCAGATACATGGTCTACACATACGGAGACAGAGGGGAGCTGTTTCACTGTCCAGACAGCATCAGATACATGGTCTACACATACGGAGACAGAGGGGAGCTGTTTCACTGTCCAGACAGCATCAGATACATGGTCTACACATACTGAGACAGAGAGGTGCTGTTTCACTGTCCAGACAGCATCAGATACATGGTCTACACATACGGAGACAGAGGGGAGCTGTTTCACTGTCCAGACAGCATCAGATACATGGTCTACACATACTGAGACAGAGAGGTGCTGTTTCACTGTCCAGACAGCATCAGATACATGGTCTACACATACGGAGACAGAGGGGAGCTGTTTCACTTGATCGGATGCATTATCTGAGATTGATGTGTCTTTCTGTTTGTGTGCGTCTTGGTAAAATAAATTATTAATATTTAAACATTTTACTTAGAAAGGCAAGGAGGTACGGTAGGGCGGGCCAGGCCCCTGCCTTACATACCACCGGCACTTGTCCAGGCCCCCTAGGGCCCTCCCATACCACCGGCCCTGGTCCAGGCCTCCTTGGTGCCCTCCCATACCACCGGCCCTGGTCCAGGCCTCCTTGGTGCCCTCCCATGCCACCGGCCCTGGTCCAGGCCCCCTAGGGCCCTCCCATACCACTGACCCTGGTCCAGCCACCCTAGGGACTTCGCATACTACCGGACCAATTCCAGGCCCGCTAGGATCCTCCTATACCACCGGCCTTGGCACAAGCCCCCTAGGGCCCTCCCATACCACCGGCCCTGGTCCAGACCCCCTAGGGCCCTCCAAAACCACCGGCCCTGGTCCAGACCCCCTAGGGCCCTCCCATACCGCCTGGCCCTGGTCCAGGCCCACACACATTTAGAAAGCGCCTGAATCCCAAATGACACCCTATTCCCTATATAGGGCACTAACTTTGACCAGGGACCATAGAGTGCCACCATACAGCATCTTCTAAATGTGTGTTGAGAAACACTCCCTCCTGGTGGAGAACTGAGGAAGTGCACCTTAACCATCTAAACTAGCCACTTATAACAGTATCATTACCATCTGTTTGATATCAAATGGATCATAGCAAAGTGTTTGAAGTGGTTGAAGACAGGTGCAGGTGTATAGAGCTGTAGTCAGTATTATATGAGAGGATCAGAGAGGGTTTTTGTAGAGGAGAGAGGGTATAGTAAAACACTGTGCTTCACTAGCAGCACAGAAATACACTGCACTGTCTTCAGCTTCTGTCACTTTGGGAATATGTAGATACGCCATTTTATTAGCTGCACCATCTCCACTGACATTAAAACGCCCTTTAAAGGAATCTTCCACCGTTGGACTGGTGTATCTCACATACCCAATGAGTTTCAGAGCAGTGTTTTGGGCTGACTGTTGGTACCACAGTATCATGTCGTATCTTGTATCAGTGTGTCTGCAGGTGAGATTAACTTTATCTTCAGGTCCTTTTAGTATTGCAGTAGGAGTCTGGTGAACTTTGTCTGTTGGTGACAGCCCTGTGGATGAAAACAGACAATATGAAATATACAGTATAACTCAGCATATTGACAGCAATATATTTCAGTAGTAAATCTATCTTTCATGAGGGATTTAGTACCTGTCACCCATAGTGGTAGAGTTGCTACATGTATGAGAAGCTTGATCATGTTGATGGTTCTGGAGAGAAGAGTCACATGGACAAGGAGAAAGGGTTTTCAGATAGTCAGAGATGTGATGTCATCTAGTGGGAGTGTCAAATGTATGTCAGCATCCCAAATGGCACCCTATTCCCTTTCTAGTGCACTACTTTAGACCAGAACCCATAGGGGGGAGAGGAGAATTAGGCAATAGAGAAGGGGAGCTGAACTGAGCTGCCGGAGGGGAAGGAAATGACATCACTTTGACGTCAGAACTTGTGTTGATATTCAAGCAGATCCCTTGTTCACCTACAGGTCTCCTGTTCAACTTAAAGGTGTATTGTGGAACATACCGGTATCTACATCATTGAAAGTCTCTTTTAGTCTTTAGATTTGATCTGTGTTATAGATTCTGCGGTCATCACACTAGAAATAGGATGTAAAGTGAAGAAATACCTGAACCGTTTCTTCAAGACAACAACATCAACCACATTATTTGGTCTAGAGGTTTGATATCAACTTCCTCCATGTGCTCAGACATCTACAGCGGTGGATAGCAGGTGTGCTGGGTGTTGATGTACACTGCAGTTATGGACTAAAGGATCAGAAGGGGGGTTTGTAGAAGAGAGAAGGGTATCTACATCACTGTGTTGACTTCAGGTCAGAACAGTAATACTCTGCACTGACTTCAGGTCAGAACAGTAATACACTGCACTGACTTCAGGTCAGAACAGTAATACACTGCACTGTCTTCAGGTCAGAACAGTAATACACTGCACTGACTTCAGGTCAGAACAGTAATACACTGCACTGTCTTCAGGTCAGAACAGTAATACACTGCACTGACTTCAGGTCAGCACAGTAATACACTGAACTGACTTCAGGTCAGAACAGTAATACACTGCACTGACTTCAGGACAGAACAGTAATACACTGCACTGACTTCAGGTCAGAACAGTAATACACTGCACTGACTTCAGGTCAGAACAGTAATACACTGCACTGACTTCAGGTCAGAACAGTAATACACTGCACTGACTTCAGGTCAGAACAGTAATACACTGCACTGACTTTAGGTCAGAACAGTAATACACTGCACTGACTTCAGGTCAGAACAGTAATACACTGCACTGACTTCAGGTCAGAACAGTAATACACTGCACTGACTTCAGGTCAGAACAGTAATACACTGCACTGACTTCAGGTCAGAACAGTAATACACTGCACTGACTTCAGGTCAGAACAGTAATACACTGCACTGACTTCAGGTCAGAACAGTAATACACTGCACTGACTTCAGGTCAGAACAGAAGCTGAAGAGATGCTTCTTTCGATCCATTTCCAAGGATTTCAAAGTGCTCTTAAAATGATCCTTCAACTGTCTGACTTTTATTATACACATATCCAATCAGTAGTGGACTAGTATCATCTATTGACTGCTGGTACCATAATATAGTATTGTATGAACTAGTAGTATGGCTGCTGGTACCATAATATAGTATTGTATAAACTAGTAGTATGGCTGCTGGTACCATTTTATAGTATTGTATAAACTAGTAGTAAGGCTGCTGGTACCATAATATAGTATTGTATAAACTAGTAGTATGGCTGCTGGTACCATAATATAGTATTGTATAAACTAGTAGTATGGCTGCTGGTACCATAATATAGTATTGTATAAACTAGTAGTATGGATGCTGGTACCATAATATAGTATTGTATAAACTAGTAGTATGGCTGCTGGTACCATAATATAGTATTGTATAAACTAGTAGTATGGCTGCTGGTACCATAATATAGTATTGTATAAACTAGTAGTATGACTGCTGGTACCATAATATAGTATTGTATAAACTAGTGGTATGGCTGCTGGTACCATAATATAGTATTGTATAAACTAGTAGTATGGCTGCTGGTACCATAATATAGTATTGTATAAACTAGTAGTATGAATAAACCACTTCTTTGCTCGCTTCGAGGCAAGCAATACTGAGGCATGCATGAGAGCATCAGCTGTTCCGGACGACTGTGTGATCACGCTCTCCGTAGCCGACGTGAGTAAGGAACAAGTTCTCATTTACAACTGCGACCTGGCCAAGATAAAGCAAAGCATTTCGACAGAAACAACAACACAGAGTTACACGTGGAATAAACAAGCGTACAGTCAATAACACAATAGAAAAGTCTATATACAGTGTGTGCAAATGAGGTAAGATTAAGGAGGTAAGGCAATAAATAGGCCATAGTGGCAAAATAATTAGAATTTAGCATTTAAACACTGGAGTGATAGATGTGCAGATGATGATATGCAAGTAGTGATACTGGTGTAAAAAAGAGCAGCAAAGTAAATTTAAACAATATGGGGATGAGGTAGGTAGATTGGGTGGGCTATTTACAGATGGACTATGTGTCACGATCTTTCAAGATCGAACCCAGAAGCAGACCAGGACAAGGAGCGTAGGAAGAAGGTGAGTATTTATTTACAGTGAAATGTGAAAAGGTAGATATATCCAGATGGCGTAACGGGCAGCGGTGGTGAGTAGATGAGAGGAAATAGGTGAATCCAATGTAGTAGCAGAATCCTCTGTCAACCAGGCGGGAATGGAGTGAATGATCCAGGTGAGTAACTGAAGACAAAACAAACGGAGGTAAGTTCAAGGCAAGCAATACGTAAATGAAAACAACAAAACAAATTCTATCCAACTGGAGTCTGGTACTCAGGCACAACATACTGTTCATGGCTAACGATCCGGCAGGGAATGGAAGTCAGGTCAGAGCTTTTGAAGGGTAGAGATGATGATCAGGACAGGTGTGCAGATTACTGACGGGAAACAGGTGCGGGTGAAATCAATCTCCCAATGAGCTAATTCGCCCGGCAACCAGACAGGGTGCGTTCCAGGACACCTGAAACACACTCCAGGACAGACACACAGGCAAACCCAGACTCAGGAAGCGGGATTCGTGACAGTACCCCCCCTCCGACGAACGCCACCGGGCGGACTACCTGGAGCGCCAGGATGGAGGCGGTAGAAGTCACGAATCAGGTCGTCATCCAGAATCTGTCGCCGAGGAATCCAACTCCTCTCCTCTGGACCATATCCTTCCCAGTCCACTAGAAACTGGTACCCTCGACCCCGCCGTCTGGAGTCCATGATGCGGCGCACCGTGTAGACAGGACCACCTCCGATCATCCGAGGAGGAGGAGGACGAGGAGGAGGAGGCAACAGAGGACTGAGGTGAACCGGCTTGAGACAGGAGACATGAAAAGTGGGATGCACTCTAAGTGTTGCAGGCAACTTGAGTCGAACCACCACAGGATTTATGATTCTCTCCACTACAAACGGACCAATGAACTTAGGTGACAACTTCCTTGACTCCGTCCGTAGAGGAAGATCCCGTGTAGCCAACCAAACCTTATCTCCAACCGTATAAGCTGGGGCAGGAATACGGCGACGGTTCGCCTGTATCTGATACCGGTCAGAAACTCTAAGGAGAGCCTTCCTGGCCCGATGCCAGGTCCGGTGGCAACGACGAATATGGGTCTGGACAGAGGGAACCGAGAGATCCCTCTCCTGAGAAGGAAACAAAGGAGGTTGGTATCCGTAAAGGCATTGGAAGGGGGACATCCCAGTGGCAGATGAAGGAAGGGTATTATGGGCATACTCAACCCAGGGTAATTGAGATGACCAAGAGGTGGGATCAGAGGAGACAAGACAACGCAGCGTGGACTCCATCTTCTGGTTGGCTCTCTCCGCTTGACCATTAGATTGTGGGTGAAATCCAGAAGTGAGACTGACTGTAGCTCCAATGGCCAAACAGAAGGATTTCCAGACAGCAGAGGTAAACTGAGGACCACGGTCAGACACAATGTCACTGGGCAATCCGTGAACCCTGAAAACCTCCCTGACCAGGATCTCGGACGTCTCCGTAGCCGATGGAAGCTTGGAGAGAGGAACAAAATGAGCAAACTTGCTGAATCTGTCCACAATGGTCAGAATGACCGTGTTCCCAACAGAAGGGGGCAATCCCGTGACAAAATCCAGGGCCAGATGCGACCAAGGTCGCCGAGGAATAGGTAGGGGATGAAGAAGCCCAGAGCTGGGCCGATTGGTACTCTTGTTCTGGGCACAAACAGGACATGCGGCAACAAACCTCCGGGTATCTTCTCCCATGGCAGGCCACCAAAAACGTCTGCGCAGTAGTGCCATAGTCCGAGCAACGCCAGGGTGACAAGCTATCTTGCTGGCGTGGGACCACTGAAGGACAGCAGAACGGACCGACTCGGGTACGAACAACCGACCGGGTGGACCGTTACCGGGGCCGGGCTGCGTCCGAAGGGCCGCCATCACATCCTCCTCTATCCTCCATGTAACGGCTCCCACGACAACATTCTGGGGAAGAATCGTCTCAGTCTTGACCCCACTCTCCTCCGTCTTAGAGAACATCCGGGACAGGGCGTCCGCCTTCCCGTTCTTAGACCCAGGTCGGAAAGTCAGGGAAAAATTGAAACGTCCAAAAAACAAGGCCCACCTAGCCTGACGGGCGTTGAGACGTTTAGCCGATTGTACGTAAGCCAGATTCTTGTGGTCAGTCCAGACCACAAACGGTTGCTCCGCTCCCTCCAACCAGTGCCGCCACTCCTCCAAGGCAAGCTTCACAGCGAGAAGCTCCCGGTTACCCACATCGTAGTTTCTTTCAGCTGGAGAAAGACGACCAGAGTAGAAAGCGCAGGGATGGAGTTTACCGTCAGTGGAGCTACGCTGGGACAGGATGGCGCCCACACCCACATCAGAAGCATCCACTTCCACAACGAACTGACGGGAAGTGTCAGGTTGAGAGAGAATCGGGGCGTTGGTGAATCGGCTCTTCAAGTCCAGAAATGCTCGGTCTGCCTCAGGAGTCCAACAGAACTTTCTGGTGCAAGACGTCAGGGCAGTTAAAGGTGCAGCCACCCGGCTGTAGTCACGGATAAACCTCCGATAAAAATTCGCAAACCCCAGGAATCTCTGGAGCTGCAATCTTGTACCGGGCTGGACCCAATCCCGAACCGCCCGAACCTTCTCTTGGTCCATCTTGATCTCTCCCCTGGATATGATGTACCCGAGGAAGGACGTTGTATGGGCGTGAAAATCACACTTCTCCGCCTTCACGAACAGACGGTTCTCCAATAACCGCTGCAGGACCTGCTTGACATGCAGAACGTGGCTAGAAAGCTCCTTTGAGAAGATGAGGATATCATCCAGGTAAACGAACACAAAAATCCCAATCATATCTCTCAAAACGTCATTCACCATACTTTGGAACACCGCCGGAGCGTTGGTCAGTCCAAACGGCATCACCTGGTACTCAAAATGTCCCATCGGAGTATTGAACCCAGTCAACCACTCGTCCCCCTCCTTGATCCGAACCAAATGATAAGCATTACGTAAATCAAGCTTCGTAAAAACCGTAGCACCCTGTAAGGAATCGAAAGCCGAGCTCATCAAGGGCAGGGGATACTTGTTCTTAACCGTAATCTCATTCAAACCCCGATAATCAATACACGGTCGAAGAGAACCATCCTTCTTGCTCACAAAAAAAAATCCTGCTCCCAAAGGTGATGACGATGGCCGAATGAGACCTGTAGCTAGAGACTCCTTGATGTAGGTCTCCAAGGCCTCACGTTCCGGTCGAGAGATACTGTATAACCGTCCCTTGGGAAAGGCAGATCCAGGAAACAGATTAATCGCACAATCATAAGGTCGGTGGGGAGGAAGAGACAGAGCCTTCTGTTTACTGAATACCTCACCCAACTCGTGATATGTTTCTGGAACCAGGGACAAATCAGGAGGAGCAGAGTCACTGACCTGACTGGAAACAGCAGGAGAACAGGCAGTCCTAAGGCAGTTAGCATGACACTCAATGCTCCAACTAGTTACCTTCCCTGTCACCCAATCAAACGAGGGATTGTGTTCCTTCAGCCAGGGGTAACCAAGAACCAGAGGAACATGGGGCGAGGACAAAATGAAGAAAGAGATAAACTCTGAATGATTTCCCGACACCAACATCTTAACCGGTTCAGTCCTCATAGTGATCCGTGCCAGACTACTGCCGTTCAGAGTGGTTGCTTCAATGGCTTCCGGCAATTGCTCCTTGGAAAGCCCCAGCTGTTCCACCAAGTCGGCATCCATAAAGTTGCCATCGGCACCTGAATCGATAAAAGCGTTCAGGTCAAAACTCTGATCCTTATTCATAAGGGTCGCAGGAAAACGGGGTCTGACAAGATCCTTGAGAGATTGAAACTGGCTCGCTAAAATTCCTCCCAAATTTAGCGAGCCGGGCAGTTTAACGGGCGCTGTGGACAAGCGGAGTTGTAATGTCCCGATCTACCACAGTAGAAAGAGCTATTGGTCTCACGTCTACTTTGGCGCTCCTCCTTAGTTAGCCCGTGTCGCCCCACTTGCATTGGTTCAGAATCTGGTGGCAAGACTCCTCCACTAATCCCTTGTGGAGAATAACGATCAATACGTCCTGGTTCACCTCCTGAACCGAATGGTAACCGAGTTACAGATTGATTGGATAGACCCCACTGCTTCTCCCTCCTTCTCTCTCGGACTCTATTATCAACCCGAATAGATAAAGCGACCAAGCTGTCTAAGTCACTAGGCTCTGGATAAGAAATCAGCTCATCCTTAAGTTCATCTGACAACCCCTTGTAAAAAACCGCTTGTAGTGACTCCTCATTCCAACCACTCTCCACAGCCAATGTCCTGAACTCAATCATAAAATCTGCCACACTGCGATCTCCTTGGCGAAGAGAGAACAAACGTTTAGCTGCGTCCTTACCTCGGACTGGATGATCAAAAAGCTTCCTCATCTCTCCCGTGAACTCCTGATATGAAGCCGTGCAGGTTCCCTGTCGTTCCCAAACGGCTGAAGCCCATTCCAGAGCTCTTCCACGCAACAGTTCAATAACAAAGGCTATCCTAGCCTTGTCAGTGGCGTAAGAATGGGGCTGTAGATCAAACACTAACCCACACTGCATAAGAAACGAACGGCATTTTCCCAAATCCCCTTCATATTTATCAGGCGTCGGTACCTTGGGTTCACGAAATGGAACCGCTTCAGACACGGCAGGTGAGATGGGTGAAACCGGTAGTGAATGAATCACCTGCAAACTGAGCTGATCCTGGACTTGTGTCAAGCTAGCAGATAAATTCTGGATCGAACTCGCTATCTCCTGTAGCGCCGTATTGTGTTGTCCCAATTTCTTCTCCTGCAGGGTAATGGCATGGCAAACGGAGTCCAGGTCCGCTGGGTTCATTACTGGCCGGATCGTTCTGTCACGATCTTTCAAGATCGAACCCAGAAGCAGACCAGGACAAGGAGCGTAGGAAGAAGGTGAGTATTTATTTACAGTGAAATGTGAAAAGGTAGATATATCCAGATGGCGTAACGGGCAGCGGTGGTGAGTAGATGAGAGGAAATAGGTGAATCCAATGTAGTAGCAGAATCCTCTGTCAACCAGGCGGGAATGGAGTGAATGATCCAGGTGAGTAACTGAAGACAAAACAAACGGAGGTAAGTTCAAGGCAAGCAATACGTAAATGAAAACAACAAAACAAATTCTATCCAACTGGAGTCTGGTACTCAGGCACAACATACTGTTCATGGCTAACGATCCGGCAGGGAATGGAAGTCAGGTCAGAGCTTTTGAAGGGTAGAGATGATGATCAGGACAGGTGTGCAGATTACTGACGGGAAACAGGTGCGGGTGAAATCAATCTCCCAATGAGCTAATTCGCCCGGCAACCAGACAGGGTGCGTTCCAGGACACCTGAAACACACTCCAGGACAGACACACAGGCAAACCCAGACTCAGGAAGCGGGATTCGTGACACTATGTACAGCTGCAGCGATCGGTTAGCTGCTCAGATAGCTGATGTTTAAAGTTAGTGAGGGAAATGTAAGTCTCCAGCTTCAGCGATTTTTGCAATTCGTTCCAGTCACTGGCAGCAGAGAACTGCAAGGAAAGGCGGCCAAAGGAGGTGTTGGCTTTGGGGATGACCAGTGAGATATACCTGCTGGAGCGCGTGCTACAGGTGGGTGTTGATATCGTGACCAGTGAGCTGAGATAAGGCGGTGCTTTACCTAGCAAAGACTTATAGATGACCTGGAGCCAGTGGGTCTGGCAACGAATATGTAGCGAGGGCCAGCCGACTAGAGCATATAGGTCGCAGTGGTGGTGGTATAAGGCGCTTTGGTAACAAAACGGATGGCACTGTGATAGACTACATCCAATTTGCTGAGTAGAGTATTGGAAGCTATTTTGTAGATGACATCGCCGAAGTTGAGGATCGGTAGGATAGTCAGTTTTACTAGGGTAAGTTTGGCGGCGTGAGTGAAGGAGGCTTTGTTGCGAAATAGAAAGCCAATTCTAGATTTGATTTTGGATTGGAGATGCTTAATGTGAGTCTGGAAGGAGAGTTTACAGTCTAGCCAGACACCTAGGTATTTGTAGCTGTCCACGTATTCTAGGTCAGAACCGTCCAGAGAAGTGATGCTTGTCGGGCGGTTGGGTGTGGGCAGCGAACGGTTGAAAAATGTGCATTTGGTTTTGCGAGCGTTTAAGAGCAGTTGGAGGCCACAGAAGGAGTGTTGTATGGCATTGAAGCTCATTTGGAGGTTAGTTAACACAGTGTCCAAAGAAGGACCAGATGTATACAGAATGGTGTCGTCTGCGTAGAGGTTGATCAGGGAATCACCCACAGCAAGAATGACATCGTTGATATATACAGAGAAAAGAGTTGGCCCGAGAATTTAACCCTGTGGTACCCCCATAGAGACTGCCAGAGGTCCGGACAACAGGCCCTCCGATTTTACACACTGAACTCTGTCTGCGAAGTAGTTGGTTAACCAGGCGAGGCAGTCATTTGAGAAACCAAGGCTACGGTGATTGACAGAGAATACGGTGATTGACAGAGTCGAATGCCTTGGCAAGGTCGATGAAGACGGCTGCACAGTACTGTCTTTTATCGATGGCGTTTATGATATCGTTTAGTACCTTAAGCGTGGCTGAGGGGCACCCATGACCAGCTCGGAAACCGGATTGCACAGCGGAGAAGGTACGGTGGGATTCTAAATGGTCAGTGATCTGTTTATTAACTTTGCTTTCAAAGACTTTAGAAAGGCAGGGCAGGATGGATATAGGTCTGTAGCAGTTTGAGTCTAGAGTGTCACCCCCTTTGAAGATGGACGAAATGAAAGAGAGGTTGAACAGTAATAGGGGTTGCAACAATGGAGGCGGATAATTTTAGAAAGAGAGGGGTCCAGATTGTCTAGCCTAGCTGATTTGTACAGGTTCAGGTTTTGCAACTCTTTCAGAAAATCTGCGATCTGGATTTGGGTGAAGGAGAAGCTGGGGAGGCTCGGGCAAGTAGCTGCGAGGGTTGCGGAGCTGTTGGCCGGGGTTGGGGTAGCCAGGAGGAAAGCATGGCCAGCTGTAGAGAAATGCTTATTGACATTTTTGATTATCATGGATTTATCGGTGGTGACCGTGTCGCCTAGCCTCAGTGCAGTGGGTAGCTGGGAGGAGGTGCTCTTGTTCTCCATGGACTTTACAGTGTCCCAAAACTTTTTGGAGTTAGAGCTACACGATGCAAATTTCTGTTTGAAAAAGCTAGCCTTTGCTTTCCTGACTGACTGTGTGTATTGGTTCCTGACTTCCCTGAACACTTGCATATCGCGAGGACTATTCGATGCTATTGCAGTCCGCCACTGAGACAGAGGGGAGCTGTTACACTGTCCAGACAGCATTAGATACATGGTCTACACACACGGAGACAGAGGGGAGCTGTTTCACTGTGCAGACAGCATCAGATAAATGGTCTAAACATACTGAAACAGAGAGGAGCTGTTTCCTGATGACTCCTTGCTGTTCCCAGTCCACCTGGCCATGCTGCTGCTCCAATTTCAACTGTTCTGCCTGTGGCTATGGAACCCTGACCTGTTCACCAGACGTGCTACCTGTCCCAGACCTGCTGTTTTCAACTCTCTAGAGACAGCAGGAGTGGTAGAGATACTCTGAGTGATCGGCTATGAAAAGGCAACGGACATTTATTCCTGAGGTGCTGACCTGTTGCACCCTCGACATCCACTGTGATTATTATTATTTGACCATGCTGGTCATTTATGAACATTTGAACATCTTGGCCATGTTCTGTTATAATCTCCACCCGGCACAGCCAGAAGAGGACTGGCCACCCCTCATAGCCTGGTTCCTCTCTAGGTTTCTTCCCAGGTTCTGGCCTTTCTAGGGAGTTTTTCCTAGCCACCGTGCTTCTACACCTGCATTGCTTGCTGTTTGGGGTTTTAGGCTGGGTTTCTGTACAGCACATTGAGATATCTGCCGATGTAAGAAGGGCTTTATAAAATACATTTAAGGGCTTTATAAATAAATGTAATTTGATTTGATTTCACTGTCCAGACAGCATCAGATGGTCTACACATACTGAGACAGAGGGGCGCTGTTTCACTGTACAGACAGCATCAGATACATGAGTATCTCTCCCTTCTGGTGGAGAACTGAGGAAGTGCACCTTAACCATCTAAACTAGCCACTTATAACAGTATCATTACCATCTGTTTGATATCAAATGGTTCATAGCAAAGTGTTGTTGAAGTGGTTGAAGACAGGTGCAGGTGTATAGAGCTGTAGTCAGTATTATATGAGAGGATCAGAGAGGGTTTTTGTAGAGGAAAGAGGGTATAGTGAAACACTGTGCTTCACTAGCAGCACAGAAATACACTGCACTGTCTTCAGCTTCTGTCACTTTGGGAATATGTAGATACGCCATTTTATTAGCTGCACCATCTCCACTGACATTAAAACGCCCTTTAAAGAAATCTTCCACCGTTGGACTGGTGAGTCTCACATACCCAATGAGTTTCAGAGCAGTGTTTTGGGCTGACTGTTGGTACCACAGTATCATGTGGTAACTTGAAACAGTGTGTCTGCAGGTGAGATTAACTTTATCTTCAGGTCCTTTTAGTATTGCAGTAGGAGTCTGGTGAACTTTGTCTGTTGGTGACAGCCCTGTGGATGAAAACAGACAATATGAAATATACAGTATTACTCAGCATATTGACAGCAATATATTTCAGTAGTAAATCTATCTTTCTGTCACGCCCTGGCCTTAGTATTCTTTGTTTCCTTTATTATTTTAGTTAGGTCAGGGTGTGACATGGGGAAGGTATGTGTTTTTGTATTGTCTAGGGTGGTTGTAATGTTTAGGGGGTTAAGTAGAGTAGATGGGTTTGTGTTTAGTGTAGGTGTCTAGCTGTGTCTATGGTTGCCTGAATGGTTCTCAATCAGAGACAGATGTCATTAATTGTCTCTGATTGGGAGCCATATTTAAGACAGCCATAGGCACTAGGTTAATGTGGGTAATTGTCTATGTTGTACGTTTGTAGCTTGTATGTGCACTTACGTCTATAGCTTCACGATCGTTTGTTGTTTTGTTTCAGTTTGTTAAAGTGTTCGTTGCGTGTTTTTTCCTTTCTCTCTAAAATAAAAGAGAATGTATTTTGCACATGCTGCGCCTTGGTCCACTCTCTCTCAGCAAGATGATCGTGACAGAATTACCCACCAGAATCGGACCAAGCGGCGTGTAAAGCAGCAACAGGAGCAATACACAAAGGATTCATGGACATGGGAGGAGATACTGGATGGAAAGGGTCCTTGGGCACAACCGGGAGAATATCGCCTCCCTCGTGAAGAGCTGGAGGCAGCTAAAGCCGAGAGGAGGCGATATGAGGAGGCAGCACGGAAGCAAGGCTGGAAGCCCGCGAGTACAACCCAAAAATTTCTTGGGGGGGGCTAAAAGGGAGTGTGGCGAAGTCAGGTAGGAGACCTGCGCATACTCCCTGTACTTACCGTGGAGAGCGAGAGTACGGGCAGACACCGTGTTACGCAGTAGACGGCATGGTGTCTCCTGTACGTGTTCATAGTCCGGTGCGGGTTATTCCACCTCCCCGCACTGGCAGGGCTAGATTGAGGATTGAGCCGGATGTCATGAAGCCGGCCCAACGCATCTGGCCACCAGTGCGTCTCCTCGGGCCGGCTTACATGGCACCAGCCTTACGCATGGTGTCCCCGGTTCGCCTACATAGCCCGGTGCGGGTTATTCCACCTCCCCGCACTGGTCGGGCGACGGGGAGCATAAAACCAGGTAAGGTTGGGCAGGCTCAGTGCTCAAGGGAGCCAGTACGCCTGCACGGTCCGGTATTTCCGGCACCACCTCCCCGCCCCAGCCCAGTACCACCAGTGCCTACACCACGCACCAGGCTTCCTGTGCGTCTCCAGAGCCCTGTTCCTCCTCCACGCACTAGCCCTATGGTGCGTGTCTCCAGCCCATTACCACCAGTGCCTACACCACGCACCAAGCCTCCTGTGTGTCCCCAGAGTCCTGTGCGTCCTGTTGCTGCTCCCCGCACTAGCCCTGAGATGCGTGTCCCCAGCCCGGTACCACCAGTGCCGGCACCACGCACTAGGCCTAATGTGCGTCTCCAGGGTCCAGTATGCCCTGTTCCTTCTCCCCGCACTAGCCCTGAGATGCGTGTCCCCAGCCCGGTACCACCAGTTCCGGCACCACGCACCAGGCCTACAGTGCGCCTCAGCCGGCCAGAGTCTGCCGTCTGCCCAGCGGCGCCTGAACTGCCCGTCTGCCAAGCACCGTCTGAGCTGCCCGTCTGCCAAGCACCGTCTGAGCTGCCCGTCTGCCAAGCACCGTCTGAGCTGCCCGTCTGCCAAGCACCGTCTGAGCTGCCCGTCTGCCAAGCACCGTCTGAGCTGCCCGTCTGCCAAGCACCGTCTGAGCTGCCCGTCTGCCAAGCACCGTCTGAGCTGCCCGTCTGCCAAGCACCGTCTGGGCTGCCCGTCTGCCAAGCACCGTCTGAGCTGCCCGTCTGCCAAGCACCGTCTGAGCTGCCCGTCTGCCAAGCACCGTCGGAGCTGCCCGTCTGCCAAGCACCGTCGGAGCTGCCCGTCTGTCCCGAGCTGTCAGAGCTGCCCGTCTGTCCCGAGCCGCTAGAGCCGTCCGCCAGACAGGATCAGCCAGAGCCGTCCGCCAGACAGGATCAGCCAGAGCCGTCCGCCAGACAGGATCAGCCAGAGCCGTCCGCCAGACAGGATCAGCCAGAGCCGTCCGCCAGACAGGATCAGCCAGAGCCGTCCGCCAGACAGGATCAGCCAGATCCGTCCGCCAGCCATGAGCAGCCAGATCCGTCCGCCAGCCATGAGCAGCCAGATCCGTCAGCCAGCCATGAGCAGCCAGATCCGTCAGCCAGCCATGAGCAGCCAGATCCGTCAGCCAGCCATGAGCAGCCAGATCCGTCAGCCAGCCATGAGCAGCCAGATCCATCAGCCAGCCATGAGCAGCCAGATCCGTCAGCCAGCCATGAGCTGCCGTCCCTCAGTCCGGAGCTGCCGTCCCTCAGTCCGGAGCTGCCGTCCCTCAGTCATGAGCTGCCTTCCAGTCATGAGCTGCCCTCCAGTCATGAGCTGCCCTCCAGTCATGAGCTGCCCTCCAGGCAGGAGCTGCCCTCCAGGCAGGAGCTGCCCTCCAGTCCGGAGCTACCCCTCAGTCCGGAGCTACCCCTCAGTCCGGAGCTACCCCTCAGTCCGGAGCTACCTATCCGTCCGGTGGCGCCCTCTGGGATGGTCTTCAGTCCGGGACTTGCTACAAGGGTCGCCGCTCCAGAGGCGCCACCAAAGCGGGTATTGACAAGGGTGGAGTGGGGGCCTCGTCCCGCGCCCGAGCCGCCGCCATGATGGGGGCCACCCCGGACTCTCCCCTTCTGTTTCAGGTTCTGCGGCCGGAGTCCGCACCTTTGGGGGGGGGGGTACTGTCACACCCTGGCCTTAGTATTCTTTGTTTCCTTTATTATTTTAGTTAGGTCAGGGTGTGACATGGGGAAGGTATGTGTTTTTGTATTGTCTAGGGTGGTTGTAATGTTTAGGGGGTTAAGTAGAGTAGATGGGTTTGTGTTTAGTGTAGGTGTCTAGCTGTGTCTATGGTTGCCTGAATGGTTCTCAATCAGAGACAGATGTCATTAATTGTCTCTGATTGGGAGCCATATTTAAGACAGCCATAGGCACTAGGTTAATGTGGGTAATTGTCTATGTTGTACGTTTGTAGCTTGTGTGTGCACTTACGTCTATAGCTTCACGATCGTTTGTTGTTTTGTTTCAGTTTGTTAAAGTGTTCGTTGCGTGTTTTTTCCTTTCTCTCTAAAATAAAAGAGAATGTATTTTGCACATGCTGCGCCTTGGTCCACTCTCTCTCAGCAAGACGATCGTGACACTTTCATGAGGGATTTAGTACCTGTCACCCATAGTGGTAGAGTTGCTACATGTATGAGAAGCTTGATCATGTTGATGGTTCTGGAGAGAAGAGTCACATGGACAAGGACAAAGGGTTTTCAGATAGTCAGAGATGTGATGTCATCTAGTGGGAGTGTCAAATGTATGTCAGCATCCCAAATGGCTCCCTATTCCCTTTCTAGTGCACTACTTTAGACCAGAGCCCATAGGGGGGAGAGGAGAATAAGGCAATAGAGAAGGGGAGCTGAACTGAGCTGCCGGAGGGGAAGGAAATGACATCACTTTGACGTCAGAACTTGTGTTGATATTCAAGCAGATCCCTTGTTCACCTACAGGTCTCCTGTTCAACTTAAAGGTGTATTGTGGAACATACCGGTATCTACATCATTGAAAGTCTCTTTTAGTCTTTAGATTTGATCTGTGTTATAGATTCTGCAGTCATCACACTCGAAATAGGATGTAATTTGAAGAAATACCTGAACCGTTTCTTCAAGACAACAACATCAACCACATTATTTGGTCTAGAGGTTTGATATCAACTTCCTCCATGTGCTCAGACATCTACAGCGGTGGATAGCAGGTGTGCTGGGTGTTGATGTACACTGCAGTTATGGAGTAAAGGATCAGAAGGGGGGTTTGTAGAAGAGAGAAGGGTATCTACATCACTGTGTTGACTTCAGGTCAGAACAGTAATACACTGCACTGACTTCAGGTCAGAACAGTAATACACTGCACTGACTTCAGGTCAGAACAGTAATACACTGCACTGACTTCAGGTAAGAACAGTAATACACTGCACTGACTTCAGGTCAGAACAGTAATACACTGCACTGACTTCAGGTCAGAACAGTAGTACACTGCACTGACTTCAGGTCAGAACAGTAATACACTGCACTGACTTCAGGTCAGAACAGTAATACACTGGACTGACTTCAGGTCAGAACAGTAATACACTGCACTGACTTCAGGTCAGAACAGTAATACACTGGACTGACTTCAGGTCAGAACAGTAATACACTGCACTGACTTCAGGTCAGAACAGTAATACACTGCACTGACTTCAGGTCAGAACAGTAACACACTGCACTGACTTCAGGTCAGAACAGTAATACACTGCACTGACTTCAGGTCAGAACAGTAATACACTGCACTGACTTCAGGTCAGAACAGTAATACACTGGACTGACTTCAGGTCAGAACAGTAATACACTGCACTGACTTCAGGTCAGAACAGTAATACACTGGACTGACTTCAGGTCAGAACAGTAATACACTGCACTGACTTCAGGTCAGAACAGTAATACACTGCACTGACTTCAGGTCAGAACAGTAACACACTGCACTGACTTCAGGTCAGAACAGTAATACACTGCACTGACTTCAGGTCAGAACAGTAATACACTGCACTGACTTCAGGTCAGAACAGTAATACACTGCACTGACTTCAGGTCAGAACAGTAATACACTGCACTGACTTCAGGTCAGAACAGTAATACACTGCACTGACTTCAGGTCAGAACAGTAATACACTGCACTGACTTCAGAACAGTAATACACTGCACTGACTTCAGAACAGTAATACACTGCACTGACTTCAGAACAGTAATACACTGCACTGACTTCAGGTCAGAACAGTAATACACTGCACTGACTTCAGGTCAGAACAGTAATACACTGCACTGACTTCAGGTCAGAACAGTAATACACTGCACTGACTTCAGGTCAGAACAGTAATACACTGCACTGACTTCAGGTCAGAACAGTAATACACTGCACTGACTTCAGGTCAGAACAGTAATACACTGCACTGACTTCAGGTCCGAACAGTAATACACTGCACTGACTTCAGGTCAGAACAGTAATACACTGCACTGACTTCAGGTCAGAACAGTAATACACTGCACTGATTTCAGGTCCGAACAGTAATACACTGCACTGACTTCAGGTCAGAACAGTAATACACTGCACTGACTTCAGGTCAGAACAGTAATACACTGCACTGACTTCAGGTCAGAACAGTAATACACTGCACTGACTTCAGGTCAGAACAGTAATACACTGCACTGACTTCAGGTCAGAACAGTAATACACTGCACTGTCTTCAGGTCAGAACAGTAATACACTGCACTGACTTCAGGACAGAACAGTAATACACTGCACTGACTTCAGGTCAGAACAGTAATACAATGCACTGTCTTCAGGTCAGAACAGTAATACACTGCACTGACTTCAGGTCAGAACAGTAATACACTGCACTGACTTCAGGTCAGAACAGAAGCTGAAGAGATGCTTCTTTCGATCCATTTCCAAGGATTTCAAAGTGCTCTTAAAATGATCCTTCAACTGTCTGACTTTTATTATACACAAATCCAATCAGTTTCAGACTAGTATCATCTATTGACTGCTGGTACCATAATAAAGTATTGTATAAACTAGTAGTATGGCTGCTGGTACTATAATATAGTATTGTATAAACTAGTAGTATGGCTGCTGGTACCATAATATAGTATTGCATAAACTAGTAGTATGGCTGCTGGTACCATAACATAGTATTGTATAAACTAGTAGTATGACTGCTGGTACCATAACATAGTATTGTATAAACTAGTAGTATGTCTGCTGGTACCATAATATAGTATTGCATAAACTAGTAGTATGGCTGCTGGTACCATAATATAGTATTGTATAAACTAGTAGTATGGCTGCTGGTACTATAATATAGTATTGTATAAACTAGTAGTATGGCCACTGGTACTATAATATAGTATTGTATAAACTAGTAGTATGGCTGCTGGTACTATAATATAGTATTGTATAAACTAGTAGTATGGCCACTGGTACTATAATATAGTATTGTATAAACTAGTAGTATGGCTGCTGGTACCATAATATAGTATTGTATAAACTAGTAGTATGGCCACTGGTACTATAATATAGTATTGTATAAACTAGTAGTATGGCTGCTGGTACCATAATATAGTATTGTATAAACTAGTAGTATGGCTGCTGGTACTATAATATAGTATTGTATAAACTAGTAGTATGGCTGCTGGTATCATAACATAGTATTGTATAAACTAGTAGTATGACTGCTGATACCATAACATAGTATTGTATAAACTCGTAGTATGGCTGCTGGTACCATAATATAGTATTGTATAAACTAGTAGTATGACTGCTGGTACCATAACATAGTATTGTATAAACTAGTAGTATGGCTGCTGGTACTATAATATAGTATTGTATAAACTAGTAGTATGGCTGCTGGTACCATAATATAGTATTGTATAAACTAGTAGTATGGCTGCTGGTACTATAATATAGTATTGTATAAACTAGTAGTATGGCTGCTGGTACCATAATATAGTATTGCATAAACTAGTAGTATGGCTGCTGGTACCATAACATAGTATTGTATAAACTAGCAGTATGACTGCTGGTACCATAACATAGTATTGTATAAACTAGTAGTATGGCTGCTGGTACCATAATATAGTATTGCATAAACTAGTAGTATGGCTGCTGGTACCATAATATAGTATTGTATAAACTAGTAGTATGGCTGCTGGTACCATAATATAGTATTGTATAAACTAGTAGTATGGCTGCTGGTACCATAATATAGTATTGTATAAACTAGTAGTATGGCTGCTGGTACTATAATATAGTATTGTATAAACTAGTAGTATGGCCACTGGTACTATAATATAGTATTGTATAAACTAGTAGTATGGCTGCTGGTACCATAATATAGTATTGTATAAACTAGTAGTATGGATGCTGGTACCATAATATAGTATTGTATAAACTAGTAGTATGGCTGCTGGTACTATAATATAGTATTGTATAAACTAGTAGTATGGCTGCTGGTATCATAACATAGTATTGTATAAACTAGTAGTATGACTGCTGATACCATAACATAGTATTGTATAAACTCGTAGTATGGCTGCTGGTACCATAATATAGTATTGTATAAACTAGTAGTATGACTGCTGGTACCATAACATAGTATTGTATAAACTAGTAGTATGGCTGCTGATACTATAATATAGTATTGTATAAACTAGTAGTATGGCTGCTGGTACCATAATATAGTATTGCATAAACTAGTAGTATGGCTGCTGGTACCATAACATAGTATTGTATAAACTAGCAGTATGACTGCTGGTACCATAACATAGTATTGTATAAACTAGTAGTATGGCTGCTGGTACCATAATATAGTATTGCATAAACTAGTAGTATGGCTGCTGGTACCATAATATAGTATTGTATAAACTAGTAGTATGGCTGCTGGTACCATAATATAGTATTGTATAAACTAGTAGTATGGCTGCTGGTACCATAATATAGTATTGTATAAACTAGTAGTATGACTGCTGGTACCATAACATAGTATTGTATAAACTAGTAGTATGGCTGCTGGTACTATAATATAGTATTGTATAAACTAGTAGTATGGCTGCTGGTACCATAATATAGTATTGTATAAACTAGTAGTATGGCTGCTGGTACTATAATATAGTATTGTATAAACTAGTAGTATGGCTGCTGGTACCATAATATAGTATTGCATAAACTAGTAGTATGGCTGCTGGTACCATAACATAGTATTGTATAAACTAGCAGTATGACTGCTGGTACCATAACATAGTATTGTATAAACTAGTAGTATGGCTGCTGGTACCATAATATAGTATTGCATAAACTAGTAGTATGGCTGCTGGTACCATAATATAGTATTGTATAAACTAGTAGTATGGCTGCTGGTACCATAATATAGTATTGTATAAACTAGTAGTATGGCTGCTGGTACCATAATATAGTATTGTATAAACTAGTAGTATGGCTGCTGGTACTATAATATAGTATTGTATAAACTAGTAGTATGGCCACTGGTACTATAATATAGTATTGTATAAACTAGTAGTATGGCTGCTGGTACTATAATATAGTATTGTATAAACTAGTAGTATGGCTGCTGGTATCATAACATAGTATTGTATAAACTAGTAGTATGACTGCTGATACCATAACATAGTATTGTATAAACTCGTAGTATGGCTGCTGGTACCATAATATAGTATTGTATAAACTAGTAGTATGACTGCTGGTACCATAACATAGTATTGTATAAACTAGTAGTATGGCTGCTGGTACTATAATATAGTATTGTATAAACTAGTAGTATGGCTGCTGGTACCATAATATAGTATTGTATAAACTAGTAGTATGGCTGCTGGTACTATAATATAGTATTGTATAAACTAGTAGTATGGCTGCTGGTACCATAATATAGTATTGCATAAACTAGTAGTATGGCTGCTGGTACCATAACATAGTATTGTATAAACTAGCAGTATGACTGCTGGTACCATAACATAGTATTGTATAAACTAGTAGTATGGCTGCTGGTACCATAATATAGTATTGCATAAACTAGTAGTATGGCTGCTGGTACCATAATATAGTATTGTATAAACTAGTAGTATGGCTGCTGGTACCATAATATAGTATTGTATAAACTAGTAGTATGGCTGCTGGTACCATAATATAGTATTGTATAAACTAGTAGTATGGCTGCTGGTACTATAATATAGTATTGTATAAACTAGTAGTATGGCCACTGGTACTATAATATAGTATTGTATAAACTAGTAGTTTGGCTGCTGGTACCATAATATAGTATTGTATAAACTAGTAGTATGGATGCTGGTACCATAATATAGTATTGTATAAACTAGTAGTATGGCTGCTGGTACTATAATATAGTATTGTATAAACTAGTAGTATGGCTGCTGGTATCATAACATAGTATTGTATAAACTAGTAGTATGACTGCTGATACCATAACATAGTATTGTATAAACTCGTAGTATGGCTGCTGGTACCATAATATAGTATTGTATAAACTAGTAGTATGACTGCTGGTACCATAACATAGTATTGTATAAACTAGTAGTATGGCTGCTGGTACTATAATATAGTATTGTATAAACTAGTAGTATGGCTGCTGGTACCATAATATAGTATTGTATAAACTAGTAGTATGGCTGCTGGTACTATAATATAGTATTGTATAAACTAGTAGTATGGCTGCTGGTACCATAATATAGTATTGCATAAACTAGTAGTATGGCTGCTGGTACCATAACATAGTATTGTATAAACTAGCAGTATGACTGCTGGTACCATAACATAGTATTGTATAAACTAGTAGTATGGCTGCTGGTACCATAATATAGTATTGCATAAACTAGTAGTATGGCTGCTGGTACCATAATATAGTATTGTATAAACTAGTAGTATGGCTGCTGGTACCATAATATAGTATTGTATAAACTAGTAGTATGGCTGCTGGTACCATAATATAGTATTGTATAAACTAGTAGTATGACTGCTGGTACCATAACATAGTATTGTATAAACTAGTAGTATGGCTGCTGGTACTATAATATAGTATTGTATAAACTAGTAGTATGGCTGCTGGTACCATAATATAGTATTGTATAAACTAGTAGTATGGCTGCTGGTACTATAATATAGTATTGTATAAACTAGTAGTATGGCTGCTGGTACCATAATATAGTATTGCATAAACTAGTAGTATGGCTGCTGGTACCATAACATAGTATTGTATAAACTAGCAGTATGACTGCTGGTACCATAACATAGTATTGTATAAACTAGTAGTATGGCTGCTGGTACCATAATATAGTATTGCATAAACTAGTAGTATGGCTGCTGGTACCATAATATAGTATTGTATAAACTAGTAGTATGGCTGCTGGTACCATAATATAGTATTGTATAAACTAGTAGTATGGCTGCTGGTACCATAATATAGTATTGTATAAACTAGTAGTATGGCTGCTGGTACTATAATATAGTATTGTATAAACTAGTAGTATGGCCACTGGTACTATAATATAGTATTGTATAAACTAGTAGTATGGCTGCTGGTACTATAATATAGTATTGTATAAACTAGTAGTATGGCTGCTGGTATCATAACATAGTATTGTATAAACTAGTAGTATGACTGCTGATACCATAACATAGTATTGTATAAACTCGTAGTATGGCTGCTGGTACCATAATATAGTATTGTATAAACTAGTAGTATGACTGCTGGTACCATAACATAGTATTGTATAAACTAGTAGTATGGCTGCTGGTACTATAATATAGTATTGTATAAACTAGTAGTATGGCTGCTGGTACCATAATATAGTATTGTATAAACTAGTAGTATGGCTGCTGGTACTATAATATAGTATTGTATAAACTAGTAGTATGGCTGCTGGTACCATAATATAGTATTGCTTAAACTAGTAGTATGGCTGCTGGTACCATAACATAGTATTGTATAAACTAGCAGTATGACTGCTGGTACCATAACATAGTATTGTATAAACTAGTAGTATGGCTGCTGGTACCATAATATAGTATTGCATAAACTAGTAGTATGGCTGCTGGTACCATAATATAGTATTGTATAAACTAGTAGTATGGCTGCTGGTACCATAATATAGTATTGTATAAACTAGTAGTATGGCTGCTGGTACTATAATATAGTATTGTATAAACTAGTAGTATGGCTGCTGGTACCATAATATAGTATTGCATAAACTAGTAGTATGGCTGCTGGTACCATAACATAGTATTGTATAAACTAGCAGTATGACTGCTGGTACCATAACATAGTATTGTATAAACTAGTAGTATGGCTGCTGGTACCATAATATAGTATTGCATAAACTAGTAGTATGGCTGCTGGTACCATAATATAGTATTGTATAAACTAGTAGTATGGCTGCTGGTACCATAATATAGTATTGTATAAACTAGTAGTATGGCTGCTGGTACCATAATATAGTATTGTATAAACTAGTAGTATGACTGCTGGTACCATAACATAGTATTGTATAAACTAGTAGTATGGCTGCTGGTACTATAATATAGTATTGTATAAACTAGTAGTATGGCTGCTGGTACCATAATATAGTATTGTATAAACTAGTAGTATGGCTGCTGGTACTATAATATAGTATTGTATAAATTAGTAGTATGGCTGCTGGTACCATAATATAGTATTGCATAAACTAGTAGTATGGCTGCTGGTACCATAACATAGTATTGTATAAACTAGCAGTATGACTGCTGGTACCATAACATAGTATTGTATAAACTAGTAGTATGGCTGCTGGTACCATAATATAGTATTGCATAAACTAGTAGTATGGCTGCTGGTACCATAATATAGTATTGTATAAACTAGTAGTATGGCTGCTGGTACCATAATATAGTATTGTATAAACTAGTAGTATGGCTGTTGGTACCATAATATAGTATTGTATAAACTAGTAGTATGGCTGCTGGTACTATAATATAGTATTGTATAAACTAGTAGTATGGCCACTGGTACTATAATATAGTATTGTATAAACTAGTAGTATGGCTGCTGGTACTATAATATAGTATTGTATAAACTAGTAGTATGGCTGCTGGTATCATAACATAGTATTGTATAAACTAGTAGTATGACTGCTGATACCATAACATAGTATTGTATAAACTCGTAGTATGGCTGCTGGTACCATAATATAGTATTGTATAAACTAGTAGTATGACTGCTGGTACCATAACATAGTATTGTATAAACTAGTAGTATGGCTGCTGGTACTATAATATAGTATTGTATAAACTAGTAGTATGGCTGCTGGTACCATAATATAGTATTGTATAAACTAGTAGTATGGCTGCTGGTACTATAATATAGTATTGTATAAACTAGTAGTATGGCTGCTGGTACCATAATATAGTATTGCATAAACTAGTAGTATGGCTGCTGGTACCATAACATAGTATTGTATAAACTAGCAGTATGACTGCTGGTACCATAACATAGTATTGTATAAACTAGTAGTATGGCTGCTGGTACCATAATATAGTATTGCATAAACTAGTAGTATGGCTGCTGGTACCATAATATAGTATTGTATAAACTAGTAGTATGGCTGCTGGTACCATAATATAGTATTGTATAAACTAGTAGTATGGCTGCTGGTACCATAATATAGTATTGTATAAACTAGTAGTATGGCTGCTGGTACTATAATATAGTATTGTATAAACTAGTAGTATGGCCACTGGTACTATAATATAGTATTGTATAAACTAGTAGTTTGGCTGCTGGTACCATAATATAGTATTGTATAAACTAGTAGTATGGATGCTGGTACCATAATATAGTATTGTATAAACTAGTAGTATGGCTGCTGGTACTATAATATAGTATTGTATAAACTAGTAGTATGGCTGCTGGTATCATAACATAGTATTGTATAAACTAGTAGTATGACTGCTGATACCATAACATAGTATTGTATAAACTCGTAGTATGGCTGCTGGTACCATAATATAGTATTGTATAAACTAGTAGTATGACTGCTGGTACCATAACATAGTATTGTATAAACTAGTAGTATGGCTGCTGGTACTATAATATAGTATTGTATAAACTAGTAGTATGGCTGCTGGTACCATAATATAGTATTGTATAAACTAGTAGTATGGCTGCTGGTACTATAATATAGTATTGTATAAACTAGTAGTATGGCTGCTGGTACCATAATATAGTATTGCATAAACTAGTAGTATGGCTGCTGGTACCATAACATAGTATTGTATAAACTAGCAGTATGACTGCTGGTACCATAACATAGTATTGTATAAACTAGTAGTATGGCTGCTGGTACCATAATATAGTATTGCATAAACTAGTAGTATGGCTGCTGGTACCATAATATAGTATTGTATAAACTAGTAGTATGGCTGCTGGTACCATAATATAGTATTGTATAAACTAGTAGTATGGCTGCTGGTACCATAATATAGTATTGTATAAACTAGTAGTATGACTGCTGGTACCATAACATAGTATTGTATAAACTAGTAGTATGGCTGCTGGTACTATAATATAGTATTGTATAAACTAGTAGTATGGCTGCTGGTACCATAATATAGTATTGTATAAACTAGTAGTATGGCTGCTGGTACTATAATATAGTATTGTATAAACTAGTAGTATGGCTGCTGGTACCATAATATAGTATTGCATAAACTAGTAGTATGGCTGCTGGTACCATAACATAGTATTGTATAAACTAGCAGTATGACTGCTGGTACCATAACATAGTATTGTATAAACTAGTAGTATGGCTGCTGGTACCATAATATAGTATTGCATAAACTAGTAGTATGGCTGCTGGTACCATAATATAGTATTGTATAAACTAGTAGTATGGCTGCTGGTACCATAATATAGTATTGTATAAACTAGTAGTATGGCTGCTGGTACCATAATATAGTATTGTATAAACTAGTAGTATGGCTGCTGGTACTATAATATAGTATTGTATAAACTAGTAGTATGGCCACTGGTACTATAATATAGTATTGTATAAACTAGTAGTATGGCTGCTGGTACTATAATATAGTATTGTATAAACTAGTAGTATGGCTGCTGGTATCATAACATAGTATTGTATAAACTAGTAGTATGACTGCTGATACCATAACATAGTATTGTATAAACTCGTAGTATGGCTGCTGGTACCATAATATAGTATTGTATAAACTAGTAGTATGACTGCTGGTACCATAACATAGTATTGTATAAACTAGTAGTATGGCTGCTGGTACTATAATATAGTATTGTATAAACTAGTAGTATGGCTGCTGGTACCATAATATAGTATTGTATAAACTAGTAGTATGGCTGCTGGTACTATAATATAGTATTGTATAAACTAGTAGTATGGCTGCTGGTACCATAATATAGTATTGCTTAAACTAGTAGTATGGCTGCTGGTACCATAACATAGTATTGTATAAACTAGCAGTATGACTGCTGGTACCATAACATAGTATTGTATAAACTAGTAGTATGGCTGCTGGTACCATAATATAGTATTGCATAAACTAGTAGTATGGCTGCTGGTACCATAATATAGTATTGTATAAACTAGTAGTATGGCTGCTGGTACCATAATATAGTATTGTATAAACTAGTAGTATGGCTGCTGGTACCATAATATAGTATTGTATAAACTAGTAGTATGGCTGCTGGTACTATAATATAGTATTGTATAAACTAGTAGTATGGCCACTGGTACTATAATATAGTATTGTATAAACTAGTAGTATGGCTGCTGGTACCATAATATAGTATTGTATAAACTAGTAGTATGGATGCTGGTACCATAATATAGTATTGTATAAACTAGTAGTACGGCTGCTGGTACTATAATATAGTATTGTATAAACTAGTAGTATGGCTGCTGGTATCATAACATAGTATTGTATAAACTAGTAGTATGACTGCTGATACCATAACATAGTATTGTATAAACTCGTAGTATGGCTGCTGGTACCATAATATAGTATTGTATAAACTAGTAGTATGACTGCTGGTACCATAACATAGTATTGTATAAACTAGTAGTATGGCTGCTGGTACTATAATATAGTATTGAATAAACTAGTAGTATGGCTGCTGGTAACATAATATAGTATTGTATAAACTAGTAGTATGGCTGCTGGTACCATAATATAGTATTGTATAAACTAGTAGTATGGCTGCTGGTACCATAATATAGTATTGTATAAACTAGTAGTATGGCTGCTGGTACCATAATATAGTATTGTATAAACTAGTAGTATGGCTGCTGGTACTATAATATAGTATTGTATAAACTAGTAGTATGGCTGCTGGTACCATAATATAGTATTGTATAAACTAGAAGTATGGCTGCTGGTACTATAATATAGTATTGTATAAACTAGTAGTATGGCTGCTGGTACTATAATATAGTATTGTATAAACTAGTAGTATGGCTGCTGGTACCATAATATAGTATTGTATAAACTAGTAGTATGGCTGCTGGTACTATAATATAGTATTGTATAAACTAGTAGTATGGCTGCTGGTACCATAATTTAGTATTGTATAAACTAGTAGTATGGCTGCTGGTACTATAATATAGTATTGTATAAACTAGTAGTATGGCTGCTGGTACTATAATATAGTATTGTATAAACTAGTAGTATGGCTGCTGGTACCATAATATAGTATTGTGTAAACTAGTAGTATGGCTGCTGGTACTATAATATAGTATTGTATAAACTAGTAGTATGGCTGCTGGTACTATAATATAGTATTGTATAAACTAGTAGTATGGCTGCTGGTACCATAATATAGTATTGTATAAACTAGTAGTATGGCTGCTGGTACCATAATATAGTATTGTATAAACTAGTAGTATGGCTGCTGGTACCATAACATAGTATTGTATAAACTAGTAGTATGACTGAGTATGAGACCATCAGACATTAGAAGAGCTAGAGTTAGAGGTCCCCCTACAGTATGTGATGAGACCATCAGACATTAGAAGAACTAGAGTTAGAGGTCCCCCTACAGTATGTGATGAGACCATCAGACATTAGAAGAACTAGAGTTAGAGGTCCCCCTACAGTATGTGATGAGACCATCAGACATTAGAAGAACTAGAGTTAGAGGTCCCCCTACAGTATGTGATGAGACCATCAGACATTAGTAGAACTAGAGTTAGAGGTCCCCCTACAGTATGTGATGAGACCATCAGACATTAGTAGAACTAGAGTTAGAGGTCCCCCTACAGTATGTGATGAGACCATCTCTTTACATATTATATTACATCCTATTGAAATACTGGGGTTTTTGTGCAGCTGTACTTGTTGTCTGTATCACTGTGTTCACTCACAGCACAGAAGTACATGCCGCTGTCTCCTGCCTCCAACTTCTTCACTGTGAAAGATCCCCTCTCAACTACAGTCTTGTTGGCTGAGAATTTGTCTTTACTGAATTCCCCAGAATACTCAGGTTTGGAATTGGGAGTAGTGAAGGCTACCTGCTTCATTCTCTCTCCTGGAAGCTGTCTGTACCAGTACATCTGGTAGTAGCTAGCTCCCTTAGTGTGACTGCAGTTCATCTGAGCATCCCTGTCTTTCAGTTCCCAGAGTATGGTGGGTGTCTGAGTGACTTCACTCCCCTCAACAAGACCTGTAAGGATACAGTGAGAATGAAATCAATAGAATTAGGTTCAGTTAGACCTGAATACATCAAGACTCAGGTGAAGGGAACATATGCTTGGAAACATCAATATCTATAACTAGAGAAGTCCTTCATTGTAAATAAGAATGTTGTTCTTAACTTTCCTGGTTAAATAAATGAAACATTATGAAACTGTACCTGCAGCACAGAGCAGTGAGACAGTAACAGTGGAGAGAAATGTGAACATGTTTGATCACGTTATATGTGAGAGTGCTGGAAAGAGTCTGGTATCAATGTATATAAAACAAGAGGAGTGTCACATAGATGAATAGATGCCAATCAGTAGACCACGGCAGGTTCCACCATATTCAACATGTCAGTGAAGTGGGAGGGACTGATGATCTGAATACATCATGCTAATTAGTGGTCCAGACTGTAGAGACATTCACATTATTAAAGTTAGAGGTCCCCCTACAGTCCATGATGAGACCATCAGCTCTTTACATATTACATTCTATCCTATAGAGCTCGCCAGCTTGTAGAACCTAAAACACGGAAATGAGTCAGCATTTTCTACCTCTGGTTCGTTGACCATTGCTGTGGGAGAAATGAAGGGGGAAAATAATGGGTTTTTGGGATATAAGGTCTGAAGTTAAAAGGCTTTGCAGATATTGTACGTTTTGTTCTGTGCAGTAACTTAAGGATCTGACCTTTTTTTCCCAAATTTCTACTATAATGACATACCTGAATCTAACTGCCTGTAGCTCAGGACCTGAAGCAAGGATATGCATATTCTTGATCCCATTTGAAAGGAAACACTTTGAAGTTTGTGGATCTGGGAAATTAATGTAGGAGAATATAACACATTTAATCTGGTAAAATATCAGTAAAAACAAAACATACGTTTTCCTGACCGAAAAAATTTATCGTCTTTGAAATGCAAGAGAAAGGCCATACTTTCAGATTGGAGTCTAGGTGTAATTTAAATTTTAGCCACCAGATGGCAGTAGTGTGTGTGAAAAGTTTCAGACTGATCCAGTGAAGAATTGCATTACTGCACAATATTTTGAAATAATCCTGACAGGAGTTTTACCAAATGTGCCATTTTTGGTCCATTGATATATTTTCAAGTACATAACTATAGAGAACACAGACAAATTATATGGTAATATCAAATTAGAGTTTACACACTTCCAGGAATGTCATACATGATGGATCATTAGCTCATTCACTAACATTCACACATCTAGATGGCTGGGCGGGGTGGTTATGAAGCCAGAGACAGCAGTGGGGTCAAACTGTAGAACATAAAACTAGATTTTATCAAACAAAACTATGCTACATTTTATCTCTGGGACCCTCAGGATGACACATCAGAGCCAGATTACTGAATGTAAGTACATTATTTACCTTCAGAGGTGAATGTATCAAACCAGTTGCCCTGATAAAAGTGTTTTTGTTGTTGTGGACTCTCCTCAAACAATAGCATGGTATTTTAGTCAATGTAATAACTACTGATGAACGGGTGAAAGTGAGTGGTGCCCGCTGGGCTAGAGCGGCTGTAAGGGCTTCATGTGGGATATTTGGAGCAGAGGTATGAATAGTTGAATGGGAGATGTTTTTAACCATTTAAAATTATTATAAATACATTTTATCGTTTGGGAAACACCAGTGAATTTAACCAAGAAGGTAATGTCATCTAAAACAATAATTGGGTTCCATTATGTGGAACAACGTCTGAGACTGATGTAAATGTTCCACCTGCTGATACCACAGTATGGTGTTGTAGCTGGGGAGAGTGTGTTCCACCTGCTGATACCACAGTATGGTGTTGTAGCTGGGGAGAGTGTGTTCCACCTGCTGATACCACAGTATGGTGTTGTAGCTGGGGAGAGTGTGTTCCACCTGCTGATACCACAGTATGGTGTTGTAGCTGGGGAGAGTGTGTTCCACCTGCTGATACCACAGTATGGTGTTGTAGCTGGGGAGAGTGTGTTCCACCTGCTGATACCACAGTATGGTGTTGTAGCTGGGGAGAGTGTGTTCCACCTGCTGATACCACAGTATGGTGTTGTAGCTGGGGAGAGTGTGTTCCACCTGCTGATACCACAGTATGGTGTTGTAGCTGGGGACAGTTTGTCAACAGAACGGGATAGCAGTTTCTCCAGAACTCTGAAATACTGAAGATGGAGACTGAAGAACGCTGGAACAGAGGAGTTCACCTGTTACAGAAGAGGAGAGAGAGACCTGTTTGTTATAACTACTGTAGTCATTCGGGAAATATATGGAATTATAGATTATTTTAGATGGTATCTAATCTGTGTTCAAGAATAATGAGAGATTCACGTTCATCGGTGGAAAATATCCAACAGTGAAATATTCTTAGTTTAACACTGAGTCAAGATTAACATTCAAAAGGACATGAATCTTCAGCTCTCAGACTCCTTACTACACACCATAGTTTACTGGGGTACTGTGTCTGGTGAGTCCACATGGATTTGTTGAGCTGTAACTCCCCCTACAGGAAAGACATGATATCATACCATACTGTATCATGGACTCCTGTATATCAGAGGGAACCTCCCCTTTCTGTTAGACCAGCTGGTGAGTGTTTTGGCATTGAATCAGAGTCAGATACAGTGTGATGTTAATACAGGTGTGATTAGTCTACAGTACACCAGGGAGGAGGTTTTTGTAGAGCAGAGAGGGAGATCTGATGCACTGTGTAAACTAGCAGCACAGTAATACACAGCACTGCTATTTGGAGTTAGTTGATTGATGGTTAAGGTGCTGGTACCACCTGCATTAGCATCTCCTTCTATATCAAATCCAGTCTCAGGAAATCCAGTTTTCAATTGCATGTATCCTAAAAACACCAATTCTCTGTAGTTGGATTGCTTGTACCAGAGGATGACATTATAGGTTGATATACTATGTGAACACTCCATCTTAGCCAACTCTCCCTGGTTCTTGTACAGGGCTGCAGGTTTCTGGTGAACCTGGTTACTGAGAGAAGAACCTGGAGAGAGAGAAAGAGATTGAGAGAGAGAGTGAGAGAGACAAACATATTCACCTGAAACATAAAAACCAATCAAATGAGGATATTAGTAGTTGATGAAATCAGTGATGTGAATACCTGCAGCCCAGGCTGTGTAACCCATGGTGATGGAGATAAGAATTGTGATCATGTTGACTCACTGTTAAGGAGACAGAATGAGACAGACAAACCCCTCCACATGAATTAGAGGTGGCTTCTCATCAACTCATCTCAGTGATCTAATAGAGGGATGCTGCCTCCTTATGAGAACATCTAAAACATCAGAGACCTGAGATGAACCCTGCAGGAGGAGTCTATGTGGGACAGGAAGCAGGGTTTAGTAGAGCAGAGAGGGAGATCTGGCAAGATAGAACAGCACACTCTGGTAAGACGAGGGAGGGCGGTCTGTGCATATTTGTAAACAACAGCTGGTGCACGAAATCTAAGGAAGTCTCTAGATTTTGCTCACCTGAAGTAGAGTATATTGTGATAAATTGCAGGCCACACTACTTGCCAAGAGAGTTTTCAGCTATACCTTTTGTGGCAATTTTTTTACCACCACAGACAGATGCTGGCACTAAGACCGCACTCAGTCAGCTGTATAAGGAAATAATCAAACAGGAAAACGCTCACCCAGAGGCGGCGCTCCTTGTGGCCGGAGACTTTAATGCAGGGAAACTTAAATCAGTTCTACCAAATTTCTATCAACATGTTAAATGTGCAACCAGAGGGAATACAATTCCAGTTCACCTGTACTCCACACACAGAGACGTGTACAAAGCTCTCCCTCTCCAACCACAACTCTATCCTCCTGATTCCTGCTTACAAGCAGAGATGAAAGCAGGAAGCACCAGTGACTCGGTCTATTAAAAAGTGGTTAGATGAAGCAGATGCTAAACTACAGGACTGTTTCGCTGTCACAGACTGGAACATGTTCCGGGATTCCTCCGATGGCATTGAGGAGTACACCACATCAGTCACTGGCTTTATCAATAAGTGCATCGAGGACGTCGTCCCTACAGTGACTGTACGTACATACCCCAACCAGAAGCCATGGATTACAGGCAACATTCGCACTGAGCTAAAGGGTAGAGCTGCCGCTTTCAAGGCGCGGGACTCTAACCCGGAAGCTTACAAGAAATCCTGCTATGCCCTGCGACGAACCATCAAACAGGCAAAGCGTCAATACAGGGCTAAGACTGAATCATACTACACCGGCTCCAACGCTCGTCTTATGTGGCAGGGCTTGCAAACTATTACAGACTACAAAGGAAAGCACAGCCGCGAGCTGCCCAGTGACACGAGCCTACCACACGAGCTAAACCACTTCTTTGCTCGCTTCGAGGCAAGCAACACTGAGGCATGCATGAGAGCATCAGCTGTTCCGGAATGACTGTGTGATCACGCTCTCCGTAGCCGACATGAGTAAGGCCTTTAAACAGGTCAACATACACAAGGCTGCGGAGCCAGACGGATTACCAGCATGTGCTGACCAACTGGCAGGGGTCTTCACTGACATTTTCAACATGTCGCTGATTGAGTCTGTAATACCAACATGTGTCAAGCAGACCACCATAGTCCCTGTACCCAAGAACACAAAGGCAACCTGCATAAATGACTACAGGCCCGTAGCACTCGTCCGTAGCCATGAAGTGCTTTGAAAGGTTGGTAATGCTCACATCAAAACAATTCTCCCAGAAACCCTAGACCCACTCCAATTTTCATACCGCCCAAACAGATCCACAGATGATGCAATCTCTATTGTACTCAAATCAAATCAAATGTATTTATATAGCCCTTCTTACATCAGCTGATATCTCAAAGTGCTGTACAGAAACCCAGCCTAAAACCCCAAACAGCAAGCAATGCAGGTGTAGAAGCACGGTGGCTAGGAAAAACTCCCTAGAAAGGCCAAAACCTAGGAAGAAACCTAGAGAAGAACCAGGCTATGAGGGGTGGTCAGTCCTCTTCTGGCTGTGCCGGGTGGAGATTATAACAGAACATGGCCAAGATGTTCAAATGTTCATAAATGACCAGCATGGTCAAATAATAATAATCACAGCAGTTGTCGAGGGTGCAACAAGTCAGTACCTCAGGAGTAAATGTCAGTTGGCTTTTCATAGCCGATCATTGAGAGTATCTCTACCGCTCCTGCTGTCTCTAGAGAGTTGAAAACAGCAGGTCTGGGACAGGTAGCACGTCCGGTGAACAGGTCAGGGTTCCATAGCCGCAGGCAGAACAGTTGAAACTGGAGGTGGACTGGGGACAGCAAGGAGTCATCATGCCAGGTAGTCCTGAGGCATGGTCATAGGGCTCAGGTCCTCCGAGAGAGAGAAAGAAAGAGAGAAAGAGAGAATTAGAGAGAGCATACTTAAATTCACACAGGACACCGGATAAGACAGGAGAAGTACTCCAGATATAACAGACTGACCCTAGCCCCCCGACACATAAACTACTGCAGCATAAATAATGGAGGCTGAGACAGGAGGGGTCAGGACACACTTTGGCCCCATCCGATGATACCCCCGGACAGGGCCAAACAGGCAGGATAAGCCCCCACACCACTAGAGGGATATCTTCAACCACCAACTTACCATCCTGAGACAAGGCCAAGTATAGCCCACAAAGATCTCTGCCACGGCACAACCCAAGGGGGGCCGCCAACCCAAAGAGGAAGATCACGTCAGCGACTCAACCCACTCAAGTGACGCACCCCTCCTAGGGACGGCATTGAAGAGCACTGTAATAGCCCCTGTAATAGGGTTAGAGGCAGATAATCTCAGTGGAGAGAGGGGAACCGGCCAGGCAGAGACAGCAAGGATGGTCCGTTGCTCCAGAGCCTTTCCGTTCACCTTCACACTCCTGGGCCAGACTACACTCAATCATATGACCAATCATATAACCTACTGAAGAGATGAGTCTTCAGTAAAGACTTAAAGGTTGAGACCGAGTCTGCGTCTCTCACATGGGTAGGCAGAACATTCCATAAAAATGGAGCTCTATAGGAGAAACCCCTGCCTCCAGCTGTTTGCTTAGAAATTCTAGGGACAATTAGGAGGCCTGCGTCTTGTGACCGTAGCGTACATGTAGGTATGTACGGCAGGACCAAATCGGAAAGATAGGGAGGAGCAAGCCCATGTAATGCTTTGTAGGTTAGCAGTAAAACCTTGAAATCACTCCACACTGCCCTTTCCCAAAGGACAAAAGGAACACCTATGTGAGAATGCTGTTCAATGACTACAGCTCAGCGTTCAACAACATCAAAGCTCATCACTAAGCTAAGGATCCTGGTACTTAACACCTCAACTGGATCCTGGACTTCCTGACGGGCCGCCCCCAGGTGGTAAGGGATGGTAACAACACAACTACAGCGCTGATCCTCAACACGGGGACCCCTCAGGGCTGCGTGCTCAGTCCCCTCTTGTACTCCCTTTTCACTTATGAATCCATGGCCAGGCACGACTCCAACACCATCATCAAGTTTGCCAATGACAGAACAGTGGTAGGCCTGATCACCAACAATGATGAGACGTCCTATAGGGAGGAGTTCAGAGACCTGGCCGTGTGGTGCCAGGACAGCAACCTCTCCCTCAACGTGATCAAGACAAAGCAGATGATTGTGGACTACAGGAAAAGGAGGACCAAGCACGCCCCCATTCTCATCGACGGGGCTGTAGTGGAACAGGTTGAGAGCTTCAAATTCCTTGGTGTCCACATCAACAACAAACTATCATGGTCCCAACACACCAAGACAGTCGTGAAGAGGGCACGACAAAGCCTATTCCCCCCCAGGAGACTGAAAAGATTTGGATTGGGTCCTCAGATCCTCAAATGGTTCTACAGCTGCACCATCGAGAGCATCCTGACTCGTTGCATCACTGCCTGTTTTGGCAACTGCTCAGCCTCCCACCACAAGGCACTACAGAGGGTAGTGCGTACGGCCCAGGACATCACTGGGGCCAAGCTTGCTGCCATCCAGGACCTCTATACCAAGCAGTGTCAGAGGAAGGCCCTAAAAATTGTCAAACTCCAGCCACCCTAGTCATAGACTGTTCTCTCTGCTATCACACAGCAAGAGGTACCGGACCGCCAAGTCTAGGTACAAAAGGCTTCATAACAGCTTCTACCCCCAAGCCAGAAGACTCCTGAACAGCTAATCAAAGGGCTCCCTAGACCCGTCTTTTACACTGCTGCAACTCTCTGTTTATTGTCTATGCATAGTCACTTTAACTCTACATGTACATATTACCTCAATAACCTTGACTAACCGGTGCCCCCGCACATTGACTCTGTATCTATTTTTTACTTAACACTTTTTTTTTCTTAAAAACTTCTTAATGCATTGTTGGTTGAGGGCATTTGAGTAAGCATTTCAATGTAAAGTCTATACCTGCTGTATTCGGTGCATGTGACAAATAAAATTGAATGTGATTTGACATGCCAATCTCCTTTTGTCCAGACAGCATCAGATACATGGTCTACACATACGGAGACAGAGGGGAGCTGTTTCACTGTCCAGACAGCATCAGATACATGGTCTACACATACTGAGACAGAGAGGAGCTGTTTCACTGTCCAGACAGCATCAGATACATGGTCTACACATACGGAGACAGAGGGGAGCTGTTTCACTGTCCAGACAGCATCAGATACATGGTCTACACATACGGAGACAGATGGGAGCTGTTTCACTGTCCAGACAGCATCAGATACATGGTCTACACATACGGAGACAGAGGGGAGCTGTTTCACTGTCCAGACAGCATCAGATACATGGCCTACACATACGGAGACAGAGGGGAGCTGTTTCACTGTCCAGACAGCATCAGATACATGGTCTACACATACGGAGACAGAGGGGAGCTGTTTCACTGTCCAGACAGCATCAGATACATGGTCTACACATACGGAGACAGAGGGGAGCTGTTTCACTGTCCAGACAGCATCAGATACATGGTCTACACATACTGAGACAGAGAGGTGCTGTTTCACTGTCCAGACAGCATCAGATACATGGTCTACACATACGGAGACAGAGGGGAGCTGTTTCACTTGATCGGATGCATTATCTGAGATTGATGTGTCTTTCTGTTTGTGTGCGTCTTGGTAAAATAAATTATTAATATTTAAACATTTTACTTAGAAAGGCAAGGAGGTACGGTAGGGCGGGCCAGGCCCCTGCCTTACATACCACCGGCACTTGTCCAGGCCCCCTAGGGCCCTCCCATACCACCGGCCCTGGTCCAGGCCTCCTTGGTGCCCTCCCATACCACCGGCCCTGGTCCAGGCCTCCTTGGTGCCCTCCCATGCCACCGGCCCTGGTCCAGGCCCCCTAGGGCCCTCCCATGCCACCGGCCCTGGTCCAGGCCCCCTAGGGCCCTCCCATACCACTGACCCTGGTCCAGCCACCCTAGGGACTTCGCATACTACCGGACCAATTCCAGGCCCGCTAGGATCCTCCTATACCACCGGCCTTGGCACAAGCCCCCTAGGGCCCTCCCATACCACCGGCCCTGGTCCAGACCCCCTAGGGCCCTCCAAAACCACCGGCCCTGGTCCAGACCCCCTAGGGCCCTCCCATACCGCCTGGCCCTGGTCCAGGCCCACACACATTTAGAAAGCGCCTGAATCCCAAATGACACCCTATTCCCTATATAGGGCACTAACTTTGACCAGGGACCATAGAGTGCCACCATACAGCATCTTCTAAATGTGTGTTGAGAAACACTCCCTCCTGGTGGAGAACTGAGGAAGTGCACCTTAACCATCTAAACTAGCCACTTATAACAGTATCATTACCATCTGTTTGATATCAAATGGATCATAGCAAAGTGTTTGAAGTGGTTGAAGACAGGTGCAGGTGTATAGAGCTGTAGTCAGTATTATATGAGAGGATCAGAGAGGGTTTTTGTAGAGGAGAGAGGGTATAGTAAAACACTGTGCTTCACTAGCAGCACAGAAATACACTGCACTGTCTTCAGCTTCTGTCACTTTGGGAATATGTAGATACGCCATTTTATTAGCTGCACCATCTCCACTGACATTAAAACGCCCTTTAAAGGAATCTTCCACCGTTGGACTGGTGTTCCACACATACCCAATGAGTTTCAGAGCAGTGTTTTGGGCTGACTGTTGGTACCACAGTATCATGTTGTAACTTGAAACAGTGTGGCTGCAGGTGAGATTAACTTTATCTTCAGGTCCTTTTAGTATTGCAGTAGGAGTCTGGTGAACTTTGTCTGTTGGTGACAGCCCTGTGGATGAAAACAGACAATATGAAATATACAGTATTACTCAGCATATTGACAGCAATATATTTCAGTAGTAAATCTATCTTTCATGAGGGATTTAGTACCTGTCACCCATAGTGGTAGAGTTGCTACATGTATGAGAAGCTTGATCATGTTGATGGTTCTGGAGAGAAGAGTCACATGGACAAGGAGAAAGGGTTTTCAGATAGTCAGAGATGTGATGTCATCTAGTGGGAGTGTCAAATGTATGTCAGCATCCCAAATGGCACCCTATTCCCTTTCTAGTGCACTACTTTAGACCAGAACCCATAGGGGGGAGAGGAGAATAAGGCAATAGAGAAGGGGAGCTGAACTGAGCTGCCGGAGGGGAAGGAAATGACATCACTTTGACGTCAGAACTTGTGTTGATATTCAAGCAGATCCCTTGTTCACCTACAGGTCTCCTGTTCAACTTAAAGGTGTATTGTGGAACATACCGGTATCTACATCATTGAAAGTCTCTTTTAGTCTTTAGATTTGATCTGTGTTATAGATTCTGCGGTCATCACACTAGAAATAGGATGTAAAGTGAAGAAATACCTGAACCGTTTCTTCAAGACAACAACATCAACCACATTATTTGGTCTAGAGGTTTGATATCAACTTCCTCCATGTGCTCAGACATCTACAGCGGTGGATAGCAGGTGTGCTGGGTGTTGATGTACACTGCAGTTATGGAGTAAAGGATCAGAAGGGGGGTTTGTAGAAGAGAGAAGGGTATCTACATCACTGTGTTGACTTCAGGTCAGAACAGTAATACTCTGCACTGACTTCAGGTCAGAACAGTAATACACTGCACTGACTTCAGGTCAGAACAGTAATACACTGCACTGTCTTCAGGTCAGAACAGTAATACACTGCACTGACTTCAGGTCAGAACAGTAATACACTGCATTGACTTCAGGTCAGAACAGTAATACACTGCACTGACTTCAGGACAGAACAGTAATACACTGCACTGACTTCAGGTCAGAACAGTAATACACTGCACTGACTTCAGGTCAGAACAGTAATACACTGCACTGACTTCAGGTCAGAACAGTAATACACTGCACTGACTTTAGGTCAGAACAGTAATACACTGCACTGACTTTAGGTCAGAACAGTAATACACTGCACTGACTTCAGGTCAGAACAGTAATACACTGCACTGACTTCAGGTCAGAACAGTAATACACTGCACTGACTTCAGGTCAGAACAGTAATACACTGCACTGACTTCAGGTCAGAACAGTAATACACTGCACTGACTTCAGGTCAGAACAGTAATACACTGCACTGACTTCAGGTCAGAACAGTAATACACTGCACTGACTTCAGGTCAGAACAGTAATACACTGCACTGACTTCAGGTCAGAACAGTAATACACTGCACTGACTTCAGGTCAGAACAGAAGCTGAAGAGATGCTTCTTTCGATCCATTTCCAAGGATTTCAAAGTGCTCTTAAAATGATCCTTCAACTGTCTGACTTTTATTATACACATATCCAATCAGTAGTGGACTAGTATCATCTATTGACTGCTGGTACCATAATATAGTATTGTATAAACTAGTAGTATGGCTGCTGGTACCATTTTATAGTATTGTATAAACTAGTAGTATGGCTGCTGGTACCATAATATAGTATTGTATAAACTAGTAGTATGGCTGCTGGTACCATAATATAGTATTGTATAAACTAGTAGTATGGCTGCTGGTACTATAATATAGTATTGTATAAACTAGTAGTATGGCTGATGGTACTATAATATAGTATTGTATAAACTAGTAGTATGGCTGCTGGTACCATAATATAGTATTGTATTAACTAGTAGTATGGCTGCTGGTACCATAATATAGTATTGTATAAACTAGTAGTATGGCTGCTGGTACCATAATATAGTATTGTATAAACTAGTAGTATGGCTGCTGGTACCATAATATAGTATTGTATAAACTAGTAGTATGGCTGCTGGTACCATAATATAGTATTGTATAAACTAGTAGTATGGCTGCTGGTACCACAATATAGTATTGTATAAACTAGTAGTATGGCTGCTGGTACCATAATATAGTATTGTATTAACTAGTAGTATGGCTGCTGGTACCATAATATAGTATTGTATAAACTAGTAGTATGGCTGCTGGTACTATAATATAGTATTGTATAAACTAGTAGTATGGCTGCTGGTACCATAATATAGTATTGTATAAACTAGTGGTATGGCTGCTGGTACCATAATATAGTATTGTATAAACTAGTAGTATGGCTGCTGGTACCATAATATAGTATTGTATAAACTAGTAGTATGGCTGCTGGTACCATAATATAGTATTGTATAAACTAGTAGTATGGCTGCTGGTACCATAATATAGTATTGTATAAACTAGTAGTATGGCTGCATACGAGTATCACTGAGAGGAGAGTTAGGGGGGTGGGCAGGCTAGAGGGGAAAGAGAGTAGAGACATTTGTAGAACTAGAGTTAGAGTTCCCCCTACAGTATGTGATGAGACCATCTCTTTACATATTATATTACATCCTATTGAAATACTGGGGTTTTTGTGCAGCTGTACTTGTTGTCTGTATCACAGTGTTGACTCACAGCACAGAAGTACATGCCGCTGTCTCCTGCCTCCAACTTCTTCACTGTGAAAGATCCCCTCTCAACTACAGTCCTTTTGGCTGAGAATTTGTCTTCACTGAAATCCCCTGAATACTCAGGTTTGGAACTGGGAGTAGTGAAGGCTACCTGCTTCATTCCCTCTCCTGGAAGCTGTCTGTACCAGTACATCTGGTTGTAGCTAGCTCCCTTAGTGTGACTGCAGTTCATCAGAGCATCCCTGTCTTTCAGTTCCCAGAGTATGGTGGGTGTCTGAGTGACTTCACTCCCCTCAACAAGACCTGTAAGGATACAGTGAGAATGAAATCAATAGAGTTAGGTACAGTTAGACCTGAATACATCAAGACTCAGGTGAAGTGAACATATGCTTGGAAACATCAATATCTATAACTAGAGAAGTCCTTCATTGTAAATAAGAATGTTGTTCTTAACTTTCCTGGTTAAATAAATGAAACATTATGAAACTGTACCTGCAGCACAGAGCAGTGAGACAGTAACAGTGGAGAGAAATGTGAACATGTTTGATCACGTTATATGTGAGAGTGCTGGAAAGAGTCTGGTATCAATGTATATAAAACAAGAGGAGTGTCACATAGATGAATAGATGCCAATCAGTAGACCACGGCAGGTTCCACCATATTCAACATGTCCGTGAAGTGGGAGGGACTGATGATCTGAATACATCATGCTAATTAGTGGTTCAGACTGTAGAGACATTCACATTATTAAAGTTAGAGGTCCCCCTACAGTCCATGATGAGACCATCAGCTCTTTACATATTATATTCTATCCTATAGAGCTCGCCAGCTTGTAGTCCTAAAACACGGAAATGAGTCAGCATGTTCTACCTCTGGTTCGTTGACCATTGCTGTGGGAGAAATGAAGGGGTGAAATAATGGGGTTTTGGGATAAAAGGTCTGAAGTTAAAACAGGCTTTGGAGATATTATACGTTTTGTTCTGGGCAATAACTTAAGGATCGGACCCTTTTTTTCAATTTCACCTAAAATGACATACCTGAATCTAACTGCCTGTAGCTCAGGACCTGAAGCAAGGATATGCATATTCTTGGTACCATTTGAAAGGAAACACTTTGAAGTTTGTGGATCTGTGAAATTAATGTAGGAGAATATAACACATTTAATCTGGTAAAATATCAGTAAAAACAAAACGTACGTTTTCCTGACCGAAAAAATTAATCGTCTTTGAAATGCAAGAGAAAGGCCATACTTTCAGATTGGAGTCTAGGTGTAATTTAAATTTTAGCCACCAGATGGCAGTAGTGTGTGTGAAAAGTTTCAGACTGATCCAGTGAAGAATTACATTACTGCACAATATTTTGAATTAATCCTGAAAGAAGTTTTACCAAATGTGCCATTTTTGGTCCATTGATATATTTTCAAGTACATAACTATAGAGAACACAGACAAATTATATGGTAATATCAAATCAGAGTTTACACACTTCCAGAAATGTCATACATGATGGATCATTAGCTCATTCACTAACATTCACACATCAAGATGGCCGGGCGGGGTGGGTATGAAGCCAGAGACAGCAGTGGGGTTAAACTGTAGAACATAAAACTAGATTTTATCAAACAAAACTATGCTACATTTTATCTCTGGGACCCTCAGGATGACACATCAGAGCCAGATTACTGAATGTAAGTACATTATTTACCTTCAGAGGTGAATGTATCAAACCAGTTGCCGTGACAAAAGTGTTTTGTTGTTGTGGACTCTCCTCAAACAATAGCATGGTATTTTAGTCAATGTAATAACTACTGGTGAACAGGTAAAAGTGAGTGGTGCCCGCTGGGCTAGAGAGGCTGTAAGGGCTGCATGTAAGGTATTTGGAGCAGAGGTATGAATAGTTGAATGGGAGATGTTTTTAACCATTTATAATTATTATTGCTACATTTTATCGATTGGGAAACACCAGTGAATTTATCCAAGAAGGTAATGTCATCTAAAACAATAATTGTTTTCCATTAAGTGGAACAACGTCTGAGACTGAAGTAAATGTTCCATCTGCTGATACCACAGGATGGTGTTGTAGCTGGGGAGAGTGTGTTCCACCTGCTGATACCACAGTATGGTGTTGTAGCTGGGAGAGTGTGTGAACAGGATATCAGTTTCTCCAGAACTCTGAAATACTGAAGATGGAGACTGAAGAACGCTGGAACAGAGGAGTTCACCTGTTACAGAAGAGGAGAGAGAGACCTGTTTGTTATAACTACTGTAGTCATTCAGGAAATATATGGAATTATAGATTATTTTAGATGGTATCTAATCTGTGTTCCAGAATAATCAAGAGATTCACGTTCATAGGTGGAAAATATCCAACAGTGAAAGATTCTTAGTTTAACAGTGAGTCAAGATGAACATTCAAAAGGACATGGATCTTCAGCTCTCAGACTCCTTACTACACACCATAGTTTACTGTGGTACTGTGTCTGGTGAGTCCACATGGGTTTGTTGAGCTGTAACTCCCCCTACAGGAAAGACATGATATCATACCATACTGTATCATGGTCTCCTGTATATCAGAGGGAACCTCCCCTTCTGTTAGACCAGCTGGTGAGTGTTTTGGCATTGAATCAGAGTCAGATACAGTGTGATGTTAATACAGGTGTGATTAGTCTACAGTACACCAGGGAGGAGGTTTTTGTAGAGCAGAGAGGGAGATCTGATGCACTGTGTAAACTAGCAGCACAGTAATACACAGCACTGCTATTTGGAGTTAGTTGATTGATGGTTAAGGTGCTGGTACCACCTGCATTAGCATCTCCTTCTATATCAAATCCAGTCTCAGGAAATCCAGTTTTCAATTGCATGTATCCTAAATACACCAATTCTCTGTAGTTGGATTGCTTGTACCAGAGGATGACATTATAGGTTGATATACTATGTGAACACTCCATCTTAGCCAACTCTCCCTGGTTCTTGTACAGGGCTGCAGGTTTCTGGTGAACCTGGTTACTGAGAGAAGAACCTGGAGAGAGAGAAAGAGATTGAGAGAGAGAGTGAGAGAGACAAACATATTCACCTGAAACATAAAAACCAATCAAATGAGGATATTAGTAGTTGATGAAATCAGTGATGTGAATACCTGCAGCCCAGGCTGTGTAACTCATGGTGATGGAGATAAGAATTGTGATCATGTTGACTCACTGTTAAGGAGACAGAATGAGACAGACAAACCCCTCCACATGAATTAGAGGTGGCTTCTCATCAACTCATCTCAGTGATCTAATAGAGGGATGCTGCCTCCTTATGAGAACATCTAAAACATCAGAGACCTGAGATGAACCCTGCAGGAGGAGTCTATGTGGGACAGGAAGCAGGGTTTAGTAGAGCAGAGAGGGAGATCTGATGCACTGTTATCTGGAGGTAGTTGATTGATGGTTATAGGACATATTCACCCATTTTGAATGTTATATTATTTTTGTCCATCTCTTAGTTATGTTCTATTGATTCCATGGGTCTTTTCATGTTTTAATGTGTATCTGAGTTATTGGCATTCAATCAGGAAGACATTGGTCCATTATGGCGTAGTACTGTGGTAAAGTTTCTCTCAGTATGACATAGTACTGTGGTAAAGTCTCTCTCAGTATGACGTAGTACTGTGGTAAAGTCTCTCAGTATGACGTAGTACTGTGGTGAAGTCTCCCTCAGTATGACGTAGTACTGTGGTAAAGTCTCTCTCAGTATGACGTAGTACTGTGGTAAAGTCTCTCTCAGTATGACGTAGTACTGTGGTAAAGTCTCTCTCAGTATGACGTAGTACTGTGGTAAAGTCTCTCTCAGTATGACGTAGTACTGTGGTAGTCTCTCTCAGTATGACGTAGTACTGTGGTAAAGTCTCTCTCAGTATGACGTAGTAATGGGGTAAAGTCTCTCTCAGTATGACGTAGTACTGTGGTAAAATCTCTCTCAGTATGACGTAGTACTGTGATAAAGTCTCTCTCAGTATGGCGTAGTACTGTGGTAAAGTCTCTCTCAGTATGACGTAGTACTGTGGTAAAGTCTCTCTCAGTATGACGTAGTACTGTGGTAAAGTCTCTCTCAGTATGACGTAGTACTGTGGTAAAGTCTCTCTCAGTATGACGTAGTACTGTGGTAAAGTCTCTCTAAGTATGACGTAGTACTGTGGTAAAGTCTCTCTCAGTATGACGTAGTACTGTGGTAAAGTCTCTCTCAGTATGACGTAGTACTGTGGTAAAGTCTCTCTCAGTATGACGCAGTACTGTGGTAAGTCTCTCTCAGTATGACGTAGTACTGTGGTAAAGTCTCTCTCAGTATGACGTAGTACTGTGGTAAAGTCTCTCTCAGTATGACGTAGTACTGTGGTAAAGTCTCTCTCAGTATGACGTAGTACTGTGGTAAAGTGATAAAGATTGGCCCACCTCCCGGCCCGCTCAGTGATCACTCGGCTACACAGCTGATGCCTTCTGGACTCTTCCCCAACACTGCATGAACTCCACTAGTCCACCGGTTCCTTGCCGTAAGCTCTGGAGCTTTGCATTGGATCATCGCTGCTAGCTAGCTGCTACCGAGAGGCTATAGTGGCTAACGCCCCTGTCCTGAAGCTAGCACCAGTTAGCCGTGAGCCAGGCGCATCTCCCGGGCTAGCAAACTAAATTACTACAACCACATTACCTCTTTCGCCAACTGGCCTGGACCCTTTGTCGACACGAAGCCCCTCCGTTCCACCACGACTGGTCTGCCGACGTATCTCCATCCGCTGTGCCCCCAACCGGCCTTTACCGGATGTCGGAGCAGGCTCTTCTACTAGCCCCGGCCTGCTAACTTTAAACGCCGTGCCCCCCTCTTGCTAGCATAGCAAAGACTACCTAACGGCTTCCCTGTTTTATCTATTGCTGTTCACTGGACCCTATGATCACCTGGCTACATAGCTGATACCTGATGGACTGTTCATTAATCACGGTACTCCATTTTGTTTATTTTGTTTATCTGTTGGCCCCAGCCTCGAACTCAGGCCCTGTGTGTCATTAACTGACCCTCTCTGCCCATTCATCGCCATTTTACCTGTTGTTGTTGTCCTAGCTGATTAGCTGTTGTCTTACCCGTTGTTGTCTAAGCTAGGTCTCCCAATCAACACCTGTGATTGCTTTATGCCTCGCGTTATGTCTCTCTCAAATGTCAATATGCCTTGTATATTGTCGTTTTGGATAGTTATCATTGTTTTAGTTTACTGCGGAGCCCCTAGTCCCACTCAACATGCCTCTGATACCTCCTTTGTCCCACCTCCCAGCCATCCTCATGTCTCTACCACTCAGCCATCCTCACGTCTCTACCACTCAGCCATCCTCAGGTCTCTACCACTCAGCCATCCTCAGGTCTCCACCACTCAGCCATCCTCAGGTCTCTACCACTCAGCCATCCTCAGGTCTCCACCACTCAGCCATCCTCAGGTCTCCACCACTCAGCCATCCTCAGGTCTCCACCACTCAGCCATCCTCAGGTCTCCACCACTCAGCCATCCTCAGGTCTCCACCACTCAGCCATCCTCAGGTCTCCACCACTCAGCCATCCTCAGGGCTCTACCGCTCAGACATCCTCAGGTCTCCGCTCAGCCATCCTCAGGTCTCCACCGCTCAGCCATCCTCCGGGCTCTACCGCTCAGCCATCCTCAGGGCTCTACCGCTCAGCCATCCTCAGATCTCTACTACTCAGCCACACACACTGATACTGAAACTCTTCACATACACACATATACATATACACACAGTCTTTCACCCATGCTCAGTCACTCAATATAGTATGTAGCCCTTGTATCTTAACTTCCGGCGCCGACAAAGATGGCCGCCTCGCTTCGCGTTCCTAGGAAACTATGCAGTATTTTGTTTTTTTACGTGTTATTTCTTACATTGGTACCCCAGGTAATCTTAGGTTTCATTACATACAGTAGGGAGGAACTACTGAATATAAGAGCAACGTCAACTCACCATCATTACGACCAGGAATATGACTCTCCCGACGCGGATCCTGTGTTTTGCCTTCCACCCAGTACAATGGATCGGATCCCAGCCGGCGACCCTAAACAACGACGCCGTAAAAGGGGCAAACGAAGCGGTCTTCTGGTCAGGCTCCGGAGAAGGGCACACCGCGCTCCACTCCCTAGCATACTACTCGCCAATGTCCAGTCTCTTGACAACAAGGTTGATGAAATCCGAGTAAGGGTAGCATTCCAGAGAGACATCAGAGACTGTAACGTTCTTTGCTTCACGGAAACATGGCTCACTCGAGAGACGCTAACGGAGTCGGTGCAGCCAGCTGGTTTCTTCACGCATCGCGCCAACAGAAACAAACATCTTTCTGGTAAGAAGAGGGGCGGGGGGGTATGCCTTATGATTAACGAGACGTGGTGTGATCATAACAACATACAGGAACTCAAGTCATTCTGTTCACCTGACTTAGAATTCCTCACAATCAAATGTCGGCCGCATTATCTACCAAGGTAATTCTCTTCGATTATAATCACAGCCGTATATATTCCCCCCCCAAGCAGACACATCGATGGCCCTGAACAAACTTTATCTTACTCTATGTAAACTGGAAACCACACACCCTGAGGCTGCATTCATCGTAGCTGGGGATTTTAACAAGGCTAATCTGAAAACAAAACTACCTAAATTCTATCAGCATATCGATTGTGCTACCAGGGCTGGTAAAACCCTAGATCATTGTTATTCTAACTTCCGCGACGCATATAAGGCCCTCCCCCGCCCTCCTTTTGGAAAAGCTGACGACGACTCCATTTTGTTGCTTCCAGCCTACAAACAGAAACTAAAACAAGAAGTTCCCGCGCTCAGGTCTGTTCAACGCTGGTCCGACCAATCTGATTCCACGCTTCAAGACTGCTTCGATCACGTGTATTGGGATATGTTCCGCATTGCGTCCAACAACAACATTGACGAATACGCTGATTCGGTGAGCGAGTTCATTAGAATGTGCATCAGCGACGTAATACCCACAGCAACGATTAAAACATTCCCAAACCAGAAACCGTGGATTGATGGCAGCATTCGCGCGAAACTGAAAGCGCAAACCACTGCTTTTAACCAGGGCAAGGTGACCGGAAACATGACCGAATACAAACAGTGTAGCTATTCCCTCTGCAAGGCAATCAAACAAGCTAAGTGCCAGTATAGAGACAAAGTAGAGTCGCAATTCAACAGCTCAGACACAAGAGGTATGTGGCATGGTCTACAGTCAATCACAGATTACAAAAAGAAAACAAGTCCCGTCGCGGACCAGGATGTCTTGCTCCCAGACAGACTAAATAACTTTTTTGCTCGCTTTGAGGACAATACAATGCCACTGACACGGCCCGCTACCAAAACCTGCGGGCTCTCCTTCACTGCAGCCGAGGTGAGTGAAACATTTAAACGTGTTAACCCTCGCAAGGCTGCAGGTCCAGATGGCATTCCCAGCCGCGTCCTCAGACCATGCGCAGACCAGCTGGCTGGTGTGTTTACGGACATATTCAATCAATCCTTATCCCAGTCTGCTGTTCCCACATGCTTCAAGAAGGCCACCATTGTTCCTGTTCCCAAGAAAGCTATGGTAACTGAGCTAAACGACTACCGCCCCGTAGCACTCACTTCCGTCATCATGAAGTGCTTTGAGAGACTAGTCAAGGACCATATCACCTCCACCCTACCTGACACCTTAGACCCACTCCAATTTGCTTACCGACCCAATAGGTCCACAGACGACGCAATCGCAACCACACTGCACACTGCCCTAACCCATCTGGACAAGAGGAATACCTATGTGAGAATGCTGTTCATCGACTACAGCTCAGAATTTAACACCATAGTACCCTCCAAATTCGTCATCAAGCTCGAGACCCTGGATCTCGACCCCGCTCTGTGCAACTGGGTACTGGACATCCTGACGGGCCGCCCCCAGGTGGTGAGGGTAGGTTCTCAGGAGTTCTCAGGAGGCTGAAGAAATCCGGCTTGTCACCAAAAGCACTCACAAACTTCTACAGATGCACAATCGAGAGCATCCCGTCGGGCTGTATCACCGCCTGGTACGGCAACTGCTCCGCCCACAACCGTAAGGCTCTCCAGAGGGTAGTGAGGTCTGCACAACGCAGGGGGCAAACTACCTGCCCTCCAGGACACCTATACCACCCGATGTCACAGGAAGGCCATAAAGATCATCAAGGACAACAACCACCCGAGCCACTGCCTGTTCACCTCGCTATCATCCAGAAGGCGAGGTCAGTACAGGTGCATCAAAGCAGGGACCGAGAGACTGAAAAACAGCTTCTATCTCAAGGCCATCAGACTGTTAAACAGCCACCACTAACATTTAGTGGCTGCTGCCAACATACTGACTCCAGCCACTTTAATAATGGGAATTGATGGAAATTTATGTAAAAATATATCACTAGCCACTTTAAACAATGCCACTTAATATAATGTTTACATACCCTACATTACTCATCTCATATGTATATGTATATACTGTACTCTATATCATCTACTGCATCTAGCCAGCTTTATGTAATACATGTATCACTAGACACTTTAAACTATGCCACTTTATGTTTATATACCCTACATTACTCATGTCATATGTATATACTGTACTCTATACCATCTACTGCATCTTGCCTATGCCGTTCTGTACCATCACTCATTCATATATCTTTATGTACATATTCTTTATCCCATTACACTTGTGTGTATAAGGTAGTAGTTGTGGAATTGTTAGGTTAGATTACTCGCATTGTTGGAACTAGAAGCACAAGCATTTCGCTACACTCGCATTAACATCTGCTAACCATGTGTATGTGACAAATAAAATTTGATTTGATTTGATTTATCTGATGATGTCTGGACAGAGAAAGTATGACACGCCGTACTCTTTTTGTCCAGACAGCATCAGATACATGTTCTACACATACGGAGACAGCGGGTCACCAGGACCAGGCCCCCAAGGGCCCTCCCATACCACCGGCCCTGGTCCGGGCCCCCTAGGGCCCTCCCATACCACCGGCCCTGGTCCAGGCCCCCTAGGGCCCTCTCATACTGCCGGCCCTGGTCCAGGCCCTCTAGGGCCCTCCCATACCGCCGGCCCTGGTCCAGGCCCCCTAGTGTCCTCCCATACCGCCGGCCCTGGTCCAGGCCCCCTAGGGCCCTCCCATACCGCCAGCCCTGGTCCAGGCCGCCTAGGGCCCTCACATACCACCGGCCCTGGTCCAGGCCCACACACATTTAGAAAGCTTCTCAATCCCAAATGACACCCTCTTCCCTATATAGGGCACAACTTTTGACCAGGGCCCATAGAATGCCACTATACAGCTGTTTCTAAATGTGTGTTGAGAAACACTCCCTCCTGGTGGAGAACTGAAGAAGTGCACCTAAACCATCTAAACTAGCCACTTAACAGTATCATTACCATCTGTTTGATATCAAATGGTTCATAGCAAAGTGTTGTTGAAGTGGTTGAAGACAGGTGCAGGTGTATAGAGCTGTAGTCAGTATTATATGAGAGGATCAGAGAGGGTTTTTGTAGAGGAGAGAGGGTATAGTGAAACACTGTGCTTCACTAGCAGCACAGAAATACACTGCACTGTCTTCAGCTTCTGTCACTTTGGGAATATGTAGATACGCCATTTTATTAGCTGCAGCATCTCCACTGACATTAAAACGCCCTTTAAAGGAATCTTCCACCGTTGGACTGGTGTTCCTCACATACCCAATGAGTTTCAGAGCAGTGTTTTGGGCTGACTGTTGGTACCACAGTATCATGTAGTAGCTTGAAACAGTGTGTCTGCAGGTGAGATTAACTTTATCTTCAGGTCCTTTTAGTATTGCAGTAGGAGTCTGGTGAACTTTGTCTGTTGGTGACAGCCCTGTGGATGAAAACAGACAATATGAAATATACAGTATTACTCAGCATATTGACAGCAATATATTTCAGTAGTAAATCTATCTTTCACGAGGGATTTAGTACCTGTCACCCATAGTGGTAGAGTTGCTACATGTATGAGAAGCTTGATCATGTTGATGGTTCTGGAGAGAAGAGTCACATGGACAAGGAGAAAGGGTTTTCAGATAGTCAGAGATGTGATGTCATCTAGTGGGAGTGTCAAATGTATGTCAACATCCCAAATGGCTCCCTATTCCCTTTCTAGTGCACTACTTTAGACCAGAGCCCATAGGGGGGAGAGGAGAATAAGTCAATAGAGAAGGGGAGCTGAACTGAGCTGCCGGAGGGGAAGGAAATCACATCACTTTGACGTCAGAACTTGTGTTGATATTCAAGCAGATCCCTTGTTCACCTACAGGTCTCCTGTTCAACTTAAAGGTGTATTGTGGAACATACCGGTATCTACGTCATTGAAAGTATTTGTCTTTTTTAGTCTTTAGATTTGATCTGTGTTATAGATTCTGCGGTCATCACACTAGAAATAGGATGTAAAGTGAAGAAATACCTGAACCGTTTCTTCAAGACAACAACATCAACCACATTATTTGGTCTAGAGGTTTGATATCAACTTCCTCCATGTGCTCAGACATCTACAGCGGTGGATAGCAGGTGTGCTGGGTGTTGATGTACACTGCAGTTATGGAGTAAAGGATCAGAAGAGGGTTTTGTAGGAGAGAGAAGGGTATATACATCACTGTGTTGACTTCAGGTCAGAACAGTAATACACTGCACTGACTTCAGGTCAGAACAGTAATACACTGCACTGACTTCAGGTCAGAACAGTAATACACTGCACTGACTTCAGGTCAGAACAGTAATACACTGCACTGACTTCAGAACAGTAATACACTGCACTGACTTCAGGTCAGAACAGTAATACACTGCACTGACTTCAGGTCAGAACAGTAATACACTGCACTGACTTCAGGTCAGAACAGTAATACACTGCACTGACTTCAGGTCAGAACAGTAATACACTGCACTGACTTCAGGTCAGAACAGTAATACACTGCACTGACTTCAGGTCAGAACAGTAATGCACTGCACTGACTTCAGGTCAGAACAGTAATACACTGCACTGACTTCAGGTCAGAACAGTAATACACTGCACTGACTTCAGGTCAGAACAGTAATACACTGCACTGACTTCAGGTCAGAACAGTAATACACTGCACTGACTACAGGTCAGAACAGTAATACACTGCACTGACTTCAGGTCAGAACAGTAACACACTGCACTGACTTCAGGTCAGAACAGTAATACACTGCACTGACTTCAGGTCAGAACAGTAATACATTGCACTGACTTCAGGTCAGAACAGTAATACACTGCACTGACTTCAGGTCAGAACAGTAATACACTGGACTGACTACAGGTCAGAACAGTAATACACTGCACTGACTTCAGGTCAGAACAGTAATACACTGCACTGACTTCAGGTCATAACAGTAATACACTGCACTGACTTCAGGTCAGAACAGTAATACACTGCACTGACTTCAGGTCAGAACAGTAATACACTGCACTGACTTCAGGTCCGAACAGTAAGGGAGAGAGAGAGAGGGAGAGAGGGGAGAGAGAAAGAGGGGAGATCGAGAGAGTAGTCATGTGAATCACATCTATTCAGGGGGGAGTAATGGAATTTAACATTGTAACATTGCATAATGTATGTTAATGAGTGATGACACTAAACTGTAGATACTGGTATACTGTACTAGGACAGATATCACCTTGCTTATGCCATCCTCCATCTGTGTTTATTCATTGGCACTGAGTCAAAGTCAAAGCTCAGATGCAGGTGTTCTGAGCCGTGGTGTAATATTACCATCAGACAGGGTTTTTGTAGAGGACAGGAGGAAGTCTACATCACTGTGTTGGCTGGCTGCACAGTAATAAACTGCACTGTGTTCAGGTCCTCTCAGACTCACTAGATGAAGATACGCCTCTTTCCCACCGTCTCCACTCACATTGAAGTGCTTTTCAAACGATTTCTCCATGGTTATTAACTTGTAATTTGCATAACCAATGAGTTTCATAGCAGTGTCTCCTGCTGATTGTTTGTACCATAGTATCACGTAGTAGTTAGGGATAGTATGGCTGCAGGTGAGTTGAATGTTTCCTCCAGGTCCTTCTGTTAGTGCCACAGGACTCTGATGAACCATGCTACTTAACGACTGCCCTGTGGACAGAGAGAGAGGAGAGGGAGAGAGAGAAGAGAGGAGAGAGGGAGAGAGAGAGAGAGGAGAGAGAGAGAGAGAGAGGGAGGGAGAGAGCGAGAGAGAGAGAGGAGAGAGGGAGAGAGAGAGAAGATGACAGAGAGAGTGGGAGAGAGAGAGAGAGGAGAGAAGGTGACAGAGGTGAGAGAGGAATGATATTTTATTCAGTTTGATGACATTCGTAGTATCGTTAGGCTTCTCATCGTAAGTGATTTAATACCTGTCACCCAGAGTGGTAGAGCTGTCAGGTGAATCAGAACTCTGAACATCATGATGAAGAAAAAGATTATGACGATGATGATGAAGATGCTGAGGAAGACGATGATGATGAGGATGTGATATGAGTGTCTCCTGGATGAAGCTCTGAGGTGAAAGGAGATTGGCTGTTGTAATATCATGTTTCCTTCAGGGTGGTGGATAGTGACAGTGTTAGAGGGAGTGTCAGGAAGCCTGTACTGTAAAGCTTGCTCATAGGACCTCACTGTGAACATGACTGATTACATGATCATGACAATGAAACCATCAGACATTAGAAGAACTAGAGTTAGAGGTCCCCCTACAGTATGTGATGAGACCATCAGACATTAGAAGAACTAGAGTTAGAGGTCCCCCTACAGTATGTGATGAGACCATCAGACATTAGTAGAACTAGAGTTAGAGGTCCCCCTACAGTATGTGATGAGACCATCAGACATTAGTAGAACTAGAGTTAGAGGTCCCCCTACAGTATGTGATGAGACCATCAGACATTAGTAGAACTAGAGTTAGAGGTCCCCCTACAGTATGTGATGAGACCATCAGACATTAGTAGAACTAGAGTTAGAGGTCCCCCTACAGTATGTGATGAGACCATCTCTTTACATATTATATTACATCCTATTGAAATACTGGGGTTTTTGTGCAGCTGTACTTGTTGTCTGTATCACTGTGTTGACTCACAGCACAGAAGTACATTCCGCTGTCTCCTGCCTCCAACTTCTTCACTGTGAAAGATCCCCTCTCAGCTACAGTCTTGTTGGCTGAGAATTTGTCTTCACTGAAATCCCCTGAATACTCAGGTTTGGAATTGGGAGTAGTGAAGGCTACCTGCTTCATTCCCTCTCCTGGAAGCTGTCTGTACCAGTACATCTGAATGTGTCCTACATCCTTAGTGTGACTGCAGTTCATCTGAGCATCCCTGTCTTTCAGTTCCCAGAGTATGGTGGGTGTCTGAGTGACTTCACTCCCCTCAACAAGACCTGTAAGGATACAGTGAGAATGAAATCAATAGAGTTAGGTTCAGTTAGACCTGAATACATCAAGACTCAGGTGAAGGGAACATATGCTTGGAAACATCAATATCTATAACTAGAGAAGTCCTTCATTGTAAATAAGAATGTTGTTCTTAACTTTCCTGGTTAAATAAATGAAACATTATGAAACTGTACCTGCAGCACAGAGCAGTGAGACAGTAACAGTGGAGAGAAATGTGAACATGTTTGATCACGTTATATGTGAGAGTGCTGGAAAGAGTCTGGTATCAATGTATATAAAACAAGAGGAGTGTCACATAGATGAATAGATGCCAATCAGTAGACCACGGCAGGTTCCACCATATTCAACATGTCAGTGAAGTGGGAGGGACTGATGATCTGAATACATCATGCTAATTAGTGGTTCAGACTGTAGAGACATTCACATTATTAAAGTTAGAGATCCCCCTACAGTCCATGATGAGACCATCAGCTCTTTACATATTATAATCTATCCTATAGAGCTCGCCAGCTTGTAGTCCTAAAACACGGAAATGAGTCAGTATTTTCTACCTCTGGTTCGTTGACCATTGCTGTGGGAGAAATGAAGGGGTGAAATAATGGGGTTTTGGGATATAAGGTCTGAAGTTAAAACAGGCTTTGGAGATATTATACATTTTGTTCTGTGCAATAACTTAAGGATCGGACCCTTTTTTTCAATTTCTCCTAAAATGACATACCTGAATCTAACTGCCTGTAGCTCAGGACCTGAAGCAAGGATATACATATTCTTGATACCATTTGAAAGGAAACACTTTGACGTTTGTGGATCTGTGAAATTAATGTAGGAGAATATAACACATTACATCTGGTAAAATATCAGTAAAAACAAAACGTACGTTTTCCTGACCGAAAAAATTAATCGTCTTTGAAATGCAAGAGAAAGGCCATACTTTCAGATTGGAGTCTAGGTGTAATTTAAATTTTAGCCACCAGATGGCAGTAGTGTGTGTGAAAAGTTTCAGACTGATCCAGTGAAGAATTACATTCCTGCACAATATTTTGAATTAATCCTGAAAGGAGTTTTACCAAATGTGCCATTTTTGGTCCATTGATATATTTTCAAGTACATAACTATAGAGAACACAGACAAATTATATGGTAATATCAAATCAGAGTTTACACACTTCCAGAAATGTCATACATGATGGATCATTAGCTCATTCACTAACATTCACACATCAAGATGGCCGGGCGGGGTGGGTATGAAGCCAGAGACAGCAGTGGGGTTACACTGTAGAACATAAAACTAGATTTTATCAAACAAAACTATGCTACATTTTATCTCTGGGACCCTCAGGATGACACATCAGAGCCAGATTACTGAATGTAAGTACATTATTTACCTTCAGAGGTGAATGTATCAAACCAGTTGCCCTGATAAAAGTGTTTTGTTGTTGTGGACTCTCCTCAAACAATAGCGTGGTATTTTAGTCAATGTAATAACTACTGGTGAACAGGTAAAAGTGAGTGGTGCCCGCTGGGCTAGAGAGGCTGTAAGGGCTGCATGTAAGGTATTTGGAGCAGAGGTATGAATAGTTGAATGGGAGATGTTTTTAACCATTTATAATTATTATTGCTACATTTTATCGATTGGGAAACACCAGTGAATTTATCCAAGAAGGTAATGTCATCTAAAACAATAATTGTTTTCCATTAAGTGGAACAACGTCTGAGACTGAAGTAAATGTTCCATCTGCTGATACCACAGGATGGTGTTGTAGCTGGGGAGAGTGTGTTCCACCTGCTGATACCACAGTATGGTGTTGTAGCTGGGGAGAGTGTGTTCCACCTGCTGATACCACAGTATGGTGTTGTAGCTGGGGAGAGTGTGTTCCACCTGCTGATACCACAGTATGGTGTTGTAGCTGGGGAGAGTGTGTTCCACCTGCTGATACCACAGTATGGTGTTGTAGCTGGAGAGAGTGTGTTCCACCTGCTGATACCACAGTATGGTGTTGTAGCTGGGGAGAGTGTGTTCCACCTGCTGATACCACAGTATGGTGTTGTAGCTGGGGAGAGTGTGTGAACAGGACAGCAGTTTCTCCAGAACTCTGAAATACTGAAGATGGAGACTGAAGAACGTTGGAACAGAGGAGTTCACCTGTTACAGAAGAGGAGAGAGAGACCTGTTTGTTATAACTACTGTAGTCATTCAGGAAATATATGGAATTATAGATTATTTTAGACGGTATCTAACCTGTGTTCCAGAATAATCAAGAGATTCACGTTCATAGGTGGAAAATATCCAACAGTGAAAGATTCTTAGTTCAACACTGAGTCAAGATGAACATTCAAAAGGACATGAATCTTCAGCTCTCAGACTCCTTACTACACACCATAGTTTACTGGGGTACTGTGTCTGGTGAGTCCACATGGGTTTGTTGAGCTGTAACTCCCCCTACAGGAAAGACATGATATCATACCATACTGTATCATGGTCTCCTGTATATCAGAGGGAACCTCCCCTTTCTGTTAGACCAGCTGGTGAGTGTTTTGGCATTGAATCAGAGTCAGATACAGTGTGATGTTAATACAGGTGTGATTAGTCTACAGTACACCAGGGAGGAGGTTTTTGTAGAGCAGAGAGGGAGATCTGATGCACTGTGTAAACTAGCAGCACAGTAATACACAGCACTGCTATTTGGAGTTAGTTGATTGATGGTTAAGGTGCTGGTACCACCTGCATTAGCATCTCCTTCTATATCAAATCCAGCCTCAGGAAATCCAGTTTTCCCTATCATGTATCCTAAATACACAAATTCTCTGTAGTTGGATTGCTTGTACCAGAGGATACGATCATAGCCTGATATACTATGTGAACACTCCATCTTAGCCAACTCTCCCTGGTTCTTGTACAGGGATGCAGGACTCTGGTAAACCTGGTTACTGAGAGAAGAACCTGGAGAGAGAGAAAGAGAGAGAGAGAGAGAGATAGACACAGAGAGAGAGAGACAGAGAGATAGACACAGAGAGAGAGAGACAGAGAGATAGACACAGAGAGATAGACACAGAGAGATAGACACAGAGAGAGAGAGACAGAGAGAGAGAGACAGAGACAGAGACAAAAAGAAGGAGAGAGAGAGAAGAGAGAGAGAGGTGAAACAACAGATAAAGAAACATATTCACCTGAAACATAAAAACAATCAAATGAGGATATTATTAGTTGATGAGATCAATGATCTGAATACCTGCAGCCCAGGCTGTGTAACCCATGGTGATGGAGATAAGAATTCTGATCATGTTGACTCACTGTTAAGGAGACAGAAAGAATGAGACAGACAAACCTCTCCTCATGAATTAGAGGTGGCTTCTCATCAACTCATCTCAGTGATCTAATAGAGGGATGCTGCCTCCTTATGAGAACATCTAAAACATCAGAGACCTGAGATGAACCCTGCAGGAGGAGTCTATGTGGGACAGGAAGCAGGGTTTAGTAGAGCAGAGAGGGAGATCTGGCAAGATAGAACAGCACACTCCGGTAAGACGATGGGGGGGCGGTCTGTGCATATTTGTAAACACCAGCTGGTGCACGAAATCTAAGGAAGTCTCTAGATTTTGCTCACCCGAAGTAGAGTATATTGTGATAAATTGCAGGCCACACTACTTGCCAAGAGAGTTTTCAGCTATATTTTTTGTGGCTATTTTTTAACCACCACAGACAGATGCTGGCACTAAGACCGCACTCAGTCAGCTGTATAAGGAAATAAGCAAACAGGAAACCGCTCACCCAGAGGTGGCGCTCCTAGTGGCCGGAGACTTTAATGCAGGGAAACTTAAATCAGTTCTACCAAATTTCTATCAACATGTTAAATGTGCAACCAGAGGGAATACAATTCTAGATCACCTGTACTCCACACACAGAGACGAGTACAAAGGTCTCCCTCGCCCTCCATTTGGTAAATCCGAACACAACTCTATCCTCCTGATTCCTGCTTACAAGCAAAAATTAAAGCAGGAAGCACCAGTGACTCGGTCTATAAAAAAGTGGTCAGATGAATCAGATGCTAAACTACAGAACTGTTTCGCTGTCACAGACTGGAATATGTTCCGGGATTCCTCCGATGGCATTGAGGAGTACACCACATCAGTCACTGTACGTACATACCCCAACCAGAAGCCATGGATTACAGGCAACATTCGCACTGAGCTAAAGGGTAGAGCTGCCACTTTCAAGGTGCGGGACTCTAACCCGGAAGCTTACAAGAAATCCTGCTATGCCCTGCGATGAACCATCAAACAGGCAAAGCGTCAATACAGGGCTAAGAATGAATCATACTACACTGGCTCCAACGCTCGTCTTATGTGGCAAGGCTTGCAAACTATTACAGACTACAAAGGGAAGCACAGCCGCGAGCTGCCCAGTGACACGAGCCTACCAGACGAGCTAAACCACTTCTATGCTAGCTTCGAGGCAAGCAACACTGAGGCATGCATGAGAGCATCAGCTGTTCCGGACGAATGTGTGATCACGCTCTCCGTAGCCGACGTGAGTAAGACCTTTAAACAGGTCAACATACACAAGGATGCGGGGCCAGATGGATTACCAAGACGTGTGCTCCGGGAATGTGCTGACCAACTGGCAGGTGTCTTCACTGACCTTTTCAACATGTCCCTGACTGAGTCTGTAATACCAACATGTCTCAAGCAGACCACCATAGTCCCTGTGCCCAAGAACACAAAGGTAACCTGCCTAAATGACTACAGACCCGTAGCACTCACGTCCGTTGCCATGAAGTGCTTTGAAAGGCTGGTAATGGCTCACATCAACACAATTATCCCAGAAACCCTAGACCCACTCGGATTTGCATACCGCCCAAACAGATCGACAGATGATGCAATCTCTATTGCACTCCACACTGCCCTTTCCCACCTGGACAGAAGGAACACTTATGTGAAAATGCTATTCATTGACTACAGCTCAGCGTTCAACACCATAGTGCCTCAAAGCTCATCACTAAGCTAAGGACCCTGGGACTAAACACCTCCCTCTGCAACTGGATCCTGGACTTCCTGACGCCCCCCCCCCCCCAGGTGGGAAGTAAGGGAAGGTAACAACACAACTGCCACGCTGATCCTCAACACGGGGGCCCCTCAGGGGTGCGTACTCGGTCCCATCTTGTACTCCCTTTACACTCATGGATCTATGGCCAGGCACGACTCCAACACCATCATCAAGTTTGCCAATGACACAACAGTGGTAGGCCTGATCACCAACAACGATGAGACAGCCTATAGGGAGGAGGTCAGAGACTTGGCCATTATGTGCCAGGACAACAACCTATCCCTCAACGTGATCAAGACAAAGCAGATGATTGTGGACTACAGGAAAAGGAGGACCAAGCACACCCCCATTCTCAACGACGGGGCTGCAGTGGAGCAGGTTGAGAGCTTCAAGTTCCTTGGTGTCCACATCAACAACAAACTATCATGGTCCCAACACACCAAGACAGTCGTGAAGAGGGCACGACAAAGCCTATTCCCCCTCAGGAGACTGAAAAGATTTGGCATGGGTCCTCAGATCCTCAAATGGTTCTACAGCTGCACCATCGAGAGCATCCTGACTGGTTGCATCACTGCCTGTTTTGGCAACTGCTCGGCCTCCGACCACAAGACACTACAGAGGGTAGTGCGTACGGCCCAGGACATCACTGGGGCCAAGCTTGCTGCCATCCAGGACCTCTATACCAAGCAGTGTCAGAGGAAGGCCCTAAAAATTGTCAAACTCCAGCCACCCTAGTCATATACTGTTCTCTCTGCTATCGCACAGCAAGAGGTACCGGACTGCCAAGTCTAGGTCCAAAAGGCTTCATAACAGCTTCTACCCCCAAGGGAGAAAACTCCTGAACAGCTAATCAAATGGCTACCCAGACCCCTCTTTTACACTGCTGCTGCTCTCTGTTTAATATCTATGCATAGTCACTTTAACTCTATCTACATTTACATATTACCTCAATAACCTTGACTAACCATATTAACTCTTAACTAACTGTTGCCCCCACACATTGACTCTGTATCTATTTTTTTCTTAAAAACTTCTTAATGCATTGTTGGTTAAGGGCATGTAAGTAAGCATTTCAATGTAAGGTCTATAACCTGCAGTATTCGGTGCATGTGAGAAATAAAATTGAATGTGATTTGACATGCCAATCTCCTTTTGTCCAGACAGCATCAGATACATGGTCTTTTTTTTCATTTTTTCCCCACCTTTATTGAACCAGGTAGGCTAGTTGAGAACAAGTTCTCATTTACAACTGCGACCGGGCCAAGATAAAGCAAAGCATTTCGACAAAAACAACAACACAGAGTTACACATGGAATAAACAAGCGTACAGTCAATAACACAATAGAAAAAAAGAAAGTCTATATACAGTGTGTGCAAATGGTGTGAGGAGGTAACACTGGAGTGATAGATGAGCAGATGATGATGAGCAGATGAAGGTGGGTAAGTAGTGAGACTGGTGTAAAATAGAGCAGCAAAGTAAATGAAAACAATATGGGGATGAGGTAGGTAGATTGGGTGGGATATTTACAGATGGACTATGTACAGCTGCAGCGATCGGTTAGCTGCTCAGATAGCTGATGTTTAAAGTTAGTGAGGGAAATGTAAGTCTCCAGCTTCAGCGATTTTTGCAATTCGTTCCAGTCACTGCCAGCAGAGAACTGCAAGGAAAGGCGGCCAAAGGAGGTGTTGGCTTTGGGGATGACAAGTGAAATGTACCTGCTGGAGTGCGTGCTACAGGTGGGTGTTGATATCGTGACCAGTGAGCTGAGATAAGGCGGAGCTTTACCTAGCATAGATTTATAGATGACCTGGAGCCAGTGGGTCTGGCGACAAATATGTAGCGAGGGCCAGCCGACTAGAGCATACAGGTCGCAGTGGTGGGTGGTATAAGGCGTTTTGGTAACAAAACGGATGGCACTGTGATAGACATCATCCAATTTGCTGAGTAGAGTATTGGAAGCTATTTTATAGATGACATCGCCGAAGTCGAGGATCGGTAGGATAGTCAGTTTTACGAGGGTAAGTTTTGCGGCGTGAGTGAAGGAGGCTTTGTTGCGAAATAGAAAGCGTCTAGATTCTAGATTTGATTTTGGATTGGAGATTCTTAATGTGAGTCTGGAAGGAGAGTTTACAGTCTAGCCAGACACCTAGGTATTTGTAGCTGTCCACGTATTCTAGGTCAGAACCGTCCAGAGTAGTGATGCTAGTTGAGCGGGTGGGTGCGGGCAGCGAACGGTTGAAAAACATGCATTTGGTTTTGCTAGCGTTTAAGAGCAGTTGGAGGCCACAGAAGGAGTGTTGTAATGGCATTAAAGCTCGTCTGGAGGTTAGTTAATGCAACCGCTGTGTCAGATTTCAAAAAAACTTTACGGAAAAAGCAAACCATGCAATAATCTGAGACGGAGCTCAGAACAATAGTCAAATTAGCCGCCATGTTGGAGTCAACAGAAACCAGAAAATACATGATAAATATTCCCTTACCGTTGATGATCTTCATCAGAATGCACTCCCAGGAATCCCAGGTCCACAATAAATGCTTGATTTGTTCGATAATGTCTGTTATTTATGTCCAATTATCTACTTTGGTTAGCGCGTTTGGTAAACAATTCCAAAGTCACGAAGCGCGTTCACTAAAACCGGACGAAATGTCCAAAAGTTCCGTAACAGTCAGTAGAAACATGTCAAACGATGTATTGAATCAATCTTTAGAATGTTGTTAACATAAATCTTGAATAACGTTCCAACCGGAGAATTACATTGACTTCAGATGAGCGATGGAACGGAGCTGCCTCTCACGTGAACGCGCGTGGTCAAAGCATGGTCACCTCATGGCAGTGGTTACTCATCCCTGTCTCCTTCGGCCCCCCTTCACAGTAGAGTCATCAGACAAAGTTCTACAAACTGTTGACATCTAGTGGAAGCCGTAGGAAGTGAATACTCATTCATATCTCGCTGTGATTTCAATGGGATCTTGGTTGAAACTCGACCAGCTTCAGAATTTCCACTTCCTGTTTGGATTTTTTCTCAGGTTCTTGCCTGCCATATGAGTTCTGTTATACTTACAGACATAATTCAAACAGTTTTAGAAACTTCAGAGTGTTTTCTATCCAATACTAATAATAATATGCATATATTAGTAACTGGGACTGAGGAGCAGGCCGTTTACTCTGGGCACCTTTCATCCAAGCTACTCAATACTGCCCCTACAGCCATAAGAAGTTAACACAGTGTCCAACGAAGGACCAGATATATACAGAATGGTGTCGTCTGCGTAGAGGTGGATCAGGGAATCACCCACAGCAAGAACGACATCGTTGATATATACAGAGAAAAGAGTCGGCCCGAGAATTAAACCCTGTTGTACCCCCATAGAGACAGCCAGAGGTCCGGACAACAGGCCCTCCGATTTTACACACTGAACTCTGTCTGCGAAGTAGTTGGTTAACCAGGCGAGGCAGTCATTTGAGAAACCAAGGCTACGGTGATTGACAGAGAATACGGTGATTGACAGAGTCGAAAGCCTTGGCAAGGTCGATGAAGACGGCTGCACAGTACTGTCTATTATCGATGGCGGTTATGATATCGTTTAGTACCTTGAGCGTGGCTGAGGGGCACCCATGACCAGCTCGGAAACCGCATTGCACAGTGGAGAAGGTACGGTGGGATTCGAAATGGTCAGTGATCTGTTTATTAACTTGGCTTTCAAAGACTTTAGAAAGGCAGGGCAGGATGGATATTGGTCTGTAGCAGTTTGAGTCTAGAGTGTCACCCTCTTTGAAGAGGGACGAAATGAAAGAGAGGTTGAACAGTAATAGGGGTTGCAACAATGGCGGCGGATAATTTTAGAAAGAGAAGGGTCCAGATTGTCTAGCCCGGCTGATTTGTACAGGTTCAGGTTTTGCAACTCTTTCAGAAAATCTGCGATCTGGATTTGGGTGAAGGAGAAGCTGGGGAGGCTCGGGCAAGTAGCTGCGAGGGGTGCGGAGCTGTTGGCCGTGGTTGGGGTAGCCAGGAGGAAAGCATGGCCAGCTGTAGAGAAATGCTTATTGAAATTTTCGATTATCATGGATTTATCGGTGGTGACCGTGTCGCCTAGCCTCAGTGCAGTGGGTAGCTGGGAGGAGGTGCTCTTGTTCTCCATGGACTTTACAGTGTCCCAAAACTTTTTGGAGTTAGAGCTACACGATGCAAATTTCTGTTTGAAAAAGCTAGCCTTTGCTTTCCTGACTGACTGTGTGTATTGGTTCCTGACTTCCCTGAACACTTGCATATCGCGAGGACTATTTGATGCTATTGCAGTCCGCCACTGAGACAGAGAGGAGCTGTTTCACTGTCCAGACAGCATCAGATACATGGTCTACACATACTGAGACAGAGGGGAGCTGTTTCACTGTCCAGACAGCATCAGATACATGGTTTACACATACTGAGACAGAGAGGAGCTGTTTCCTGATGACTCCTTGCTGTCCCCAGTCCACCTGGTCGTGCTGCTGCTCCAGTTTCAACTGTTCTGCCTGCGGCTATGGAATCCTGACCTGTTCACCGGACGTGCTACCTGTCCCAGACCTGCTGTTTACAACTCTCTAGAGACAGCTGGAGCGGTAGAGATACTCTGAGGGATCGGCTATGAAAAGCCAACTGACATTTACTCCTGAGGTGCTGACCTGTTGCACCCTCGACATCCACTGTGATTATTATTATGATTTGACCCTGCTGGTCACCTATGAACATTTGAACATCTTGGCCATGTTCTGTTATAATCTCCATCCGGCACAGCCAGAAGAGGACTGGCCACGCCTCATAGCCTGGTTCTTCTCTAGGTTTCTTCCTAGGTTCTGGCCTTTCTAGGGAGTTTTTCCTAGCCAACGTGCTTCTACATGTGCATTGCTTGCTGTTTGGGGTTTTAGGCTGGGTTTCTGTAAAGCACTTTGAGATATCAGCTGATGTACGAAGGGCTATATAAATACATTTGATTTGATTTGATAACAGTAGTATTTCAACTGAAATGTCAAACATGCTAATTGCTAACCTGTTAGCTAACATGTTTACGACACCAATAATCACAAAACACTGACGACTTGTTCACAGGAAAACACTTTTGAAGGTTGAATATGTCAATAATACATTGTTCCTGTCACGCCCTTAGAGAGCCTTTTTATTTCTCTATTTGGTTAGGTCAGGGTGTGATTTGGGTGGGCATTCTATGTTTTCTGTTTCTAGGTTTTGGCCGAGTGTGGTTCCCAATCAGAGGCAGCTGTCTATCGTTGTCTCTGATTGGGGATCATACTTAGGCAGCCCTTTTTCCCACCATTAGGTAGTGGGATCTTGTTTTTTGTTTAGTGTTTCTGCCTGACAGAACTGTGCGCTTTCGTTTTCACGTTTTGTTATTTTGTTTGAGTGTTTTTGAAATAAAAGAATCATGAACACTTACCACGCTGCGCCTTGGTCCACTCTTCATACCACCAACGAGAGCAGTTACAGTTCCACTCTACACTACAACGTGTCATCAAAAAAACTCAGGCTGCAGTTAGACATTATCAGTCAATGAGCAATGTGAACGACCACCTCGATTTGGTTTTATGTAGCAAAATTAGAACATTTTATTTTTTACATTCGATAAAATTAGAGACTCTGAGCTACAAAATGGTATATCATACACTGCAGTTGAGGAACAATGGGAAAGTAATTATTCTTCGAAAGTTGATACATTTGTAAACCCACCTTTGAGAAAATGGCCATTGAATATTTTGGTACACCTACTGGAGAGCTCTTCTTTGTCTACACCCATTCAGCATCGTTCACACCCTCTTAAGCGTTAGCCCCACCCATCTCTTTAAGGATTCACATGTGAGGCCATGTGCTAAACAGAGTGAGTAGTGTAGTAAACAACCAAAGATTTCAAGACTAAAAGTGGTGAAAGTAGTAGCCTACAATAAGGAAAGACCCCAGGTAAAAATACACTTTATCTAGTCATTGGCCTGAAGCATATAATATCTGAAAATGTAGCTAGACCCGTATACATGGATGGATGCTTCACGGCAGACTGGAACCACTCTAAGTACGATGTCCTGTGTTGTTTCCGTTTAGTTTGTAGCTACTCCTTGTTTGGCCCGATGTGTCAAGTCACTCCAGTTCACACTGACCGTGTGCAGAAAGTAGTCCATCACAACTATTGTCCCATTGATCTTTGTCGATAGCTAAATTCAGGGCAGCAATGTTGTTGAGAGCAGTAGGAACACTTTTGCAGCTCTCCAGGGCTAACGTTATATCTTTCAAAAAAGCTGCGGTAGCAAGGACTATCTACACATACTAAGCAGCTCATGTTATAGACAGAAGCCTGCTACGTGGCAAACCAATCCAAACTCATCTCTCGTCACGTTCAGCCCAACCATTATCTCAGCCAATCATGACTAGCAGGAAGGTTCCTGTCTTTTTTGGGTGGCTAAACAAACTCGTAATTTAAAAATGTTTATTCGTATTTACAGATGGCATACATGTTTGTTTTTAAGGCACATGAAAGTTCACGTTCCAGAAGGCATTTCTGCCAAAAAACACATTTTGATAAACAAAATAAAATAAATGACACTAAAATATCTCTCCTGTGATGTAGTGACATGCAACATACGCATAACTTCCTGAAACAGGTCACCAATGGATTCCAATTCTTACCTGAGATGATGTCTCACTCTTGTCCTAGACGTTATCTACAGGTGTGCAGCGAGAGAGAGAGAGAGAGAGAGAGAGACAGACCAAACTTAAGGAAAGCTTTGTCTATGTACAGACTCAGTGAGCATTGCTATTGAGAGAGGTCACCATAGGCAGACCTGGCTCCCAAGAAAAGACAGGATATGTGCCAACTGTCCAGAAAATGAGGTGGAAACTGAGTTGCACTTCCTAACCTCCTGCCAAATGTATGACCATATTAGAGACACATATTTCCCACAGATCATACAGACCCACACATAATTTGAAAACAAATCCAACATTGATAAACTCCCACATCTGTTAGGCAAAATACCACAATGTGCTGTCACAGCAGCAAGATGTGACTCATGGCCTGTTGCCATGAGAAAAGGGCAACCAGTGGAACACAAACAACATTGTAAATACCACCTATATGTATCTGTTTATTTATATTCCTACAACAACTATTTGCACATTGCTAAAACACTGTACATAACTGATAATATAACACCTGGAATGTCTATATTTTTAAAAACTTTTTGAGTGCAATGTTTACTGTTAATTTCCTCATCATTTTTTTCTGATGTTGTTCAAATTAGTTTCTTCTCACTTTTGTTTATTGATTATTTTACTTGCTTTGGCAATGTAAACATATGTTTTCCCATGCCAATAAAGCCCCTTTGAATAGAGAGAGAGAGAGAGGGAGAGAGAGGGGGCTCAGCTCAGTGAACAGACAGACATAGGCCCAGACAGAGGAGGGTTTTTGTAGAGGCAGTAGGGAGTTTACAGCACTGTGGTAACACTGCACAGAAATAAACAGCACTGTCTTCCTGCTTCAGACCAGAGATAGAGAAGTTTCCATAACTACGGCCATCCCCCTGGAGACTGATCTTCCCTTTCACATATTCTTCTGAACTGGCAAAATTCAGATTGAGATATCCTAGTAGTTTGAGAGTCCTGTCTCTGTCTTGTTTGTACCAGAGCATGCGATCATGGTTGAGGATAGAGTGTGAACAGTGGATCTCCTGATCAACAGAGCTTCCATGCTTCTTGATAAGAGCAGAAGGAAACTGGTGAACTATATGTGCAGAGGAACCTGGAGAGAGAGAGAGAGAGAAGCCCTTTGAATTTAATTGAATTTAATTGAGAGAGATAAGAGGGAGGGAGGGAGCGGGAGAGAGGAAGAGAGAGAGAGGAACAGCAAGAGAAAGAGAGAAAGGAAACGAACAGAACAGAACGAGGAGAGGGAAAAGTATTTAACACTGGGAAAACCATCAGTCCTATATCAATCTCTCTCATCTCACTATTCTCCTCACCTCTGGTCCATGGCAGATATAGAGAGCAGACTAAGAAGACCCCAAGGATCATGATGACAAGAAAATAAATGATCATATAGTTGTAATTTGTATCTGTGAAAAGGTTTTACTAGTCTTGTAATGTGCGGCTAATATATCAGCTGCTGCTACAGTATCCGGCCCTGGGTGACAACTAAAAACTCTATGATGTAACAGAGGTGGCCGTTCTGGAACACACGGGCTGTGAATAGGCTACACGAACAAGGGAGGAGTCAGGAAGTGACATCACAATGATTATAGAGGCACAGTTCCTTATCTTCCATCAGGTAGGAGGAGTCAGCTGGGTTAGGCCCCCGCAGTTGACAGAGACAGATGTGTGTTCCACCTCCATCTTCAATTAAATTCTAATAATTTTTATTCCTGGGAGGGAACTTAATGTGTGGTGATGAATGGTACTTAAGATATAAGAACAACATAGAAGACTAGAACATGTAGGCTACAGTATAAAGGATTAGAAGCATTCTATGAAATCCCAGGGTATATATACATATACAGTATAAAGGATTATAAGCATTCTATGCAATCCCAGGGTATATATACATATACAGTATGAACAAATACAAGTCAAAACTTCAAGAGTTAAGGAGTTTGATGGATGTTGGCACAAAACCAGAAGATGCTCTCTTAGATTTGAAAGGGAGAGCTCTGTACTTGCAAACGGGGGGGTCTATACCTGGAGGGTAGGGGGCTAAACTGGTTTATACCTGGATGGTAGGGGTATATACTGGTTTATACCTGGAGGGTAGGGGTCTATACTGGTTTATACCTGGAGGGTAGGGGTATATACTGGTTTATACCTGGAGGGTAGGGGTCTATACTGGTCTATACCTGGAGGGTAGGGGTCTATACTGGTTTATACCTGGAGGGTAGGGGTCTATACTGGTCTATACCTGGAGGGTAGTGGTCTATACTCGTCTATACCTGGAGGGTAGGGGTCTATACCGGTCTATACCTGGAGGGTAGGGGTCTATACTGGTCTGTCCCTTGAGGGTAGGGGTCTATACTGGTCTATACCTGGAGGGTAGGGGCTATACTGGTCTATACCTGGAGGGTAGTGGTCTATACTCGTCTATACCTGGAGGGTAGGGGTCTATACCGGTCTATACCTGGAGGGTAGGGGTCTATACTGGTCTATACCTGGAGGGTAGGGGTCTATACTGGTCTATCCCTTGAGGGTAGGGGCTATACTGGTCTATACCTGGAGGGTAAGGGTCTATACTGGTCTATACCTGGAGGGTAGGGATCTATACTGGTCTATACCTGGAGGGTAGGGGTCTATACTGGTCTATACCTGGAGGGTAGTGGTCTATACTCGTCTATACCTGGAGGGTAGGGGTCTATACTGGTCTATCCCTTGAGGGTAGGGGCTATACTGGTCTATACCTGGAGGGTAGAAGGCTATACTGGTCTATACCTGGAGGGTAGGAGGCTATACTGGTCTATACCTGGAGGGTAAGGGGTCTACACTGGTCTATACCTGGAGGGTAGGGGTCTATACTGGTCTATACCTGGAGGGTATGGGTCTATACTGGTCTATATCTGCAGGGTAGGGGTCTATATCTGGAGGGTAGGGGGCTATACTGGTCTATATCTGGAGGGTGGGGGTCTATACTGTTCTATACCTGGAGGATAGGGATCTATACTGGTCTATACCTGGAGGGTAGGGGTCTATACTGGTCTATACCTGGAGGGTGGGGGTCTATACCGGGAGGGTAGGGGGTTTATACTGGTCTATACCGGGAGGGTAGGGGGTCTATACTGGTCTATACCTGGAGGGTAGGGGGTTAAACTGGTCTATACCTGGAGGGTAGTGGTCTATACTGGTCTATACCTGGAGGGTAGGGGTCTATACTGGTCTATACCTGGAGGGTAGGGGTCTATACTGGTCTACACCGGGAGGGTAGGGGGTTATACTGGTCTATACCTGGAGTGTAGTGGTCTATACCTGAAGGGTAGGGGTCTATACTGGTCTATACCTGGAGGGTAGGGGGTTATACTGGTCTATACCTGGAGGGTAAGGGGTCTATACTGGTCTATACCTGGAGGGTAGGGGTATATACTGGTCTTATACCTGGAGAGTAGGGGTCTATACCTGGAGGGTAGGGGGTCTATACCTGGACGGTAGGGGTCTATACTGGTCTATACCTGGAGGGTAGGGGTCTATACTGGTCTATACCTGGAGGGTAGGGGTCTAAACTGGTCTATACCTGGAGGGTAGGGGTCTATACCTGGAGGGTAGGGGTCTAAAGTGGTCTATACCTGGAGGGTGGGGGTCTATACCTGGAGGGTAGGGGTCATACTGGTCTATACCTGGAGGGTAGGGGTCTATACTGGTCTATACTTGGAGGTTAGGAGTCTATAGTGGTCATTCAGTTTGTGTGTTATATTAATAGTTATTTTTTGCCATTAGTTTTGACAGCTATTTTGTTTTATTCTAATTTGTATTGTTTCCTTTGTCAATATAACAATACAATTAGATTAGACCAATCAGGAACTTGACAAACATATATAGTAGTATACAATACACAAGATAGAAGGAAACACATTTTTCATTTTCCACCCTCCCCCCCACGCACACGCACGCACGCGCACACACACACACACACACACACACACACACACACACACCCGCACACACCCCCACGCACACACACACATCCTCCGCAGCTCTGTGGCTGATTGCTTCCATAAGTGGTTTTTTTTCAGGGCCCCAGGTGCAGGGTTCACTGGGTACCCTGTATGGTGCAGTGGTACACCACACTGAGAGACAGCTGAGTCTCGTCCACAGACAGAGTCAGAGAGGTTCCTCTCCTGTCGTCCCTGAAGCCTTCAGCCTCTACATCTACCATCAACACTGCATGGCCAAATGAGGAAGATACTGAGAGACACACATTGAACCAGTTAAGAGAAAGTATTCGCTGTAAAGTTGGCTTGAATTAAATAACTATTTTGGTGAAATAAAACAGTTTTAACCCTTTTCCCTCAGGGAATATGACCTATATGGACAGGGACAAATTGAAATGTTTCTAACAGAAGATGCGGAGTTAGTCCACTTGTCCAGTAGTACATTCCTCTCTTCTGGTACAAGAACATGCCGGTGTTGGTGGTGTTGTCTTGAACATAACTTAGATTGACTGGTTTCCCCAACTTTACCCAGGTGGCTGCTTCAGAGACAGGCCGTTAGAGGGGGAATACAAACATGAGTTAAACCTTGAGAAACACTTTCAAGAGTTACGCATAGCACGGAATAGAATAGAAGATAATACACAATGTAACTCATAATATTGTCATCATCATAGTGGAATACACAGGTTGTCAATGGGAATGTTTTACAAGAATCATCAGAACTAACATGATGTCACTCATCGCAGTCAGTCAGAGATGAGGAAGCCACACGATGAAAGACACTTTAATTATATATTTTTAAAATGTAACCTTTATTTAACTAGGTAAGTCAGTTAAGAACAAAATGTTATTTACAATGACGGCCTACCCTGGCCAAATCCTAACCCGGACGACACTGGCCCAATTGTGCGCCACCCTATGGGACTCCCAATCACAGCCAGGTTGTGATACAGCCTGCATTAGAACCAGGGTGTCTGTAGAGACGCCTTAGCATTGAGATCCAGTGCCTTAGCCCGCTGCTCCACCCGGGAGCTTTGATGTAAAGAGTATTTTAACAACCCATTCATCTGTGTTTGAGGCATAATGGTATATGTCATTATGGCAAAATAGTATGTGTTCTCATGACTTACCTGGTTGAATAAAGGCCAAATAAAATGATGATATGATTAAAGAAGCTTTTTTTAATTATATATATATAAATAGTATTTTTGTAGAGTTGTATTTTAGAGTTGCAGCAGTGGGAGTTAGAGAGAGAGACTAGTTCTAAGAAAAGATTAACCACAACCAGCTAAAACGGTTAAACTTGTTATACATGTAATACATTGGTTTACGTTTGAAACGTCTGACGTATCGGTCAGCGAAGAAAAGTAAACAGAGGAAGAATGCAGATTTTGTGCATGCGCGTGGCACGTTTACGTGGCATTGCATGAACAATGAGCGTTACTCGGAAGTGCTAAATTTGGCAGAAACATTTCGAGCTAGATAGCTATAAAGAATAATAGCTAAGTGCAGTTCGTTTTGAGCAATAAAAAAATTATTTAAAAAAAAGCTATATTGAAGAGTACGATATGGGCAATACACTTTCTAGGGATGACAACGTGTCAACTGTAGGCAACAAGACTTGTGAGGGAAGATAGTTAGCCTAGCAGACAATCTAATTTACTAACGTTACAGTAGCTAGTACTAGACTGTTTAGATTTCTGCAAAAGTAAGAATCAGATTAGCTAGATTGACATGATTGCATAAACAACCGTGTTCAAGATCAATACCGTCGTGCCTCGTTAAATCGTTATTTAGCTAGATAGCGGAACTGACAACATGGCTGTTAGACCTCTGTGCAGCTAGTTTTAGCTAGCTATCATTGCTGCGAAGTCGATTCTTGTGATCATTGTTTGACATTTTAGTCATTAAGTAGACGCTCTTGTCAAGAGCGACTTACAATTCATGAATTCGTTTTAAGATAGTTAGGTGAGACGACACATCACGTTACATTTTCCCTCAAAGTATTTATCACCAAAGTCAGTGCTAGTGGGAAAAGAGATTTAGTGTTATTTTTACAGTTGGCGTTATCTGTCAAGCAATCAAGCTAGCCAACCTATCTAGCTAGTCAGTTTCTGGGTTCAGATTAGTCTGAGTTTACCGCTCTAACTACCGCTTTCAAGTAGTCAGGCTAATAGTTGCTAGCAAAGCACAGCTTCAATTATGTCTATGGACGACTTCACTTCGATCAGCCTGCTGTCACTGGCAATGCTAGTGGGATGTTATGTGTCTGGAACCATTCCTCTGGCTGTCAACTTCTCAGAGGTGAGTAGCACTCAAACTACAACTTTGCTGAGTAACAAAATTGAATTTGAAGTGTGGTCTTCAGCCGAAGTCCTTAGCTACTGAAATTACTATGCACATAAAGGCACACCTTTTAGTGTATCAATCAGACTGTTCTAACCGTCACATGATGTTCTACATCTTCAGTGATGTTAGCTAGCCTAATAATTGCTATTCCGAGGCCAAAGTTCATGTGTTGACTATTGACCCTACCCCTCCTCCCCTGTCCTGGTTGTCCTGCTGATGAACCCTCTCTCCTGGTTGTCCGGTCCTGCAGGAGAAACTGAAGCTGGTGACGGTCCTGGGAGCAGGGCTGCTGTGTGGTACTGCCCTGGCTGTCATCATCCCTGAGGGGGTGCATGCCCTGTATGAGGAGGTCCTGGAGGGTGAGACTCAATCTGCATACCAAATGGAACCCTATTCCCTTTATACTGGTCCAACGTTAGCTAGCCCTGTTCCAACGTTAGCTAGCTCTGGTCCAACGCTAGCTAGCCCTGGTCCAACGTTAGCTAGCCCTGGTCCAACGCTAGCTAGCCCTGGTCCAACGTTAGCTAGCTCTGGTCCAACGTTAGCTTGCCCTGGTCCAACGTTAGCTAGCTCTGGTCCAACGTTAGCTAGCCCTGGTCCAACGTTAGCTAGCCCTGGTCCAACGTTAGCTAGCCCTGGTCCAACGTTAGCGAGCCCTGGTCCAACGTTAGCTTGCCCTGGTCCAACGTTAGCTAGCTCTGGTCCAACGTTAGCTTGCCCTGGTCCAACGTTAGCTTGCCCTGGTCCAACGTTAGCTAGCCCTGGTCCAACGTTAGCTAGCCCTGGTCCAACGTTAGCTAGCTCTGGTCCAACGTTAGCTAGCCCTGGTCCAACGTTAGCTAGCTCTGGTCCAACGTTAGCTAGCTCTGGTCCAACGTTAGCTAGCTCTGGTCCAACGTTAGCTAGCCCTGGTCCAACGTTAGCTAGCCCTGGTCCAACGTTAGCTAGCTCTGGTCCAACGTTAGCTAGCTCTGGTCCAACGTTAGCTAGCTCTGGTCCAACGTTAGCTAGCTCTGGTCCAACGTTACCTAGCCCTGGTCCAACGTTAGTGAAGCAAACTCTCTGAAGTTTGAAGACATTCAAAGTTCCTTCATAGAAGCCGCTCCTCCGTAGGTATAATTCTATGGGCCTAATTCAGATAATACGTGTCACAACAACAAGATGCCCAGCGCTTCATGACTAGCTTTCTCCTCACCCACAACATTTCAGTCGTATCCTACACTACACTTCTCCGGAATAAATCCATTTATATTACATGTTGTAATGCAACAAAATAGGAAAAACGCCAAGGGGGTCAATACTTTTGCAAGGCACTGAACGGTCTGGGTCTGGGTTAGGGTCTCAGTCTCTCTCTCTGTGTAGGTGTGCACCACGCCCCTGGCCAGGTGGAGGGGGTGGAGGTGTCCGAGCCCAAGGAAGGTGTGGATGCAGCTCTGGGGGTCAGTGGGGAGCACAGCCACAGCCACGAGCACCTCCATGCCTACATCGGGGTTTCCCTGGTCCTGGGGTTTGTCTTCATGCTGCTGGTCGACCAGATAGGAAGCGCCCACGTGCACAGCAGTGCTGACGGTCAGTCTACACACACACACACACACACACACACACACACACACACACACACACACACACACACACACACACACACACAGACATGCAGCAGTGTTGACGGTCAGTCTGGACAATTAAATCAAATGCCCCCCTGTGTTTTTACACTGCTGCTACTCGTTGTTTATTATCTGCTCATAGTCACTTTACCCCAACCTACATGTACATATTACCTCGACTAACCTGTACCCCCATACACTGACTCTGTACTGGTACAGTGTATATCGTCTCGTTATTGTTATTTTATAGTGTTACTTTTATTATAATTTTTTTTACTTTAGTTTATTTACAAAATAGTTTCATAACTCTATTTCTTCAACTGCATTGTTGGTTAAGGGCTTGTAAGTCAGCATTTCACGGTATTCGGCGCATGTGACAAATAAAATATGATTTGACACACAACAGTGGCAGTCAGTGTGTGATGAAGGCTGTTTCCCTGGACAGATTAAGTCTAGTCCTGGACTAGGACACATGCTCAGTGGAGCATCACCAGGTCTTAAACTGTCCAGGGAAATCAACCAGGGTTCTGATTTGTTACAAGATTTGTCCATTGAGTGGTCTGTATGTCTGATTTGGTGTGTGTTTGTTTAGATCCAGAGTCTGCGAGGATTGCCAGCTCAAAGATCACCACCACCTTGGGACTGGTTGTCCATGCGGCAGGTAAGATGGCTTCATTATACAATGTTTCAGACCAAGATGTTTTAGGAAGAAGAGAGAGTGGAAGTCTATGGAGGCTTGTAGGTGGATTCTGCATCTTATCTACTGAATGTGGATTGTCAATTGTTTTGGGTGTATATTCTGTTTATTATAGGTCAAATTCATTAGGTCAAATTCCTGGTACATATACACTGACTATACCAAACATTAGGAACACCTTCCTAGTATTGAGTTGCACCCCCCCCCCCCCCAACCCCCTTTTCCCCCTCAGAAGAGCCTCAATTCGTCAGGACATGGACTCTACAAGGTGTCAAAAGCGTTCCACAGGGATGCTGGCCCATGTTGACTTCAATGCGTCCAACAGTTGTGTCAAGTTGTCTGGATGTTCTTTGGGTGGTGGACCAGTCTTGATACACACGGGAAACTGTTGAGTGTGAAAAACCCAGCAGCGTTGCAGTTCTTGACACAAACCGGTTCGCCTGGCACCTACTACCATACCCTGTTCAAAGGCACACATACACAATCCATGTCTCTATTGTCTCAAGGTTTACAATCCTTCTTTAACCCGTCTCCTCCCCTTCATGTACACTGATTGAAGTGGATTTAACAAGTGACATCATTAAGGGATCATAACTTCACCTGGATTTACCTGGATTCACCTGGATTCACCTGGTCAGTCTGTTAGGGTTGAATGGCGGGAACCCGGTTACTGGGATTTACCGCCCAAAACCACTCCCTTTTCACGGGATAAATAACTGAGAGGAACTGATAAAATGATTATTATAAATTATGTATATGAACAGCATGGCGTGAAATGGAACTGTTAAATGATATGTGATGTCTAAATCTGTCTTCTCTACAGCCTCTGTATGATGAATCAACACTCAGGGGAGAGACAGACCATCTCAGGGTGGAGGGAGGGACAGGCGGACCGTCTCGGTGTGGAGGGAGGGACAGGCGGACCGTCTCGGTGTGGAGGGAGGGACAGGCGGACCGTCTCAGGGTGGAGGGAGGGACAGACCATCTCAGTGTGGAGGGAGGGACAGGCGGACCGTCTCGGGGTGGAGGGAGGGACAGGCGGACCGTCTCAGGGTGGAGGGAGGGACAGGAGGACCGTCTCGGTGTGGAGGGAGGGACAGGAGGACCGTCTCGGTGTGGAGGGAGGGACAGGCGGACCGTCTCGGGGTGGAGGGAGGGACAGGCGGACCGTCTCGGGGTGGAGGGAGGGACAGACCGTCTCGGGGTGGAGGGAGGGACAGGGGGACCGTCTCGGGGTGGAGGGAGGGACAGGCGGACCGTCTCGGGGTGGAGGGAGGGACAGGGGGACCGTCTCGGGGTGGAGGGAGGGACAGGCGGACCGTCTCGGGGTGGAGGGAGGGACAGGGGGACCGTCTCGGGGTGGAGGGAGGGACAGGCGGACCGTCTCGGGGTGGAGGGAGGGACAGGCGGACCGTCTCGGTGTGGAGGGAGGGACAGGCGGACCGTCTCGGTATAGAGCAGCAGTTCACAATGCCTGTAGACCCATCATCTCATCATTGTAACTTTTTTATTGTGACAGTTAGGTCTACATTTGCTCCAGCATAGCCTATGCTCCATTAATATAAAGAACGAATGAGCGTCTAATTTACCCAACTTTAGAGCAGGTGTTCTTAATGTTTTGCATAGTGTGCTGGGAAAATAAAGGTGATTCTGATCTTCCAGCTGACGGAGTGGCTCTCGGAGCAGCTGCTTCAACTTCCCAGACCAGTGTTCAGCTCATTGTCTTTGTGGCCATCATGCTTCACAAGGTACAGTGACAATAACAACACCTTCGTCTTCTTATCGACATCTTGTGTTTCAACAGTCCATCTCAGTGTGTATATAATGAGTCACTGTGTTGTTTAACACCCTTCCTTCCTTCCTTCCTTCCTTCCTTCCTTCCTTCCTTCCTTCCTTCCTTCCTTCCTTTCTTCCTTCCTTCCTTCCTTCCTTCCTTCCTTCCTTCCTTCCTTCCTTCCTTCCTTCCTTCCTTCCTTCCTTCCTTCCTTCCTTCCTTCCTTCCATATTGGATCCTCTGTCTCTCAAAGACACGTGACATGCCCACTAGAGGTCGACCGATTATGATTTTTCAACACCGATACCGATTATTGGAGGACCAAAAAAAGCCGAGACCGATTAATCGGCCGTTTTTCTTTATTTTTTATTATTTCGTTTTAGATTTTTTTTTTTGTAATAATGACAATTACAACAATACTGAATGAACACTTATTTTAACTTAATATAACACATCAATAAAATAAATTTAGCCTCAAATAAATAATGAAACATGTTCAATTTGGTTTAAATAATGCAAAAACAAAGTGTTGGAGAAGAAAGTAAAAGTGCAATATGTGCCATGTAAGAAAGCTAACGTTTAAGTTCCTTGCTCAGAACATGAGAACATATGAGAGCTGGTGGTTCCTTTTAACATGAGTCTTCAATATTCCCAGGTAAGAAGTTTTAGGTTGTAGTTATTATAGGAATTATAGGACTATTTGTCTCTATACCATTTGTACTCCATATACCTTTGACTATTGGATGTTCTTATAGGCACTTTAGTATTGCCAGTGTAACAGTATAGCTTCCGTCCCTCTCCTCGCCCCTACCTGGGCTCGAACCAGGAACACATCGACAACAGCCACCCTCGATGCATCGTTACCCATTGCTCCACAAAAGCCGCGGCCCTTGCAGAGCAAGGTGAACAACTACTCCAAGTCTCAGAGCGAGTGACGTCACGATTGAAACGCTATTAGCGCGCACCCCGCTAACTAGCTAGCCATTTCACATCGGTTACACCAGCCTAATCTCGGGAGTTGAAGTCATAAACGGCTCAATGCTTGAAGCACAGCGAAGAGCTGCTGGCAAAACGCACGAAATTGCTGTTTGAATGAATGCTTACGAGCCTGCTGGTGCCTACCATCGCTCAGTCAGACTGCTCTATCAAATCATAGACTTAATTATAACATAATAACACACAGAAATACGAGCCTTTGGTCATTAATATGGTCAAATCAGGAAACTATCATTTAGAAAACAAAACGTTTATTCTTTCAGTGAAATACTGAACCGTTCCGTATTTTATCTAACGGGTGGCATCCATAAGTCTAAATATTGCAGTTACATTGCACAACCTTCAATGTTATGTCATAATTACGTAATATTCTGCCAAATTAGTTCGCAACGAGCCAGGCGGCCCAAACTGTTGCATATACCCTGACTCTGCGTGCAATGAACGCAAGAGAAGTGACACAATTTCACCTGGTTAATATTGCCTGCTAACCTGGATTTCTTTTAGCTAAATATGCAGGTTTAAAAATATATACTTCTGTGTATTGATTTTAAGAAAGGCATTGATGTTTATGGTTAGGTACACGTTGGAGCAACGACAGTCCTTTTTCGCGAATGCGCACTGCATCGATTATATGCATCGCAGGACACGCTAGATGAACTAGTAATATCATCAACCATGTGTAGTTATAACTAGTGATTATGATTGATTGATTGTTTTTTATAAGATAAGTTTAATGCTAGCTAGCAACTTACCTTGGCTTCTTACTGCATTCACGTAACAGGCAGTCTCCTCGTGGAGTGCAATGTAAGGCAGGTGGTTAGAGCGTTGGACTAGTTAACTGTAAGGTTGCGAGATTGAATCCCTGAGCTGACAAGGTAAAAATCTGTCGTCCTGCCCCTGAACAAGGCAGTTAACCCACCGTTCCTAGGCCGTCATTGAAAATAAGAATGTGTTCTTAACTGACTTACCTAGTTAAATAAAATTCCGATTTCCGATTGTTATGAAAACTTGAAGTCGGCCCTAATTAATCGGCCATTCCGATTAATCGGTCGACCTCTAATGCCCACCCACCCTCTTGAAAAAGCTGCCGATTTGAGTTAGTTTAACCCATTCATCTCAGTTTCATGTAACTGCCAAAATAATCTAAGCATTTCTGTAAATTAGTGATACAAAGTATATTGAAAGCTTCCACACGTGTGGTATTGCCATCCCTGGGAAATGAACTGAACTGAATGACTACCTACCCGTAGCTTCCGTCATCGTGAAGTGCTTCTAGAGCAGGCCTGGACAATTATTTACCATGGAGGGCCACATTACAATATATTTTTACCATCGCGGGCCAGAATCATATTACAGGATTATACATCATGTGTATTACTGACAGATATATCTACTGTAAATCACATCCAGATATTCTACTTATTTTACTGTTTTTAACATGCACAGAAATAAACCACATCCCATGTTCTCCTTTTGGTAGGTATTTTCATTATTAAACATGCAATGAACTACACGGAGGGAAAAGTACACTGTGCATTCAGCACCACGGACAGAACTCTTGTTAACGGGTAGTTATGCACAAAAACACAAGAGAGAGAGAGCTCAACATTACGTTTAAACTCCTCAATCAGTGTGAGCAGTGAAGTCTCTGATGGGCATTGACTAGAGCAGTGAAGTCTCTGATGGACATTGACTAGATCAGTGAAGTCTCTGATAGGCATTGACTAGAGCAGTGAAGTCTCTGATGGGCATTGACTAGAGGAGTGAAGTCTCCGATGGGCATTGACTAGAGCAGTGAAGTCTCTGATGGGCATTGACTAGAGCAGTGAAGTCTCTGATGGGCATTGACTAGAGCAGTGAAGTCTCTGATGGGCATTGACTAGAGCAGTGAAGTCTCTGATGGGCATTGACTAGAGCAGTGAAGTCTCTGATGGGCATTGACTAGAGCAGTGAAGTCTCTGATGGGCATTGACTAGAGCAGTGAAGTCTCTGATGGGCATTGACTAGAGCAGTGAAGTCTCTGATGGGCATTGACTAGAGCAGTGAAGTCTCTGATGGGCATTGACTAGAGCAGTGAAGTCTCTGATGGGCATTGACTAGAGCAGTGAAGTCTCTGATGGGCATTGACTAGAGCAGTGAAGTCTCTGATGGGCATTGACTAGAGCAGTGAAGTCTCTGATGGGCATTGACTAGAGCAGTGAAGTCTCTGATGGGCATTGACTAGAGCAGTGAAGTCTCTGATGGGCATTGACTAGAGCAGTGAAGTCTCTGATGGGCATTGACTAGAGCAGTGAAGTCTGATGGGCATTGACTAGAGCAGTGAAGTCTGATGGGCATTGACTAGAGCAGTGAAGTCTCTGATGGGCATTGACTAGAGCAGTGAAGTCTCTGATGGGCATTGACTAGAGCAGTGAAGTCTCTGATGGACATTGACTAGATCAGTGAAGTCTCTGATGGGCATTGACTAGAGGAGTGAAGTCTCTGATGGGCATTGACTAGAGCAGTGAAGTCTCTGATGGGCATTGACTAGAGCAGTGAAGTCTCTGATGGGCATTGAATAGAGCAGTGATGTCTCTGATGGGCATTGACTAGAGCAGTGAAGTCTCTGATGGGCATTGACTAGAGCAGTGAAGTCTCTGATGGGCATTGACTAGAGCAGTGAAGTCTCTGATGGGCATTGACTAGAGCAGTGAAGTCTCTGATGGGCATTGACTAGAGCAGTGAAGTCTCTGATGGGCATTGACTAGAGCAGTGAAGTCTCTGATGGGCATTGACTAGATCAGTGAAGTCTCTGATGGGCATTGACTAGAGCAGTGAAGTCTCTGATGGGCATTGACTAGAGCAGTGAAGTCTCTGATGGGCATTGACTAGAGCAGTGAAGTCTCTGATGGGCATTGACTAGAGCAGTGAAGTCTCTGATGGGCATTGACTAGAGCAGTGAAGTCTCTGATGGGCATTGACTAGAGCAGTGAAGTCTCTGATGGGCATTGACTAGATCAGTGAAGTCTCTGATGGGCATTGAATAGAGCAGTGAAGTCTCTGATGGGCATTGACTAGAGCAGTGAAGTCTCTGATGGGCATTGACTAGAGCAGTGAAGTCTCTGATGGGCATTGACTAGAGCAGTGAAGTCTCTGATGGGCATTGACTAGAGCAGTGAAGTCTCTGATGGGCATTGACTAGAGCAGTGAAGTCTCTGATGGGCATTGACTAGAGCAGTGAAGTCTCTGATGGGCATTGACTAGAGCAGTGAAGTCTCTGATGGGCATTGACTAGAGCAGTGAAGTCTCTGATGGGCATTGACTAGAGGAGTGAAGTCTCTGATGGGCATTGACTAGAGGAGTGAAGTCTCTGATGGGCATTGACTAGAGCAGTGAAGTCTCTGATGGGCATTGACTAGAGCAGTGAAGTCTCTGATGGGCATTGACTAGAGCAGTGAAGTCTCTGATGGGCATTGACTAGAGCAGTGAAGTCTCTGATGGGCATTGACTAGAGCAGTGAAGTCTCTGATGGGCATTGACTAGAGCAGTGAAGTCTCTGATGGGCATTGACTAGAGCAGTGAAGTCTCTGATGGGCATTGACTAGAGCAGTGAAGTCTCTGATGGGCATTGACTAGAGCAGTGAAGTCTGATGGGCATTGACTAGAGCAGTGAAGTCTCTGATGGGCATTGACTAGAGCAGTGAAGTCTCTGATGGGCATTGACTAGAGCAGTGAAGTCTCTGATGGGCATTGACTAGAGCAGTGAAGTCTCTGATGGGCATTGACTAGAGCAGTGAAGTCAGGTGTAGTTTCTGATGTCAATATGAGCAGGATTGCTGAGAGGTGAGAGTCAGTAAGAGATGATCTGAGCCTTGACTTGTTATATTTCATCACTGAAAATGTCTGTTCACGTACATATACTACCGTTGAAAAGTTTGGGGTCACTTGGAAATGTCCTTGTTTTCCATGAAAACGTACATCAAATGAGTTGCAAATGAACTGGAAATATAGTCAAGATGTTGACAAGGTTATAAATAATGACTTTTATTTAAAATAAAAATCGTGTCCTTCAAACTTTCATCAAAGAATCTTCCATTTGCAGCAATTGCAGCCTTGCAAACCTTTGGCATTCTAGTTGTCAATTTGTTAAGGTAATCTGAAGAGATTTCACTTCATGCTTCCTGAAGCACCTCCCACAAGTTGGATTGGCTTGATGGGCACTTCTTACGTACCACACGGTCAAGCTGCTCCCACATCAGCTCGATAGGGTTGAGATCCGGTGACTGTGCTGACCACTCCATTATAGACAGAATACCAGCTGACTGCTTCTTCCCTAATTGGTTCTTGCATAGTTTGGAGCTGTGCTTTGGGTCATTGTCCTGTTGTAGGAGGAAACTGGCTCCAATTAAGCGCCGTCCACAGGGTATGACATGGCGTTGCAAAATGGAGTGATAGCCTTCCTTCTTCAAGATCCCTTTGACCCTGTACAAATCTCCCACTTCACCACCACCAAAGCACCCTCAGCCCATCACATTGCCTCCACCATGCTTGACAGATGGCGTCAACCACCAAAGCACCCCCAGACCATCACATCGCCTCCACCATGCTTGACAGATGGCGTCAACCACCAAAGCACCCCCAGACCATCACATCGCCTCCACCATGCTTGACAGATGGCGTCAACCACCAAAGCACCCCCAGACCATCACATCGCCTCCACCATGCTTGATAGATGGCATCAAGCACTCCTCCAGCATTTTTTCACTTTTTCTGCGTCTCACGAATGTTCTTCTTTGTGATCCGAACACCTCAAACTTAGACATGTCTGTCCATAACACTTTTTTCCAATCTTCCTCTGTCCAGTGTCTGTGTTCTTTTGCCCATCTTAATCTTTTATTTTTATTGGCCAGTCTGAGATACGTCTTTTTCTTTGCTACTCTGCCTAGAAGGCCAGCATCCCGGAGTCGCCTCTTCACTGTTGACGTTGAGACTGGTGTTTTGTGGGTACTATTTCATGACGCTGCCAGTTAAGGACTTGTGAGACGTCTGTTCCTCTGTACGCTTATGTAGATATTCCATTTAAAAAATTGGCCGTTTCCAGCTAGAATAGTCATTTACAACATTAACCATGTCTACACTGTATTTCTGAGCAATTTGATGTTATTTTAATGAACAAAGAAATGAGCTTTTCTTTCCAAAACAAGGACATTTCTAAGTGACCCCAAACTTTTGAACGGTAGTGTAGGTTGTGTAGGTTAACCCAAACAGTACAAACGTCTTCTGAGCTCCACTCCTAATCTTTGGAAAGTTTTGTTCATCGAGAGATGCATAGAACCTCCTCAGTGACATTCGTTTTGAATAGTTCTCCAATCACTGCATCAGACTGAAGATCGATAAGCTCAAGTTGCAGGTCACTGGGAGCGTTATCCACATTGAAGGTGAAAGGAGAGGAAACCAACATCATGTCATTTTCCAACACTTTGAAATCCTCAAAACGACGAGAGAACTTACCGTTCAAAGCACGCAGCAGCGATGTATACTTCTCCCGCTGTTCATCTGATAGGGAACAGACTAGTAGTGTCGGAAGGTGGGTGAGATTGTTGGCTTCTACTTGGTGGGTCAGGAGGAGTCATTTTCCCTTGAAGGCTTTGACAAGGCTGTACATCTGATGTGCAAAAATGGGAGACGCAGTGCCAGGCCTGGATTTGAGTGATTTTAGGGGCAGGGACATTTGGCTTTCAAGAGGCCTAATCTGCCTGGGCAACAAGGCCATCTGCTAGAGCACCAAGGTCATTAACCAAAAAAGCGCATTTTTAAATTGATTTGAAAACCGGAAAACACTAGCTATTCTGTTAAGAATGTATGGAAGTGTATATAAATGTACACAAACTTTAATTAGACTTTTAATCGGGAAAGTATTCGGACACCTATTTCCTCATGTTGTTACGTTACAGCTTTATTCTAAAATGGATTAAATAAAACATTTTCCTCATTAATCAACACACAATACCCCATAATGACATCACAATACCCCATAATGACAAAGCGAAAAACAGGTTTTTATACATTTTTGCAAATGTATTACAAATTTAAAAAAACAAAACAGAAATACCTTATTTTCAGACCCTTTGCTATGAGACTCGAAATTGAGCTCAGGTACATCCTGCTTCTGATGGTGATTGGGAGTCCCATAGGGTGGTGCACAATTGGCCCAGTATTTTCCGGGTTTGGCCGTCATTTTAAATAAGAATTTGTTCTTAACTGACTAGTTTAATAAAAAATAGAAGGGTGGCAGCCGGGAGAAGGGAATTATAGTGATTATTTTCAGCCCAAGGGCACAACGGCCACTGTGGCTGCAAGGCATGGATTCTTTTTTAGAGGGCATCTGGGAAATTCGAAGCACTACGCACTGCCCTTACCCACGTGGATAAAAGGAATGCATATGTGAGGATGCTGTTCATCGACTACAACTCGGCCTTTAATACCATAGTGCCCTCTAAGCTCACCACAAAGCTCATGGCCCTGGGACTGAACCTCCTTGGTTCTGTCCCCGAGGGCCCTCCGTGTTCTACAGTAAACTCCACCACCGCAGACCGCATGGCGCTACAGAGAGTGGAACGCTCAGCCTGTTGGGTGCTCACTGCCTGCCCTCCAGGACAACTACATCACCAGGTGTTGCAGGAAGGCCAAGAAGATCATCAGCCACCCGAGCCACGGCCTGCTCTCCCCGCTTCCTTCAAGAAGATCATCAGCCACCCGAGCCACGGCCTGCTCTCCCCGCTTCCTTCAAGAAGATCATCAGCCACCCGAGCCACGGCCTGCTCTCCCCGCTTCCTTCAAGAAGATCATCAGCCACCCGAGCCACGGCCTGCTCTCCCCGCTTCCTTCAAGAAGATCATCAGCCACCCGAGCCACGGCCTGCTCTCCCCGCTTCCTTCAAGAAGATCATCAGCCACCCGAGCCACGGCCTGCTCTCCCCGCTTCCTTCAAGAAGATCATCAGCCACCCGAGCCACGGCCTGCTCTCCCCGCTTCCTTCAAGAAGATCATCAGCCACCCGAGCCACGGCCTGCTCTCCCCGCTTCCTTCAAGAAGATCATCAGCCACCCGAGCCACGGCCTGCTCTCCCCGCTTCCTTCAAGAAGATCATCAGCCACCCGAGCCACGGCCTGCTCTCCCCGCTTCCTTCAAGAAGATCATCAGCCACCCGAGCCACGGCCTGCTCTCCCCGCTTCCTTCAAGAAGATCATCAGCCACCCGAGCCACGGCCTGCTCTCCCCGCTTCCTTCACTCAGACACGGGCAGTACAGGAGCTTCATGTCAGACGGGCCAATAGTTTCTACCCTCAGACCACCAGACTGCTGAATAGCCACCACTAGTCAGCTACCTAATCCCCTGATTTAAAACTCCTTCTTTAACCCCGTCTCCTCACCTTCATCTACACTGATTTGAAGTGGATTTAACAGGTGGCATCAATAAGGGATCATATCTTTCACCTGGATTCACCTGGTCATTCTACGTAATGGAAAGAGCAGGTGTTCTTAATGTTTGTACACGCCGTCTATATTTTGTAGGTGTGTTTTGTTCTTTGTAATTCCTCTCGTAATTAAACCATGTGTGTTTAAACCCTGTCTCCTATCTTTCCGCCCAGGCCCCAGCAGCCTTTGGCCTGGTCTCTTTCCTGATGCATGCTGGTCTGGAGAGGAACCGGATCCGTAAACACCTGCTGGCCTTCGCCCTGGCAGCACCTGTCCTTGCCATGGTTACCTTCGTAGGACTCAGCCAGGTCAGTTGGTTGTCTCTGGCTATGGTCTCTCCAATACCCCACTACCCCGCCAACCCCCTCCCTATTCTAACAACCCCCAATTTTGTTGTCCTCTCCCCCTCCAGAGCAGTAAAGAGGCACTGTCCAACGTGAACGCCACAGGCGTGGCCATGCTGTTCTCTGCCGGGACCTTCCTGTACGTCGCCACCGTACACGTTCTGCCCGAGGTGGGCGGGACCGGACACAGCCACTCCCCCACACCGGGGAAGGAAGCAGCGAAGGGACTGAGCAAGGTGGAGGTTGGGGCTCTGGTTCTGGGCTGTCTGATACCGCTGGTGCTGTCTGTTGGACACCACCACTAGACACACAGAGGAGACCCAGAGGAGGAGAGGAAAGGAGGGTTTAGAGAGAAAGCAGCCTAACAGACACCTCTTATCACACATCTCAAATGTCTTATTTACCATCAGTTGATGGGACTTCTGATTTGGTTGGATTGCGGTTGTTGTGTCCTCGTCGCCGGGACAACGACCTGCGGGTGGAATCGGAACCGCGCTGGACAACACAAAGGGATGATGATGTCATAACCATAGTAACAAGGACCTCCCACTTGTTCAACACTCTAAAGGAAGTGCTATCTGCTGATACTGATGACCAGACTGCTACCATGTTTTCTGCTTCTTTTAAGCAGACATTTATTTTTCTATTTTCGGGGGAGTGGGTTCTCTCTAGGTAGGCTTTACAGAAAGCAGGGGAGTTGATTATTATGGTTGTATCCTGTTTCAGTGCTACAAATGAACTGTCAACTCCTGAACTCATGTTAATTTACCTGCTTTTGTTGTTGTTGTTGTTGAGGACTGGGCTGTGAGAAATGGAGAGATACTTGTGACATCTTGCAGTAAAACTACAGTTTTTAAATCAAGAGTGATTTTTCACCCTCACTGGTTTTCATGCTATGTTGAGCTTACACTCTGACACACGGTGCTCTTACTGTGTGATGGAATGTAGTCTATATTTATATTCTCGCTAGTGGAATCGGTAACTATTTAGAAGTTTACATGTGAGTAGTTGCACTTCTACGACGTTTGGCCTGATCGATAGGCTGTTTATCTACCGTACTGTTAAAGGACGTTGGACATCTGAGAGACATATTGTCTATGAGACTGCTTTCCACAGACTCTAGCTAACCTGTTAACTGAGGCTTAACGGGGCAATCTGCAGTTCAAACGATAACAAAAGGAAATCCCCGCCGCCTTGTTGGGTAAACAGCTTAAAGGATGACTGTCTTGCTTCAGCCTCATTATGGAAGCCCTGGCTCCAGGACCAGCCTCTAAATTATACACCATAATGGAAGCCCTGGCCCCAGGACCAGCCTCTAAATTATACACCATAATGGAAGCCCTGGCCCCAGGACCAGCCTCTAAATTATACACCATAATGGAAGCCCTGGCCCCAGGACCAGCCTCTAAATTATACACCATAATGGAAGCCCTGGCCACCAGGACCAGCCTCTAAATTATACACCATAATGGAAGCCCTGGCCCCAGGACCAGCCTCTAAATTATACACCATAATGGAAGCCCTGGCCCCAGGACCAGCCTCTAAATTATACACCATAATGGAAGCCCTGGCCCCAGGACTAGCCTCTAAATTATACACCATAATGGAAGCCCTGGCCCCAGGACCAGCCTCTAAATTATACACCATAATGGAAGCCCTGGCCCCAGGACCAGCCTCTAAATTATACACCATAATGGAAGCCCTGGCTCCAGGACCAGCCTCTAAATTATACACCATAATGGAAGCCCTGGCTCCAGGACCAGCCTCTAAATTATACACCATAAGATCTAAACTTATATCAGCCCTTGAATTACCCTGCTTTCTTTCACGTTTAGTTTAAAATGTGGTTCTCTCCAGACCTGTTTTCCTGAGTGATTGTAGAATAGCTGCTGGTCTACTTGATGTTGGAGGACTGGGTACTGGTCTACTTGATGGTGGTAGACTGGGTGATTGTAGAATAACTACTGGTCTACTTGATGGTGGTAGACTGGGTGATTGTAGAATAACTACTGGTCTACTTGATGGTGGTAGACTGGGTGATTGTAGAATAGCTACTGGTCTATTTGATGGTGGTAGTCTGGGTGATTGTAGAATAGCTGCTGGTCTACTTGATGTTGGAGGACTGGGTACTGGTCTACTTGATGGTGGTAGACTGGGTGATTGTAGAATAACTACTGGTCTATTTGATGGTGGTAGTCTGGGTGATTGTAGAATAACTACTGGTCTATTTGATGGTGGTAGACTGGGTGATTGTAGAATAGCTGCTGGTCTACTTGATGTTGGAGGACTGGGTACTGGTCTACTTGATGTTGGAGGACTGGGTACTGGTCTACTTGATGTTGGAGGACTGGGTACTGGTCTACTTGATGTTGGAGGACTGGGTACTGGTCTACTTGATGTTGGAGGACTGGGTACTGGTCTACTTGATGTTGGAGGACTGGGTACTGGTCTACTTGATGTTGGAGGACTGGGTACTGGTCTACTTGATGTTGGAGGACTGGGTACTGGTCTACTTGATGTTGGAGGACTGGGTACTGGTCTATTTGATGTTGGAGGACTGGGTACTGGTCTACTTGATGTTGGAGGACTGGGTACTGGTCTACTTGATGTTGGAGGACTGGGTACTGGTCTACTTGATGTTGGAGGACTGGGTACTGGTCTACTTGATGTTGGAGGACTGGGTACTGGTCTACTTGATGTTGGAGGACTGGGTACTGGTCTATTTGATGGTGGTAGACTGGGTACTGGTCTACTTGATGTTGGAGGACTGGGTACTGGTCTACTTGATGTTGGAGGACTGGGTACTGGTCTACTTGATGTTGGAGGACTGGGTACTGGTCTACTTGATGTTGGAGGACTGGGTACTGGTCTATTTGATGTTGGAGGACTGGGTACTGGTCTACTTGATGTTGGAGGACTGGGTACTGGTCTACTTGATGTTGGAGGACTGGGTACTGGTCTATTTGATGTTGGAGGACTGGGTACTGGTCTATTTGATGTTGGAGGACTGGGTACTGGTCTATTTGATGTTGGAGGACTGGGTACTGGTCTATTTGATGTTGGAGGACTGGGTACTGGTCTACTTGATGTTGGAGGACTGGGTACTGGTCTATTTGATGTTGGAGGACTGGGTACTGGTCTACTTGATGTTGGAGGACTGGGTACTGGTCTATTTGATGTTGGAGGACTGGGTACTGGTCTACTTGATGTTGGAGGACTGGGTACTGGTCTATTTGATGGTGGTAGACTGGGTACTGGTCTACTTGATGTTGGAGGACTGGGTACTGGTCTACTTGATGTTGGAGGACTGGGTACTGGTCTACTTGATGTTGGAGGACTGGGTACTGGTCTACTTGATGTTGGAGGACTGGGTACTGGTCTATTTGATGTTGGAGGACTGGGTACTGGTCTATTTGATGTTGGAGGACTGGGTACTGGTCTACTTGATGTTGGAGGACTGGGTACTGGTCTATTTGATGTTGGAGGACTGGGTACTGGTCTATTTGATGTTGGAGGACTGGGTACTGGTCTATTTGATGTTGGAGGACTGGGTACTGGTCTACTTGATGTTGGAGGACTGGGTACTGGTCTACTTGATGTTGGAGGACTGGGTACTGGTCTACTTGATGTTGGAGGACTGGGTACTGGTCTACTTGATGTTGGAGGACTGGGTACTGGTCTACTTGATGTTGGAGGACTGGGTACTGGTCTACTTGATGTTGGAGGACTGGGTACTGGTCTACTTGATGTTGGAGGACTGGGTACTGGTCTACTTGATGTTGGAGGACTGGGTACTGGTCTATTTGATGGTGGTAGACTGGGTACTGGTCTACTTGATGTTGGAGGACTGGGTACTGGTCTACTTGATGTTGGAGGACTGGGTACTGGTCTACTTGATGTTGGAGGACTGGGTACTGGTCTACTTGATGTTGGAGGACTGGGTACTGGTCTATTTGATGTTGGAGGACTGGGTACTGGTCTACTTGATGTTGGAGGACTGGGTACTGGTCTACTTGATGTTGGAGGACTGGGTACTGGTCTATTTGATGTTGGAGGACTGGGTACTGGTCTATTTGATGTTGGAGGACTGGGTACTGGTCTATTTGATGTTGGAGGACAGGGTACTGGTCTATTTGATGTTGGAGGACTGGGTACTGGTCTACTTGATGTTGGAGGACTGGGTACTGGTCTATTTGATGTTGGAGGACTGGGTACTGGTCTACTTGATGTTGGAGGACTGGGTACTGGTCTATTTGATGTTGGAGGACTGGGTACTGGTCTACTTGATGTTGGAGGACTGGGTACTGGTCTATTTGATGGTGGTAGACTGGGTACTGGTCTACTTGATGTTGGAGGACTGGGTACTGGTCTACTTGATGTTGGAGGACTGGGTACTGGTCTACTTGATGTTGGAGGACTGGGTACTGGTCTACTTGATGTTGGAGGACTGGGTACTGGTCTATTTGATGTTGGAGGACTGGGTACTGGTCTATTTGATGTTGGAGGACTGGGTACTGGTCTACTTGATGTTGGAGGACTGGGTACTGGTCTATTTGATGTTGGAGGACTGGGTACTGGTCTATTTGATGTTGGAGGACTGGGTACTGGTCTATTTGATGTTGGAGGACTGGGTACTGGTCTACTTGATGTTGGAGGACTGGGTACTGGTCTACTTGATGTTGGAGGACTGGGTACTGGTCTACTTGATGTTGGAGGACTGGGTACTGGTCTACTTGATGTTGGAGGACTGGGTACTGGTCTACTTGATGTTGGAGGACTGGGTACTGGTCTACTTGATGTTGGAGGACTGGGTACTGGTCTACTTGATGTTGGAGGACTGGGTACTGGTCTACTTGATGTTGGAGGACTGGGTACTGGTCTATTTGATGGTGGTAGACTGGGTACTGGTCTACTTGATGTTGGAGGACTGGGTACTGGTCTACTTGATGTTGGAGGACTGGGTACTGGTCTATTTGATGTTGGAGGACTGGGTACTGGTCTACTTGATGTTGGAGGACTGGGTGATTGTAGAATAGCTGCTGGTCTATTTGATGTTGGAGGACGGAGGACTGGGTGATTGTAGAATAGCTGCTGGTCTACTTGATGTTGGAGGACTGGGTACTGGTCTATTTGATGTTGGAGGACTGGGTACTGGTCTATTTGATGTTGGAGGACTGGGTACTGGTCTACTTGATGTTGGAGGACTGGGTACTGGTCTATTTGATGTTGGAGGACTGGGTACTGGTCTACTTGATGTTGGAGGACTGGGTACTGGTCTATTTGATGTTGGAGGACTGGGTACTGGTCTACTTGATGTTGGAGGACTGGGTGATTGTAGAATAGCTGCTGGTCTATTTGATGTTGGAGGACTGGGTGATTGTAGAATAGCTGCTGGTCTACTTGATGTTGGAGGACTGGGTGATTGTAGGGTACATGTCATTTAGTATTTTTCAGTGAGTAGTCAGACCAATAGACGCATTATAATGAATTCTGAACTGAGGGACCAGCAATATGGAGTGTAGGCCAACAGACACCTGTAGATGTTCCATCTATGTGCAGACAGATAGCTTTGTCTGGATCACGTAGTGTCTGTCTGTGAAGAGGGACTTAGCTATTTGCATTTGGGCCAAATAAAACAGCAGTTCTGACGTAATGACTTTAGTTTTTTTCCCTCCGATTTGCTTTAATTTATCTTCTGTCTTTATCAATGTTATAAAATCTCAGCAATAATCATGTTAATTTTGTGAGATCTGGTGTCCGTGTCTACCCACACAGAGTTATCCATTATATTGACCATCTCTAACAATTGAAAGAGATGCCACTCAATGTCGCTATTCGATCAAATAAGCCACACGTAGAAAATAAGCCATACGTTTTTTTTTTTTTTTTTTTTTTTACAAATTTGACACTCATTAACCTCTGTAGAAAACCTCCTGGCTTAAGTGAGTGAAACATTTTATACAAAAACACCACCTGCTGGAGAAGCCATATTTTGGGCCCAGTTATCCCTCTCTCTTCTGGGGTTGTAGAGGTGGTTGTTCAGCACCTTCAGCTGCACACTGGTTCTTTCCCCCCCATGAGATTTCATGGAACCAAACTGTAAGTCTGTTCTGAAGGGATGTCCTCCCTAATGGTTCTTAGTGAAATAGTGGATCTCGTGAAGCCTCTTGGATCTAGTCGAGGGATGTGAATTCCTACCCTTCTGGATCTAGTCAAAAGATGTGTGTGTGTGAGAGAGTTGTTGAGGGGCATCAGGGGGTAGCAGTAGACGTGTGTGTGAGAGAGTTGTTGAGGGGCATCAGGGGGTAGCAGTAGACGTGTGTGTGAGAGAGTTGTTGAGGGGCATCGGGGGGGTAGCAGTAGACGTGTGTCTGAGAGAGTTGTTGAGGGGCATCAGGGGGTAGCAGTAGACGTGTGTGTGAGAGAGTTGTTGAGGGGCATCAGGGGGTAGCAGTAGACGTGTGTGTGAGAGAGTTGTTGAGTGGCATCGGGGGGTAGCAGTAGACGTGTGTGTGTGAGTTGTTGAGGGGCATCGGGGGGGGTAGCAGTAGACGTGTGTTAGAGAGAGTTGTTGAGGGGCATCGGGGGGTAGCAGTAGACGTGTGTGTGTGAGAGAGTTGTTGAGGGGCATCAGGGGGGTAGCAGTAGACGTGTGTGTGTGAGAGAGTTGTTGAGGGGCATCAGGGGGTAGCAGTAGACGTGTGTTAGAGAGAGTTGTTGAGGGGCATCGGGGGGGTAGCAGTAGACGTGTGTGAGAGAGAGTTGTTGAGGGGCATCGGGGGGGTAGCAGTAGACGTGTGTGTGAGAGAGTTGTTGAGGGGCATCAGGGGGTAGCAGTAGACGTGTGTTAGAGAGAGTTGTTGAGGGGCATCGGGGGGTAGCAGTAGACGTGTGTGAGAGAGTTGTTGAGGGGCATCGGGGGGGTAGCAGTAGACGTGTGTGTGAGAGAGTTGTTGAGGGGCATCGGGGGGGTAGCAGTAGACGTGTGTGAGAGAGAGTTGTTGAGGGGCATCGGGGGGTAGCAGTAGACGTGTGTGTGTGAGAGAGTTGTTGAGGGGCATCGGGGGGTAGCAGTAGACGTGTGTGTGTGAGAGAGTTGTTGAGGGGCATCGGGGGGGTAGCAGTAGACGTGTGTGTGTGAGAGAGTTGTTGAGGGGCATCGGGGGGTAGCAGTAGACGTGTGTGTGTGAGAGAGTTGTTGAGGGGCATCGAGGGGGGTAGCAGTAGACGTGTGTGTGTGAGAGAGTTGTTGAGGGGCATCAGGGGGTAGCAGTAGACGTGTGTTAGAGAGAGTTGTTGAGGGGCATCGGGGGGGTAGCAGTAGACGTGTGTGAGAGAGAGTTGTTGAGGGGCATCGGGGGGGTAGCAGTAGACGTGTGTGTGAGAGAGTTGTTGAGGGGCATCAGGGGGTAGCAGTAGACGTGTGTTAGAGAGAGTTGTTGAGGGGCATCGGGGGGTAGCAGTAGACGTGTGTGAGAGAGTTGTTGAGGGGCATCGGGGGGGTAGCAGTAGACGTGTGTGTGAGAGAGTTGTTGAGGGGCATCGGGGGGGTAGCAGTAGACGTGTGTGAGAGAGAGTTGTTGAGGGGCATCGGGGGGTAGCAGTAGACGTGTGTGTGTGAGAGAGTTGTTGAGGGGCATCGGGGGGTAGCAGTAGACGTGTGTGTGTGAGAGAGTTGTTGAGGGGCATCGGGGGGGTAGCAGTAGACGTGTGTGTGTGAGAGAGTTGTTGAGGGGCATCGGGGGGTAGCAGTAGACGTGTGTGTGTGAGTTGTTGAGGGGCATCGGGGGGGGTAGCAGTAGACGTGTGTTAGAGAGAGTTGTTGAGGGGCATCGGGGGGTAGCAGTAGACGTGTGTGTGTGAGAGAGTTGTTGAGGGGCATCAGGGGGGTAGCAGTAGACGTGTGTGTGTGAGAGTTGTTGAGGGGCATCGGGGGGTAGCAGTAGACGTGTGTGTGAGAGAGTTGTTGAGTGGCATCGGGGGGGGTAGCAGTAGACGTGTGTGAGAGAGTTGTTGAGGGGCATCGGGGGGGTAGCAGTAGACGTGTGTGTGAGAGAGTTGTTGAGGGGCATCGGGGGGGTAGCAGTAGACGTGTGTGTGAGAGAGTTGTTGAGGGGCATCGGGGGGTAGCAGTAGACATGTGTGTGTGAGAGAGTTGTTGAGGGGCATCAGGGGGTAGCAGTAGACGTGTGTGTGAGAGAGTTGTTGAGGGGCATCGGGGGGGTAGCAGTAGACGTGTGTGAGAGAGAGTTGTTGAGGGGCATCGGGGAGTAGCAGTAGACGTGTGTGTGTGAGAGAGTTGTTGAGGGGCATCAGGGGGTAGCAGTAGACGTGTGTGTGTGAGAGAGAGTTGTTGAGGGGCATCAGGGGGGTAGCAGTAGACGTGTGTGTGTGAGAGAGTTGTTGAGGGGCATCAGGGGGTAGCAGTAGACGTGTGTGTGTGAGAGAGAGTTGTTGAGGGGCATCAGGGGGTAGCAGTAGACGTGTGTGTGAGAGAGTTGTTGAGGGGCATCGGGGGGTAGCAGTAGACGTGTGTGTGAGAGAGTTGTTGAGGGGCATCGGGGGGTAGCAGTAGACGTGTGTGTGAGAGAGTTGTTGAGGGGCATCGGGGGGTAGCAGTAGACGTGTGTGTGAGAGAGTTGTTGAGGGGCATCGGGGGGTAGCAGTAGACGTGTGTGTGAGAGAGTTGTTGAGTGGCATCGGGGGGTAGCAGTAGACGTGTGTGTGAGAGAGTTGTTGAGGGGCATCGGGGGGTAGCAGTAGACGTGTGTGTGAGAGAGTTGTTGAGGGGCATCGGGGGGTAGCAGTAGACGTGTGTGTGAGAGAGTTGTTGAGGGGCATCGGGGGGTAGCAGTAGACATGTGTGTGAGAGAGTTGTTGAGGGGCATCGGGGGGGTAGCAGTAGACGTGTGTGTGTGTGTGTGTGAGAGAGTTGTTGAGGGGCATCGGGGGGTAGCAGTAGACGTGTGTGTGAGAGAGTTGTTGAGGGGCATCGGGGGGTAGCAGTAGACATCGTCGGGGATTGTCATGTGATCATTCCATAAGGACTGAAAAAGTCAAATCTGTTGCAAAACTGTGTTTTTATGATTTATTTAAATAAATAAAAATGAATTGGTGCAATGTGTCCCGACTCTGACTGTTTGGTCACCTGTCCTGGCCAGATCAAACCCACCCCTGAGCCTGCCCTCATCCTCAAGGAGTTATCCCCCAACTGGCCACGCAGGGCTCTCCAGAGGGTGGTGCGGTCTGCCCAATGCATCACCGGGGACACACTGCCTGCCCTCCAGGATACCTACAGCACCCGATGTCACAGGAAGGCCATAAAGATCATCAAGGACATCAACCACCCGAGCCACTGCCTGTTCACCCCGCTACCATCCAGAAGGAGAGGTCCGTACAGGTGCATCAAAGCTGAGACCAAGAGACTGAAAAACATCTTCTATCTCAAGGCCATCAGACTGCTAAACAGCCGTCACTAACACAGAGAGGCTAAATAGTCATCCACTAGCGGGCTACCACCCGGTTGCTCAACCATACACCTTACATGCTGACCGCACCTCTCGCCCGCCATCGCGCACAGGTTTATTTAGTCCACCCACACCAGACCAGGACACTCAGGTTGATTTAGTCCACCCACACCAGACCAGGACACTCAGGTTGATTTAGTCCACCCACACCAGACCAGGACACTCAGGTTGATTTAGTCCACCCACACCAGACCAGGACACTCAGGTTGATTTAGTCCACCCACACCAGACCAGGACACTCAGGTTGATTTAGTCCACCCACACCAGACCAGGACACTCAGGTTGATTTAGTCCACCCACACCAGATGTAACCAGGACACAGGTTGAGAGGCAGGCCCTACCTATGTGTTCTGGTGCCATAAATTTTGATTTATGATTTATACTTTTTTTTACTTTGATACTGAAGTATATTTTTATTTTACTGTGTGACTTTTACTTGAGTCATTTTCTATTATGGTATCTTTACTTTTACTCAAGTATGACAATTGGGTACTTTTTCCACCGCTGCCATTAAGCCTACAGTATGTATAGAATGAAAGACAATCCCTGAGTCTTGGAGAACACTTGAATGTGTTATTGAACTATAAATCCACATAGCGGTCATATAGAATGGCTGCAGAGGCAGACCTGGATATAGATTTGAATATCCTATCCATTAAAACACACACACACACACACACACACACACACACACACACTCCCTAAATATGCATACATGCTGTAACCATTCAGATGTATAAATCTGTAACACCACAGTAAATATACACATAACATATCGTGCTCTCCATTTTACTATGTAACATGCTCTTTGCTAGAAAGTAGTGTGTGTGTTCTTGTCGAGCGTCAGTTTACACTCCTACGAGCCCTGGTCAACAGCCCTGGTCAACAGCCCTGGTCAACAGCCCTGGTCAACAGTAGAATAGTGCCATTTGGGACACATGCCTGCCCTACTTTGTTCTCTACAGGAAGCTGCTTTCTACAGGAAGCTGCTTCCTGTGCTCTCTACAGGAAGCTGCTCTCTACAGGAAGCTGCTTCCTGTGCTCTCTACAGGAAGCTGCTTTCTACAGGAAGCTGCTTCCTGTGCTCTCTACAGGAAGCTGCTCTCTACAGGAAGCTGCTTCCTGTGCTCTCTACAGGAAGCTGCTTTCTACAGGAAGCTGCTTCCTGTGCTCTCTACAGGAAGCTACTCTACAGTAATCTGAATAACAGATTTAACTGGCCCGCCTGTCTGGCGCAGAGAGAGAGAGAGGATGAAAGGGATGTATTGACCTAGCAACAGATTTACTAAAACGCATTTCTAAAGCCTCTGCCTCACTCTCTCTCTCTCCTGCCCTCCCTCACTCTCTCTCTCTCCTGCCTTCCCTCACCCGTCTCTCTCTCCTGCCCTCCCCCACCCGTCTCTCTCTCCTGCCCTCCCCCACCCATCTCTCTCTCCTGCCCTCCCCCACCCGTCTATCTCTCCTGCCCTCCCTCACCCGTCTCTCTTCATCCTCCCTGCCCTCCCTCACCCGTCTCTCTTCATCCTCCCTGCCCTCCCTCACCCGTCTCTCTTCATCCTCCCTGCCCTCCCTCACCCGTCTCTCTTCATCCTCTCTGCCCTCCCCCACCCGTCTCTCTCTCCTGCCCTCCCCCACCCGTCTCTCTCTCCTGCCTTCCCCCACCCGTCTCTCTCTCCTGCCCTCCCCCACCCGTCTCTCTTCATCCTCTCTGCCCTCCCCCACCCGTCTCTCTTCATCCTCTCTGCCCTCCCCAACCCGTCTCTCTTCATCCTCTCTGCCCTCCCCAACCCGTCTCTCTTCATCCTCTCCTGCCCTCCCCAACCCGTCTCTCTTCATCCTCTCCTGCCCTCCCCAACCCGTCTCTCTTCATCCTCTCTGCCCTCCCCAACCCGTCTCTCTTCATCCTCTCTGCCCTCCCCAACCCGTCTCTCTTCATCCTCTCTGCCCTCCCCAACCCGTCTCTCTTCATCCTCTCTGCCCTCCCCAACCCGTCTCTCTTCATCCTCTCTGCCCTCCCCAACCCGTCTCTCTTCATCCTCTCCTGCCCTCCCCAACCCGTCTCTCTTCATCCTCTCTGCCCCTCCTCTCTGTCCAGTTGTCTGCCTCCAGCTGATGCTGATGTATTGGCAGCTTCATCATTCCACCCCGCTGAGTTTGGTATCAGGATATGTGTTACTTTGTCTGTGAGTGTATGTCGTGTCCACAAGTGTGTGTTATTGGGTGTATGTGTGTGTGGCTGCTCTGTGTGTCCTTCCTAGTTACTCATTTCTATTTTTGTTCCATTGATATTTTGTCCAACTCCCCGCCCCTCTGTGGAAGGGTTAGGAGGGTTAGTTATAGCGATGTTCTCCTCGTCCTCCAAACCCTCTCTCTTTTCCTACTGGACGTCCATGGAGCAGACAGACTCTGAAGTGCTGGACATTAGCACCAAGGTGCAGCTGCATGGGGTGCTCTGGAAGAGGCCCTTCGGACGGTCCTCCGCCAAGTGGTCCCGCAGGTAGGGCATGGCATTATCACCTGTCTAGTTAATTCTACCTAGCAGCAGGTAGGGCATGGCATTATCACCTGTCTAGTTAATTCTACCTAGCAGCAGGTAGGGCATGGCATTATCACCTGTCTAGTTCATTCTACCTAGCAGCAGATAGTGCATGGCATTATCACCTGTCTAGTTCATTCTACCTAGCAGCAGGTAGGGCATGGCATTATCACCTGTCTAGTTAATTCTACCTAGCAGCAGGTAGGGCCTGGCATTATCACCTGTCTAGTTCATTCTACCTAGCAGCAGGTAGGGCTTGGCATTATCACCTGTCTAGTTAATTCTACCTAGCAGCAGGTAGTGCATGGCATTATCACCTGTCTAGTTAATTCTACCTAGCAGCAGGTAGGGCCTGGCATTATCACCTGTCTAGTTAATTCTACCTAGCAGCAGGTAGGGCCTGGCATTATCACCTGTCTAGTTAATTCTACCTAGCAGCAGGTAGGGCATGGCATTATCACCTGTCTAGTTAATTCTACCTAGCAGCAGGTAGGGCATGGCATTGTCACCTGTCTAGTTAATTCTACCTAGAAGCAGGTAGGGCATGGCATTATCACCTGTCTAGTTAATTCTACCTAGCAGCAGGTAGGGCCTGGCATTATCACCTGTCTAGTTAATTCTACCTAGCAGCAGGTAGGGCCTGGCATTATCACCTGTCTAGTTAATTCTACCTAGCAGCAGGTAGGGCATGGCATTATCACCTGTCTAGTTAATTCTACCTAGCAGCAGGTAGGGCATGGCATTATCACCTGTCTAGTTAATTCTACCTAGCAGCAGGTAGGGCCTGGCATTATCACCTGTCTAGTTAATTCTACCTAGCAGCAGGTAGGGCCTGGCATTATCACCTGTCTAGTTAATTCTACCTAGCAGCAGGTAGGGCCTGGCATTATCACCTGTCTAGTTAATTCTACCTAGCAGCAGGTAGGGCCTGGCATTATCACCTGTCTAGTTAATTCTACCTAGCAGCAGGTAGGGCCTGGCATTATCACCTGTCTAGTTAATTCTACCTAGCAGCAGGTAGGGCCTGGCATTATCACCTGTCTAGTTAATTCTACCTAGCAGCAGGTAGGGCCTGGCATTATCACCTGTCTAGTTAATTCTACCTAGCAGCAGGTAGGGCATGGCATTATCACCTGTCTAGTTCATTCTACCTAGCAGCAGGTAGGGCCTGGCATTATCACCTGTCTAGTTAATTCTACCTAGCAGCAGGTAGGGCCTGGCATTATCACCTGTCTAGTTCATTCTACCTAGCAGCAGGTAGGGCCTGGCATTATCACCTGTCTAGTTCATTCTACCTAGCAGCAGGTAGGGCCTGGCATTATCACCTGTCTAGTTCATTCTACCTAGCAGCAGGTAGGGCCTGGCATTATCACCTGTCTAGTTCATTCTACCTAGCAGCAGGTAGGGCCTGGCATTATCACCTGTCTAGTTCATTCTACCTAGCAGCAGGTAGGGCCTGGCATGGTGACACAAGTACTGGCAGTGTATATAGAAGGGGGAAATAAATGACAATGTTAACGTTGGTTTACAGATGAACAACTTTTTTTTTGTACATTCAACTTTAATATAAAAATTTAAAAAAGGCATTTTACACAACAGCATAATCCCTGAGGTTAAAAAACATTAGTATATCATGATTAGATAAGTGTTCATCCCCCTCAATACATGTTAGAATCAGCTTTGGTAGCGATCACAGCTGTGGGTCTTTCTGAGTTAGTCTCTAAGAACATTGCACACCTGGATGGTACAATATTTGCAAAAAAAATGTTTTTTAATTCTTCAAACTCGGTCAAACTTGGTTGTTGATTATTGCTAGACAGCCATTTTAAAGTCTTGCCATAGATTTTCAAGCTGGTTTAAGTCAAAACCGTAACTAGAATTTGTTTCCCGGTGTCTGTTGGAAAGCAGACTGACCTGGGTTTTCCCTTAGGATTTTGCCTGTGCTTTTTCATCCTAAAAATACTCATAACATGATGCAGCCACCACCGTGCTTGAAAATATGAAGAGTGATATTTAGTGATTTGTTGTGTTTGATTTGTCCCAAACATAACACTTTGTATTCAGGACATAAAGTTCAATCAGGTTAGTATTGTGGAGTAACTACAATATGGTTCCATTTCCTGTCTGACAACTGGGCTGTTGTGGGTTCAGTACTGTCTTTGTCGCCCAAATGGCAGAATACTCTGCAGTGCTTTACTTCTGCCGTGATAAAGCTCACAGTCAAACTCTTGGCTCGGATCCATCATGATTTTCCCCTACTACAGTAAGTGCTATCTATGATCAGAACAACCTAGTCCTGTTTCCCATTGGATCCTCACATAGCACTTAGCCTTACACAGAATAGCACTAAAGTATCACATCAATAAAACATTCCACACAATATCGGCATTAAACAAAGACATCATAGCTGATGTGCAGATACTTCAGAAAGTATTCATACCCCTTGACTTTCTACACATGTTGTTGTGTTACAGCCTGAATTTAAAATGTATAAAATGTAGATTTATTTTTGTTGTCACTGGCCTACCCACAATACCGCATAATGTCAAAGTGGAAATTCTGTTTTATCATATATTTTACAAATTCATTAAACGTGAAAAGCTGAAATGTCTTGATTCAATAAATATTCAACCTCTTTGTTATGACAAGCCTTAATAAGTTCAGGAGTAAATATTTTACAAATTCATTAAACGTGAAAAGCTGAAATGTCTTGATTCAATAAATATTCAACCTCTTTGTTATGGCAAGCCTTAATAAGTTCAGGAGTAATCATTTGCTTAACAAGTCACATAATAAGTTCCATGGAGTCACTCTGTCCAATAATATTGTTTAACATGATATTTGAATGACTACCTAATCTCTGTACTCCACACATACAATTATCTGTAAGGTCTCTCAGTTTATTAAAAAATGTAAAACAGAAATATCACATTTACATAAGTATTCAGACCCTTTACTCAGGACTTTGTTGAAGCCCCTTTGGCAGTGATTACAGCATTGAGTCTTCTTGGGTATGACACTACAAGCTTGGCACCCCTGTATTTGGGGGAGTTTCTCCCATTCTTCTCTGCAGATCCTGTCAAGCTCTGTCAGGTTGGATGGGGAGCGTCGCTGCACAGCTATTTTCAGGTCTCTCCAGAGATGTTAGATCAGGTTCAAGTCCAGGCTCTGGCTGGGCCACTCAAAGATATTCAGAGACTTGTCCCGAAGCCACTCCTGCGTTGTCTTGGCTGTGTGCTTAGGGTCTTTGTCCTGTTGGAAGGTGAACCTTCGCCCCAGTCTGAGGTCCTGAGCGCTCTGTAACAGGTTTTCATCAAGGACCTTTCTGTACTTTGCTCCGTTCATCTTTCCCTTGATCCTGACTAGTCTCCCAATCCCTGCCGCTGAAAAACGTCCCCATAGCATGATGTTGTCACCACCATGCTTCACCGTAGGGATGGTGCCAGGTTTCCTCCAGACGTGACGCTTGGCATTCAGGCCAAAGAGTTCAATCTTGGTTTCATCAGACCAGAGCATCTTACTTCTCATGGTCTGAGAGTCTTTCGGTGCCTTTTGGCAAACTCCAAGCGGGATATCATGTGCCTTTTACTGAAGAGTGGCTAATGTCTGGCCACTCTACCATGAAGGCCTAATTGGTGAAGTGCTGCAGAGATGGTTATCCTTCTAGAAGGTTCTCCCATCTCTACAGAGGAAATCCAGAGCTCTGTCAGAGTGACCATCGGGTTCTTGGTGACCTCCCTGACCAAGCCCCTTCTCCCCTGATTGCGCAGTTTAGCCGGGCGTCCAGCTCTAGGAAGATTCTTGGTGGTTCCAAAACTTCTTCCATTTAAGAATGATGGAGGCCACTGTGTTCTTGGGGACCTTCAATGCTGCAGACATTTTTTGGTACCCTTCCCCAGATCTGTGCATCGACACAATCCTGTCTCTGAGCTCCACGGACAATTCCTTCGACCTCATGGCTTGGTTTTTTCTCTGACATGCACTGTCAACTGTGGGACCTTATATAGACAGGTGTGTGCCTTTCCATATCATGTCCAATCAATTGAATTTACCACAGATGGACAAGTTGTAGAAACATCTCAAGAATGATCAATGGAAACCGGTTTCATCTGAGCTCAACTTCAAATGTCACCGCAAAGGGTCTGAATACTTATGTAAATCCATCTTTTTATATATAAATAAACTTTGTCATTATGGGGTATTGTGTGTAGATTGCTGAGGATTTATTTTATTTTATTTAATCCATTTTAAAATAAGGCTGTAACATAACAACATGTGGAAAAAGTCAAGGGGTCTGAGTACTTTCCGAGGGCACTGTACATGTTTATTTACAGCACCAGGCTGGTTCCTCCAGGCTAGGTTATACCCTGGACATTATATGGTGATCAGGCTGGTTCCTCCAGGCTAGGTTATACCCTGGACATTATATGGTGATCAGGCTGGTTCCTCCAGGCTAGGTTATACCCTGGACATTATATGGTGATCAGGCTGGTTCCTCCAGGCTAGGTTATACCCTGGACATTATATGGTGATCAGGCTGGTTCCTCCAGGCTAGGTTATACCCTGGACATTATATGGTGATCAGGCTGGTTCCTCCAGGCTAGGTTATACCCTGGACATTATATGGTGATCAGGCTGGTTCCTCCAGGCTAGGTTATACCCTGGACATTATATGGGCATCACAGTGATCAGGCTGGTTCCTCCAGGCTAGGTTATACCCTGGACATTATATGGTGATCAGGCTGGTTCCACCAGGCTAGGTTATACCCTGGACATTATATGGTGATCAGGCTGGTTCCTCCAGGCTAGGTTATACCCTGGACATTATATGGTGATCAGGCTGGTTCCTCCAGGCTAGGTTATACCCTGGACATTATATGGTGATCAGGCTGGTTCCTCCAGGCTAGGTTATACCCTGGACATTATATGGTGATCAGGCTGGTTCCTCCAGGCTAGGTTATACCCTGGACATTATATGGTGATCAGGCTGGTTCCTCCAGGCTAGGTTATACCCTGGACATTATATGGTGATCAGGCTGGTTCCTCCAGGCTAGGTTATACCCTGGACATTATATGGTGATCAGGCTGGTTCCTCCAGGCTAGGTTATACCCTGGACATTATATGGGCATCACAGTGATCAGGCTGGTTCCTCCAGGCTAGGTTATACCCTGGACATTATATGGTGATCAGGCTGGTTCCACCAGGCTAGGTTATACCCTGGACATTATATGGTGATCAGGCTGGTTCCTCCAGGCTAGGTTATACCCTGGACATTATATGGTGATCAGGCTGGTTCCTCCAGGCTAGGTTATACCCTGGACATTATATGGTGATCAGGCTGGTTCCTCCAGGCTAGGTTATACCCTGGACATTATATGGTGATCAGGCTGGTTCCTCCAGGCTAGGTTATACCCTGGACATTATATGGTGATCAGGCTGGTTCCACCAGGCTAGGTTATACCCTGGACATTATATGGTGATCAGGCTGGTTCCACCAGGCTAGGTTATACCCTGGACGTTATATTGGACCACAGTGATCAGGCTGGTTCCATCAGGCTAGGTTATACCCTGGACATTATATGGTGAACACAGTGATCAGGCTGGTTCCTCCAGGCTAGGTTATACCCTGGACATTATATGGTGATCAGGCTGGTTCCTCCAGGCTAGGTTATACCCTGGACATTATATGGGCATCACAGTGATCAGGCTGGTTCCTCCAGGCTAGGTTATACCCTGGACATTATATGGTGAACACAGTGATCAGGCTGGTTCCTCCAGGCTAGGTTATACCCTGGACATTATATGGTGATCAGGCTGGTTCCACCAGGCTAGGTTATACCCTGGACATTATATGGTGATCAGGCTGGTTCCACCAGGCTAGGTTATACCCTGGACATTATATGGTGATCAGGCTGGTTCCACCAGGCTAGGTTATACCCTGGACATTATATGGTGATCAGGCTGGTTCCACCAGGCTAGGTTATACCCTGGACATTATATGGTGATCAGGCTGGTTCCACCAGGCTAGGTTATACCCTGGACATTATATGGTGAACACAGTGATCAGGCTGGTTCCACCAGGCTAGGTTATACCCTGGACATTATATGGTGATCAGGCTGGTTCCACCAGGCTAGGTTATACCCTGGACATTATATGGTGATCAGGCTGGTTCCACCAGGCTAGGTTATACCCTGGACATTATATGGTGATCAGGCTGGTTCCACCAGGCTAGGTTATACCCTGGACATTATATGGTGAACACAGTGATCAGGCTGGTTCCACCAGGCTAGGTTATACCCTGGACATTATATGGTGATCAGGCTGGTTCCACCAGGCTAGGTTATACCCTGGACGTTATATTGGACCACAGTGATCAGGCTGGTTCCACCAGGCTAGGTTATACCCTGGACATTATATGGTGAACACAGTGATCAGGCTGGTTCCACCAGGCTAGGTTATACCCTGGACATTATATGGTGATCAGGCTGGTTCCACCAGGCTAGGTTATACCCTGGACATTATATGGTGATCAGGCTGGTTCCACCAGGCTAGGTTATACCCTGGACATTATATGGTGATCAGGCTGGTTCCACCAGGCTAGGTTATACCCTGGACATTATATGGTGATCAGGCTGGTTCCACCAGGCTAGGTTATACCCTGGACATTATATGGTGAACACAGTGATCAGGCTGGTTCCACCAGGCTAGGTTATACCCTGGACATTATATGGTGATCAGGCTGGTTCCACCAGGCTAGGTTATACCCTGGACGTTATATTGGACCACAGTGATCAGGCTGGTTCCACCAGGCTAGGTTATACCCTGGACATTATATGGTGAACACAGTGATCAGGCTGGTTCCACCAGGCTAGGTTATACCCTGGACATTATATGGTGATCAGGCTGGTTCCACCAGGCTAGGTTATACCCTGGACATTATATGGTGATCAGGCTGGTTCCACCAGGCTAGGTTATACCCTGGACATTATATGGTGATCAGGCTGGTTCCACCAGGCTAGGTTATACCCTGGACATTATATGGTGAACACAGTGATCAGGCTGGTTCCACCAGGCTAGGTTATACCCTGGACATTATATGGTGATCAGGCTGGTTCCACCAGGCTAGGTTATACCCTGGACATTATATGATGAACACAGTGATCAGGCTGCTTCCACCAGGCTAGGTTATACCCTGGACATTATATGGTGAACACAGTGATCAGGCTGGTTCCACCAGGCTAGGTTATACCCTGGACATTATATGCATTTAAGAAGTAAACAATAAACAACAAATAATGTCAGTTTACATAAATGATGTTTCACATTTGGGTGATCAAATGTATCAAAGTAACGAAGTGGTTTGCCTTCTGTATTTTATTACAAATGATGAGCCTGTGAAAGCTGTTGCTGTTGACAGGTGAAGGTCGCTGGCCGGATACTTATAGGCATGCTCACAGCGAGGTCATGTCTGCATGATGCCCCCTTGCTGGTCTTCTCTGCATGTTCTGCTGCAAGCTGGACACCTCTCTAACAACTGTATCAGAGGCCTTATGATGGCGTGTCCTTTTCGTAGGAGTCGAGGGAGACTGGCAACAACGGAGGAGGTGTCACAACGGTACTTCTATCATAGGAGTCGAGGGAGACTGGCAACAACGGAGGAGGTGTCACAACGGTACTTCTATCATAGGAGTCGAGGGAGACTGGCAACAACGGAAGGAGGTGTCACAACGGTACTTCTATCATAGGAGTCGAGGGAGACTGGCAACAACGGAGGAGGTATCACAACGGTACTTCTATCATAGGAGTCGAGGGAGACTGGCAACAACGGAGGAGGTGTCACAACGGTACTTCTATCATAGGAGTCGAGGGAGACTGGCAACAACGGAAGGAGGTGTCACAACGGTACTTCTATCATAGGAGTCGAGGGAGACTGGCAACAACGGAGGAGGTATCACAACGGTACTTCTATCATAGGAGTCGAGGGAGACTGGCAACAACGGAGGAGGTATCACAACGGTACTTCTATCATAGGAGTCGAGGGAGACTGGCAACAACGGAAGGAGGTGTCACAACGGTACTTCTGTGGCATGGCACTTTTATTCTGAGGTCTTGCCAGACAGAGCTGTAAAAAACAGCAAGTGAAAAGTGAATGAAATTATTTTTGGAGGTCGCTAAACCATTGCAATCACATTACTGGATATGTTATGATACCTTTGCTCCCTCTGGTAGATCCCGGCATCTGTTCATGACAAGGGGATCAATCTGGCACCCAACTGTGCACTGTCTAACAGAAAAACAGGGTCAACGATTGTCTACATCCCTCAAATATAACCATAGCTCGAGAAATAACGTAATCTCATTTGGAAGCTACTTCTATGCTTTACAGATGTAGACTGACTGGCTCCAGATTGGAAATATAATGACATTGATAAAGTAGGCAAATAATTAGTAGGAGACAACGTTGCCATGTTATGATGCTGTCAAATTTATTTTAGGGTGATGGTCATGTCTCTCTTGCTGCTGGTGAGTCTCTGATCCACCTCTACGCAGACGACACCATTCTGTATACTTCTGGCCCTTCTTTGGACACTGTGTTAACAACCCTCCAGGACAGCTTCAATGCCATACAACTCTCCTTCCGTGGCCTCCAATTGCTCTTAAATACAAGTAAAACTAAATGCATGCTCTTCAACCGATCGCTGCCTGCACCTGCCCGCCTGTCCAACATCACTACTCTGGACGGCTCTGACTTAGAATATGTGGACAACTACATACCTAGGTGTCTGGCTAGACTGTAAACTCTCCTTCCAGACTCACATCAAACATCTACAATCCAAAGTTAAATCTAGAATGGGCTTCCTATTCTGCAACAAAGCATCCTTCACTCATGCTGCCAAACATACCCTTGTAGAACTGACCATCCTACCAATCCTCGACTTCGGCGATGTCATTTACAAAATAGCCTCCAACACTCTACTCAACAAATTGGATGCAGTCTATCACAGTGCCATCCGTTTTGTCACCAAAGCCCCATATACTACCCACCACTGCGACCTGTACGCTCTCGTTGGCTGGCCCTCGCTTCATACTCTTCGCCAAACCCACTGGCTCCAGGTCATCTACAAGACCCTGCTAGGTAAAGTCCCCCCTTATCTCAGCTCGCTGGTCACCATAGCAGCACCCACCTGTAGCACGCGCTCCAGCAGGTATATCTCTCTGGTCACCCCCAAAACCAATTCTTCCTTTGGCCGCCTCTCCTTCCAGTTCTCTGCTGCCAACGACTGGAACGAACTACAAAAATCTCTGAAATTGGAAACACTTATCTCCCTCACTAGCTTTAAGCACCAGCTGTCAGAGCAGCTCACAGATTACTGCACCTGTACATAGCCCATCTATAATTTAACCCAAACAACTACCTCTTTCCCTACTGTATTTATTTATTTTGCTCCTTTGTACCCCATTATTTATATCTTTACTTTGCACATTCTTCCACTGCAAATCAACCATTCCAGTGTTTTACTTGCTATATTGTATTTACTTTGCCACCATGGCCTTTTTTTGCCTTCACCTCCCTTTTCTCACCTCATTTGTACACATTGTATATAGACTTATTTTTCTACTGCATTTTTGACTGTATGTTTGTTTTACTCCATGTGTAACTCTGTGTTGTTGTTTGTGTCGAACTGCTTTGCTTTATCTTGGCCAGGTCGCAATTGTAAATGAGAACTTGTTCTCAACTTGCCTACCTGGTTAAATAAAGGTGAAATAAAAAAAATACAAAATACAAAAATGTTGCCATTACTGTTACTAGCAAAGTTCGTTAGAAAAGGCTAGCAATGCTAATGTTAGCTAGCTACAATATGGTGGTCCCATCCATCTTAGTTAGCTGGCTAAAGTTCTACTGCATCTGAAGTCAATCTGCGGACATCACAATGATGACAAAAGGTTGTCCTACTAAGTATTTTTTCTCTTTTAAAATGTTATCGTGTTTCCAAGCCAAATCCGAGTATTGAGACAGGCTAACGTCAGCTATCTAGATAGCTAGCTATTTAGGTAACTCTAGCTAGTTGGGTAGCTAGCTAGCTAACGGCAGCTATACTAACGGTGATAATGATTATCAAAATAAATACCGAACAAAAATATAAACCCAACAATTTCAACGATTTTACTGAGTTACCGTTCATATAAGGAAATCAGTCAATTGAAATAAATAGATTAGGCCCTAATCTACGACTGAGCAGAGTTGCAGGCGTGGGTGGGCCTGGGAGGGCATAGGCCCACCCACTTTGGAGCCAGGCCCAGACAATCAGAATCAGTTTTTCCCCACAAAATGGCTTTATTACATACAGAATTACTCCTCAGCACCCCCCTCCCCCAGATGATCCCACTGGTGAAGAAGCCAGATGTGGAGATCCTGGGCTGACGTGGTTACACATGGTCTGTGGTTGTGAGGCCGGTTGAACATACTGCCAAATTCTCTAAAACAACGTTGGAGGTGGCTTATGGTAGAGAAATGAACATTCCTGCAGTCAGCATGCCAATTGCACGCACCCTCAAAACTTGAGACATCTGTGGCATTTGTGTTGTGTGACAAAACTGCACATTTTAGAGTGGCCTTTTATTGTCCCCAGCACAAAATGCACCTGTGTAATGATCATGCTGTCTAATCAGCTTCTTGATATGCCAGACCAGTCAGGTGGATTATCTTGGCCAAAGCGAAATGCTCACTAACAGGGAGGTAAACAAATTTGTGCACAAAACATTTGAGAGAGATAAGCTTTTTTTGTGCATATTGAACATTTCTGGGATCTTTTATTTCAGCTCATGAAACGTGACCAACACTTTATATGTTGTGTTTATATTTTTGTTCAGTATAGCTACATAGCTAACTAGATGTAGTCCAAGTACCAGTATAATCACCACCAGTGGGGAGAAAGATTAACTCCAACTCCACCTATTCGGTATGTTAGGGAACTTCACGGTATCCAAACCGTATATCCTCATCCAAACCGTATATCCGCATCCAAACCGTATATCCGTATCCAAACCGTATATCCGTATCCAAACCGTATATCCGTATCCAAACCGTATATCCGCATCCAAACCGTATATCCGTATCCAAACCGTATATCCGTATCCAAACCGTATATCCGCATCCAAACCGTATATCCGTATCCAAACCGTATATATGCATCCAAACCGTATATCCGCATCCAAACCGTATATCCGTATCCAAACCGTATATCCTCATCCAAACCGTATATCCGCATCCAAACCGTATATCCGCATCCAAACCGTATATCCGCATCCAAACCGTATATCCGTATCCAAACCGTATATCCGCATCCAAACCGTATATCCTCATCCAAACCGTATATCCGCATCCAAACCGTATATCCGTATCCAAACCTTATATATCCGCATCCAAACCGTATATCCGCATCCAAACCGTATATCCTCATCCAAACCGTATATCCGCATCCAAACCGTATATCAGCATCCAAACCGTATATCCGCATCCAAACCGTATATCCGCATCCAAACCGTATATCCGCATCCAAACCGTATATCCGCATCCAAACCGTATATCCGTATCCAAACCGTATATCCGCATCCAAACCGTATATCCGTATCCAAACCGTATATCCTCATCCAAACCGTATATCCGCATCCAAACCGTATATCCGCATCCAAACCGTATATCCGCATCCAAACCGTATATCCTCATCCAAACCGTATATCCGCATCCAAACCGTATATCCGCATCCAAACCGTATATCCTCATCCAAACCGTATATCAGCATCCAAACCGTATATCCGCATCCAAACCGTATATCCGCATCCAAACCGTATATCAGCATCCAAACCGTATATCCGCATCCAAACCGTATATCCGCATCCAAACCGTATATCCGCATCCAAACCGTATATCAGCATCCAAACCGTATATCCGTATCCAAACCGTATATCCGCATCCAAACCGTATATCCGTATCCAAACCGTATATCCGCATCCAAACCGTATATCCGCATCCAAACCGTATATCCGTCTCCAAACCGTATATCCGTCTCCAAACCGTATATCCGCATCCAAACCGTATATCCGCATCCAAACCGTATATCCGTATCCAAACCGTATATCCGCATCCAAACCGTATATCCGCATCCAAACCGTATATCCGCATCCAAACCGTATATCCGCATCCAAACCGTATATCCGCATCCAAACCGTATATCCTCATCCAAACCGTATATCCGCATCCAAACCGTATCCAAACCGTATATCCGCATCCAAACCGTATCCAAACCGTATATCCGCATCCAAACCGTATATCCGCATCCAAACCGTATATCCGCATCCAAACCGTATATCCGCATCCAAACCGTATATCCTCATCCAAACCGTATATCAGCATCCAAACCGTATATCCGCATCCAAACCGTATATCCGCATCCAAACCGTATATCAGCATCCAAACCGTATATCAGCATCCAAACCGTATATCCGCATCCAAACCGTATATCCGTATCCAAACCGTATATCCGCATCCAAACCGTATATCCTCATCCAAACCGTATATCCGCATCCAAACCGTATCCAAACCGTATATCCGCATCCAAACCGTATCCAAACCGTATATCCGCATCCAAACCGTATATCCGCATCCAAACCGTATATCCGCATCCAAACCGTATATCCGCATCCAAACCGTATATCCGCATCCAAACCGTATATCCGCATCCAAACCGTATATCCGCATTTATCCGCATCCAAACCGTATATCCGCATCCAAACCGTATATCCGCATCCAAACCGTATATCCGCATCCAAACCGTATATCCGCATCCAAACCGTATATCCGCATCCAAACCGTATATCCGCATCCAAGCCGTATATCCGCATCCAAACCGTATCCAAACCGTATATCCGCATCCAAACCGTATATCCGCATCCAAACCGTATATCCTCATCCAAACCGTATATCCGCATCCAAACCGTATATCCGCATCCAAACCGTATATCCGTATCCAAACCGTATATCCGCATCCAAACCGTATATCCGTATCCAAACCGTATATCCGTATCCAAACCGTATATCCGCATCCAAACCGTATCCAAACCGTATATCCGCATCCAAACCGTATATCCGCATCCAAACCGTATATCCGTATCCAAACCGTATATCCGCATCCAAACCGTATATCCGTATCCAAACCGTATATCCTCATCCAAACCGTATATCCGCATCCAAACCGTATATCCGTATCCAAACCGTATATCAGCATCCAAACCGTATATCCGTATCCAAACCGTATATCCTCATCCAAACCGTATATCCGTATCCAAACCGTATATCAGCATCCAAACCGTATCCAAACCGTATATCCGCATCCAAACCGTATATCCGTATCCAAACCGTATATCCGCATCCAAACCGTATATCCGTATCCAAACCGTATATCCGCATCCAAACCGTATATCCGCATCCAAACCGTATATCCGTATCCAAACCGTATATCCTCATCCAAACCGTATATCCGCATCCAAACCGTATCCAAACCGTATATCCGCATCCAAACCGTATATCCGCATCCAAACCGTATATCCGCATCCAAACCGTATATCCTCATCCAAACCGTATATCCTCATCCAAACCGTATATCCGCATCCAAACCGTATATCCTCATCCAAACCGTATATCCTCATCCAAACCGTATATCCTCATCCAAACCGTATATCAGCATCCAAACCGTATATCCGTATCCAAACCGTATATCCGCATCCAAACCGTATATCCGCATCCAAACCGTATATCCGCATCCAAACCGTATATCCGCATCCAAACCGTATATCCTCATCCAAACCGTATATCCGCATCCAAACCGTATATCAGCATCCAAACCGTATATCCGCATCCAAACCGTATATCCGCATCCAAACCGTATATCCGCATCCAAACCGTATCCAAACCGTATATCCGCATCCAAACCGTATATCCTCATCCAAACCGTATATCCGTATCCAAACCGTATATCCGTATCCAAACCGTATATCCGCATCCAAACCGTATATCCGCATCCAAACCGTATATCCGCATCCAAACCGTATATCCTCATCCAAACCGTATATCCTCATCCAAACCGTATATCCTCATCCAAACCGTATATCCTCATCCAAACCGTATATCCGTATCCAAACCGTATATCAGCATCCAAACCGTATATCCGCATCCAAACCGTATATCCGTATCCAAACCGTATATCAGCATCCAAACCGTATATCAGCATCCAAACCGTATATCCGTATCCAAACCGTATATCCGTATCCAAACCGTATATCCGCATCCAAACCGTATATCCGCATCCAAACCGTATATCCGCATCCAAACCGTATATCCGCATCCAAACCGTATATCCGCATCCAAACCGTATATCCGCATCCAAACCGTATATCCGCATCCAAACCGTATATCCGTATCCAAACCGTATATCCTCATCCAAACCGTATATCCTCATCCAAACCGTATATCCTCATCCAAACCGTATATCCTCATCCAAACCGTATATCCGCATCCAAACCGTATATCCGCATCCAAACCGTATATCCGCATCCAAACCGTATATCCTCATCCAAACCGTATATCCGCATCCAAACCGTATCCAAACCGTATATCCGCATCCAAACCGTATATCCTCATCCAAACCGTATATCCGCATCCAAACCGTATATCCGTATCCAAACCGTATATCAGCATCCAAACCGTATATCCGCATCCAAACCGTATATCCGCATCCAAACCGTATATCCTCATCCAAACCGTATATCCGCATCCAAACCGTATATCCGCATCCAAACCGTATATCAGCATCCAAACCGTATATCCGCATCCAAACCGTATATCCTCATCCAAACCGTATATCCTCATCCAAACCGTATATCCTCATCCAAACCGTATATCCTCATCCAAACCGTATATCCGTATCCAAACCGTATATCAGCATCCAAACCGTATATCCGCATCCAAACCGTTTATCCGTATCCAAACCGTATATCCGCATCCAAACCGTATATCCGCATCCAAACCGTATATCCGCATCCAAACCGTATATCCGCATATATCCGCATCCAAACCGTATATCCGCATCCAAACCGTATATCCGCATCCAAACCGTATATCCGCATCCAAACCGTATATCCGCATCCAAACCGTATATCCGCATCCAAACCGTATATCCGCATCCAAACCGTATATCCGCATCCAAACCGTATCCAAACCGTATATCCGCATCCAAACCGTATATCCGCATCCAAACCGTATATCCTCATCCAAACCGTATATCCGCATCCAAACCGTATATCCGCATCCAAACCGTATATCCGTATCCAAACCGTATATCCGCATCCAAACCGTATATCCGTATCCAAACCGTATATCCGTATCCAAACCGTATATCCGCATCCAAACCGTATCCAAACCGTATATCCGCATCCAAACCGTATATCCTCATCCAAACCGTATATCCGTATCCAAACCGTATATCCGCATCCAAACCGTATATCCGTATCCAAACCGTATATCCTCATCCAAACCGTATATCCGCATCCAAACCGTATATCCGTATCCAAACCGTATATCAGCATCCAAACCGTATATCCGTATCCAAACCGTATATCCTCATCCAAACCGTATATCCGTATCCAAACCGTATATCAGCATCCAAACCGTATCCAAACCGTATATCAGCATCCAAACCGTATATCCGCATCCAAACCGTATATCCGCATCCAAACCGTATATCCGTATCCAAACCGTATATCCTCATCCAAACCGTATATCCGTATCCAAACCGTATATCCTCATCCAAACCGTATATCCGCATCCAAACCGTATCCAAACCGTATATCCGCATCCAAACCGTATATCCGCATCCAAACCGTATATCCGCATCCAAACCGTATATCCTCATCCAAACCGTATATCCTCATCCAAACCGTATATCCGCATCCAAACCGTATATCCTCATCCAAACCGTATATCCTCATCCAAACCGTATATCCTCATCCAAACCGTATATCAGCATCCAAACCGTATATCCGTATCCAAACCGTATATCCGCATCCAAACCGTATATCCGCATCCAAACCGTATATCCGCATCCAAACCGTATATCCGCATCCAAACCGTATATCCTCATCCAAACCGTATATCCGCATCCAAACCGTATATCAGCATCCAAACCGTATATCCGCATCCAAACCGTATATCCGCATCCAAACCGTATATCCGCATCCAAACCGTATCCAAACCGTATATCCGCATCAAAACCGTATATCCTCATCCAAACCGTATATCCGTATCCAAACCGTATATCCGTATCCAAACCGTATATCCGCATCCAAACCGTATATCCGCATCCAAACCGTATATCCGCATCCAAACCGTATATCCTCATCCAAACCGTATATCCTCATCCAAACCGTATATCCTCATCCAAACCGTATATCCTCATCCAAACCGTATATCCGTATCCAAACCGTATATCAGCATCCAAACCGTATATCCGCATCCAAACCGTATATCCGTATCCAAACCGTATATCAGCATCCAAACCGTATATCAGCATCCAAACCGTATATCCGTATCCAAACCGTATATCCGTATCCAAACCGTATATCCGCATCCAAACCGTATATCCGCATCCAAACCGTATATCCGCATCCAAACCGTATATCCGCATCCAAACCGTATATCCGCATCCAAACCGTATATCCGTATCCAAACCGTATATCCTCATCCAAACCGTATATCCTCATCCAAACCGTATATCCTCATCCAAACCGTATATCCTCATCCAAACCGTATATCCGCATCCAAACCGTATATCCGCATCCAAACCGTATATCCGCATCCAAACCGTATATCCTCATCCAAACCGTATATCCGCATCCAAACCGTATCCAAACCGTATATCCGCATCCAAACCGTATATCCTCATCCAAACCGTATATCCGCATCCAAACCGTATATCCGTATCCAAACCGTATATCAGCATCCAAACCGTATATCCGCATCCAAACCGTATATCCGTATCCAAACCGTATATCCTCATCCAAACCGTATATCCGCATCCAAACCGTATATCCGCATCCAAACCGTATATCAGCATCCAAACCGTATATCCGCATCCAAACCGTATATCCTCATCCAAACCGTATATCCTCATCCAAACCGTATATCCTCATCCAAACCGTATATCCTCATCCAAACCGTATATCCGTATCCAAACCGTATATCCGCATCCAAACCGTATATCCGCATCCAAACCGTTGATCCGTATCCAAACCGTATATCAGCATCCAAACCGTATATCCGTATCCAAACCGTATATCCGCATCCAAACCGTATATCCGCATCCAAACCGTATATCCGCATCCAAACCGTATATCCGCATCCAAACCGTATATCAGCATCCAAACCGTATATCAGCATCCAAACCGTATATCCGTATCCAAACCGTATATCCGCATCCAAACCGTATATCCGCATCCAAACCGTATATCCGCATCCAAACCGTATATCAGCATCCAAACCGTATATCCGTATCCAAACCGTATATCCGTATCCAAACCGTATATCCAGCTAGCTAGGGCTTTTCAGTCTCAAACTCCGGTGATCCTTTGTTTGAACGCATTGAGGATGAAACAACCAAGTCCCATTCTATGACGGGAAGCACCGTTGTGTAGCTGGCCACGATAAGGATTAGCTACAATAGCGGAATTTGCGGTTCACCTTAAATTGAAAGTGATGAAAACGGCCATATTTGGACTAGATATTGCTAAACAATGTTGTTATATATATAAACAAAATACAATTTGTTAGTTTGACAAAATGAATCTGTTGAAATCGCACTGTGGATGTATTAGACTTGCATTGGGGTCATACTTCTATTTCAATATAGGGCCTCCCCTATGGATTGTGGATCCATTAAATAAGGTATCAGCCTACTCAGAGACACCCACAGAACACAACTGTGAAGAGTTTATTTAAGTGATAATCCCCGAAAAGCCGGGGTTTGGAGAATATACTGACATGGGTGCTGTTGAGCCCAAGACAAAGTCGAGGGCCGGCAAACCATTTCAAAATATCTTCCAAACACCGGCTTCGAGGACATTATAACTTTTATACAATGGGGTTACCAACATATTCAAATAATGATTTAAATATTTTCATTAAAAACATTATCTTGATGAATTTATTCATACTATTTCATCCTTTCACAAGATATAGTCCCGACACAAATGTAGGGTTGCTACCCAAGCCGGCTGGTAGTTTCTTCTATTGGTTCAGTTGCCAGAGATCCGACCCAATCCTTCGGGAATAAGTCCTACATTCTAAATGTTCCATTGTCATACTGGCTGGCAACATTCTTATCCCTTGCTTGCTCGCTAGCCAATTACAGCTAATTTAGTCACGACAAACAGAGCAGCCAAAATAACAACAGTAGCTGCATTTGCATTTTGTTTAAGCTGTTTTCTAGTGACATTTATTTGGATACATTCATAACAAAGAGCTAATGAAGTGCGATTTCACCTGGCATAGAAAATGTGCTCTCTTGTAAATTTCTGCTGTTGAAAACTAAATGTTAGTCTAAAAGAAATGTGAGATAATGTCTAGATGCTTTTTATATTGGAGATGACGTTTATAACTTCCCTGCCTGGGCTGATGAGACAGTAGATTGCACAGTCAGATGGAACAGATTAAACAGGCATTTTAACGCAATAGATTTAGCCGGTGGCAATTTGTGGAATAGACACCGACTGGAATCCGGTTTTAACCAATCAGCATTCAGCATTAGACCCACCCATTGTATAAATAAATATGAATGTCTCAGCTCTTATTGCGGAGACTTTGACTATCCCATTTCATTGTCCACAATCCACAGGTAAGACTATACAGTGCAATGTGAATGTCCAATAGGCTACATATACTGTAGGTTGACTGGTATGCTTAATGGGGATCATGTCACATTACGTTGTCATTGTAAATAAGAATTTGTTCTTAAACTGACTTGCCTAGTTAAATAAAGGTTAAATAAAAAAAAAAGACAAATTATCCTATATACACGTAGTAGTCCATTTTGACACTAGAATCAATGTTCCTGGCCCGTATCGATGCCACATAAGCCGCGTTCAAAGGGATTTGTAGTTTTTTAGGGACACTGTAGGAGGCAGAGTTTCTAAAGTTAGTTTCAGCAAAGACAGTATGAAGACAGGCAGAAACTGCTTCTCCAATAGAAATCACTGATCACGCTTGTAGGCGATGTTGGCTATCTAAGCTCATAGGCAGAAACACATCGTCGGGTCTAACGGTGGTGTGGGTTAGCTAGTTAAACCTCTGTCTGACTCTGCTGGTATGACTTGGTGGTGTGGGTTAGCTAGTAAACCTCTGTCAGACTCTGCTGGTATGACTTGGTGGTGTGGGTTAGCTAGTTAAACCTCTGTCTGACTCTGCTGGTATGACTTGGTGGTGTGGGTTAGCTAGTAAACCTCTGTCAGACTCTGCTGGTATGACTTGGTGGTGTGGGTTAGCTAGTTAAACCTCTGTCTGACTCTGCTGGTATGACTTGGTGGTGTGGGTTAGCTAGTAAACCTCTGTCAGACTCTGCTGGTATGACTTGGTGGTGTGGGTTAGCTAGTTAAACCTCTGTCTGACTCTGCTGGTATGACTTGGTGGTGTGGGTTAGCTAGTAAACCTCTGTCAGACTCTGCTGGTATGACTTGGTGGTGTGGGTTAGCTAGTAAACCTCTGTCAGACTCTGCTGGTATGACTTGGTGGTGTGGGTTAGCTAGTTAAACCTCTGTCAGACTCTGCTGGTATGACTTGGTGGTGTGGGTTAGCTAGTAAACCTCTGTCAGACTCTGCTGGTATGACTTGGTGGTGTGGGTTAGCTAGTTAAACCTCTGTCTGACTCTGCTGGTATGACTTGGTGGTGTGGGTTAGCTAGTAAACCTCTGTCAGACTCTGCTGGTATGACTTGGTGGTGTGGGTTAGCTAGTTAACCTCTGTCTGACTCTGCTGGTATGACTTGGTGGTGTGGGTTAGCTAGTTAAACCTCTGTCTGACTCTGCTGGTATGACTTGGTGGTGTGGGTTAGCTAGTAAACCTCTGTCTGACTCTGCTGGTATGACTTGGTGGTGTGGGTTAGCTAGTTAACCTCTGTCAGACTCTGCTGGTATCACTTGGTGGTGTGGGTTAGCTAGTCTGCTGCTTACCTGTCTGTTTATTTACCTATACGATTCAGTCAGGATGCAGTCTATGGGCTGCTGTCTGTCTGTTTGTTTATTTACCTATACGATCCAGTCAGGATGCAGTCTATGGGCTGCTGCCTGTCTGTCTGTTTATTTACCTATACGATCCAGTCAGGATGCAGTCTATGGGCTGCTGTCTGTCTGTCTGTTTATTTACCTATACGATCCAGTCAGGATGCAGTCTATGGGCTGCTGTCTGTCTGTCTGTTTATTTACCTATACGATCCAGTCAGGATGCAGTCTATGGGCTGCTGCCTGTCTGTCTGTTTATTTACCTATACGATTCAGTCAGGATGCAGTCTATGGGCTGCTGCCTGCCTGTCTGTTTGTCTGTCTCTTTTTTAGCCCAGTGTTGCCGTCCCTCTTTCTCCTCCAACTAATGACACGTTCTCCATCCTCCTAGATTCTTTATCATCAAAGACAGTTTCCTGCTCTACTATGCAGAGAATGAGAAGAGAAGCTTTGAGACCAACAAATACTTTAACATCCACCCCAAGGTGAGCTTTACTCAACATGGTGCATGTGTTAACCTCAAAAGGTCCGCAATATTTTCACATTATATCTCACATGCATGATGACATATATATATATATTCTACAACTATGAGAAGTTGATGCATTGTGTTGTCTTCATCCTGTCTGTCTCAGGGTGTGATCCCCTTAGGAGGCTGTGTTGTGGATCCGAAGGAAGACCAGGGCATGCCATTCGCCATGGTTATAAATCATGACGACTTCACTGTAAGCACTTAGACAATACTGTTGCTTTAATAATAGATACTTGAAATCTGCATCTCTGTATTATTAGGCAGTTACTGTATCTCATGTGATGATGTGTAACCGATGTGAAATGGCTAGCTAGTTAGCGGTGGTGCACGCTAATAGCGTTTCAATCGGTGACGTCACTCGCTTTGAGACCTTGAAGTAGTGGTTCCGCTGCTTTTGTGGAGCGATGGGTAACGATGCTTCGTGGGGGACTGTTGTTGATGTGTGCAGAGGGTCCCTGGTTCGCGCCCGGTGTCGGGGCGAGGGGACGGACTAAAGTTAAACTGTTACAGATGCGTGCTACTGTTTGTGATGTGATATTTTTTGTCATTTAGCAGATACGTTTTTGTACTTTCTGTTGTTGTTCGTACTGGTCCCCCGTGGGAATCGAACCAACAACCCTGGCGTTGTAAGCGCCATGCCCAACTGAGCCACACGGGATGTATGCATGATGTGAAGATAATGTATGCTGTTGTATATTATCATGTGAAGATAATGTATGCTGCTGTATATTATCATGTGGGGATAATGTATGTTACTGTATATTATCATGTGATGATAATGTATGTTACTGTATATTATCATGTGATGACAATGTATGCTGCTTTATATTATCATGTGGTGATAATGTATGCTACTGTATGTTATCATGTGATGATAATGTACACTACTGTATATTAGCATGTGGTGATAATGTATGCTATTGTATATTATCACATGATGATAATGTATGCTACTGTATATTATCATGTGAAAATAATGTACCCTACTGTATATTGTCTAGTGTTGATAATGTATGCTACTGTATATTATCACATGATGATAATGTATGCTACTGTATATTATCGTGTGATGATAATGTATGCTACTGTATATTATCGTGCGATGATAATGTATGCTGCTGTATATTATCATGTGGTGATAATGTATGCTACTGTATATTATCGTGTGATGATAATGTATGCTACTGTATATTATCGTGTGATGATGTATGCTACTGTATATTATCGCGTGATGATACTGTATGCTACTGTATATTATAATGTGATGATAATGTATGCTACTGTATATTATCATGTGGTGATAATGTATGCTACTGTATATTATCGTGTGATGATAATGTATGCTACTGTATATTATCGTGTGATGATAATGTACACTACTGTATATTATCACATGATGATAATGTATGCTGCTGTATATTATCATGATAATGTATGTTGCTGTATATTATCATGATAATGTATGGTACTGTATATTATCATGATACTGTATGCTACTGTATATTATCACATGATGATAATGTATGCTGCTGTATATTATCATGATAATGTATGTTACTGTATATTATCATGTCCTGATCATGTATGCTGCTGTATATTATCATGATAATGTATGTTACTGTATATTATCATGTCCTGATCATGTATGCTACTGTATATTATCGTGTGGTGATCATGTATGCTGCTGTATATTATCATGATAATGTATGTTACTGTATATTATCATGTCCTGATCATGTATGCTACTGTATATTATCGTGTGGTGATAATGTATGGTACTGTATATTATCATGTCCTGATAATGTATGCTACTGTATATTATCGTGTGATGATGCTCTATTACTTCCTCAGGGTAACATTGTCCTGGCTGCAGAGAATGAGGCAGAACAAAACCAGTGGCTGGAGATGCTGCAGGAGTCTGGCAGAGTGTGAGTCACTATTTACTACATAAAGCCTCTTTAAATCTAGCTGTACAAACTGCCTCTTTAAACAAATAACATCAAATTGATCAGAAGTACAGTGAAGACATTGTTAATATTGTAAATGACTATTGTAGCTGGAAACAGCTGATTTTTAATGGAATACCTACATAGGCGTACAGAGGCCCATTTATAAGTAACCATCACTCCTGTGTTCCAATGGCACGTTGTGTTAGCTAATCCAAGTTTATCATTCTGAAAGGCTAATTGATCATTAGGAAACCCTTTTGAAATTATGTTAGCACAGCTGAAAACTGTTGTCCTGATTAAAGAAGCAATAAAACTGCCCTTCTTTAGACTAGTTGAGTATCTGGAGTTTTAGCATTTGTGGGTTCAATTATAGGCTAAAAATGAGCAGTAACAAAGTACTTTTTTCTGAAACTCGTCAGTCTAGTCTTGTTCTTAGAAATGAAGGCTATTCCATGCTAGAAATTGCCAAGAAACTGAAGTTCTCATACACCGCTGTGTCCTACTCCCTTCACAGAACAGCGCAAACTGGCTCTAACCAGAATAGAAAGAGGAGTGGGAGGCCCTCGGTGCACAACTGAGCAAGAGGACAAGTACATCTAGTTTGAGAAACAGACGCGTCACAAGTCCTCAACTGGCAGCTTCATTAAATAGTACCCGCAAAACACCAGTCTCAACGTCAACAGTGAAGAGACGACTCCGGGATGCTGGCCTTCTAGGCAGAGTTCCTCTGTCCAGTGTCTGTGTTCTTTTGCCCATCTTAATCTTGTCTTTTTATTGGCCAGTCTGAGATATGGCTTTTTCTTTGCAACTCTGCCAAGAAGGCCAGCTTCCCGGAGTCGCCTCTTCACTGTTGACGTTGAGACTGGTGTTTTGCGGGTACTATTTAATGAAGCTGCCATTTTGAGCCTGTAATCGAACACAAATGCTGATGCTCCAGATACTCAACTAGTCTAAAGAAGGCCAGTTTCATTGCTTCTTTAATCAGGACAACAGTTTTCAGCTGTGCTAACATAATTGCAAAAGGGTTTTCTAATGATCAATTATCCTTTCAAAATTATAAACTGGGATTAGCTAACAATGTGCCATTGGAACACAGGAGTGATGGTTGCTGATAATGGGCCTATATAGATATTCCATAAAAAATCTGCCATTTCCAGCTACAATAGTCATTTACAACATTAACAATGCCTACACTGTATTTCTGATCAACTTGATGTTATTTTAATGGACAGAAAATGTGCTTTTCTTTAAAAAACAAGGACTTTTCTAAGTGACCCCAAACTTTTGAACGGTAGTGTAACTGTGAACAAACTACACACTGTCTCTTTAACTCTAACTGTAGACAAACTAGGCACTGCCTCTTTAAATCCAACTGACCACGCGGCATCTTTAAATCCAACTGACCACGCTGTCTCTTTAAATCCAACTGACCACGCTGTCTCTTTAAATCCAACTGACCACACTGTCTCTTTAAATCCAACTGACCACACTGTCTCTTTAAATCCAACTGACCACACTGTCTCTTTAAATCCAACTGACCACACTGTCTCTTTAACTCTAACTGTAGACAAACTAGGCACTACATCTTTAAATCCAACTGACCACACTGTCTCTTTAAATCCAACTGACCACGCTGTCTCTTTAAATCCAACTGACCACGCTGTCTCTTTAAATCCAACTGACCACACTGTCTCTTTAAATCCAACTGACCACGCTGTCTCTTTAAATCCAACTGACCACGCTGTCTCTTTAAATCCAACTGACCCCACTAACTGTATTATCAGGGGCAGCAGGGGTTAAGTCTATAAGTCTAAGTAAAGGGTCCACCTTAGAGGGGGACTTTAGTCTCCTCAGACATGAATAGAGGAGCTGCACAGATCTGCAATTGTATAGTGGAATATGTGACCTACTGTTGTGTGGTACTGGTGGTGATCATGCTGTATAAAACCTATATGGCCACGTGCTGTGTTAAACCTGTTAAACACCTAGTGTCTAAAACCTCCAGCACCTGGAAGAACGCCCAACTGGGAGAAGCCATGATAGAGAGCCTGGAAGCCCAGGGACTGCAGCTGGCCAAGGAGAAGCAAGAGTACCTGGGTAAGAAGAGGAACTGTGGGAGGCATGGGGAGACAGGAGGCATGAGGCCTGGTTCAGGGGAGAGAGGAGTGACTGGGTGAGCCGGGGGACATGGGCAGGTATGGATCAGGGTGGCAGGTCTGAGGGGCTGAAAGTCCTTTTGTTCTTTTAGTTTTGATGCTTACAGTCCCACGTGGAGACAATGGCCATATACAACAAGTAATCAGGCTGTTTTGTCACCCCCAGATAAGCTGATGGAGGAGACCGAAGAACTGAGCCTGCAGAGAGAGCAGAAGGAGCATCTCGAACGTCTGAACCTGGTTCTGGAGGAGGAGAAGCAGAAGTTTGAGGAGCTGGTGACGGAGCTTAGAGCAGAGCAGGATCAGATCAAACTGTAAGAGAGAGATATGGAGAACACAAACTGGGATATTTACAATAATAAATACAGTAATAAATAATATACAGTAATAGATAATATACAGTAATAAATAAATAAATACAGTAACAAATACTTCAGTAACAAATAATATACAACAATAAATAATATACATAAATAAATACAGTAATAAAGAAAATACAGTAATAAGTAATATACAGTAATAATAATATACAGTAGTAATATATAGTAATAATAATATACAATAATAAATAATATACATAAATAATCTGACACTTATAGCCAGAAAGCTGTCTAAGAGCAGGTTTAACCTCTCTACTGTTAGAAAGCCGGATCAACTAAGAGTGAATAAACTATTTTGAAAAAGCAATTAAGGGAATTAACTGGAATGATCTCTTGTCCTATACAGACGTGGAAGCTGATAGTCAGGTTTTTCTATCCACAATACAGACTACAATAAATGGTTTCCCAAAGAAAATCCAATCCAAACCTGGCCAAAAGAGCACTCTTCCTTGGCTAAATGGAGAAATCTGGAAATTGATGAAAGAACGAGATTATGCTCTAAAAATAGCCCTAAGATCCAAATTAGAGCATGACAGACGTAGGTTTACCATGTTGAGAAATAAGGTGATGAAAGAAATCAGACAGGCCAAGGCAAACTTTTTTATTAACATAATTGGTGAAGCAAAGGGAAATTCTAAATTGATCTGGGAGAATCTAAAAAAGTTAACAGGGAAAGACCATAGTAACACTGCAAAAAGACTAGAAATCACGGTGAATAACAATCTAACACAGGGTGCAGTCGAAATAGCAATAGTCTTCAATTCCTACTTTATTGACTCTGTCAGGGTACTGACACAGAAACCCCTCCACTGGTTTATTGGGCTCAGTGCTAGTGAATGACGCTCAACCTGTCTTCATCATAAGGGAGGTTTCTGAGTCAAAGGTGAACAAGGTGATTAGCTCACTAAAGAACTCTAAAGCCAAAGATGTATATGGGCTGGACTCTACCTTTCTTAAAAACTACAAAGAGTCACTCATTGGCCCCATTACTAAGGTCACCAACACATCTATGGTCTCGGGGTGTTTCCAAGGGCATGGAAGTCGGCCATAATACCGACCATCTTTTAATCGGGCGACCCTGCTGACGTGAGTAACTACAGGCCCATTAGTATACTACCTGTGGTGTCAAAGGTTGTTGAAAAGTGTGTAGCAGAACAACTGATTGCCCACCTCAACAACAGCCCCTTCACGTTACACTCCATGCAGTTTGGCTTCAGAGCGAAACACTCCACAGAAACGGCCAACTGCTTTCTTCTGGAAAATGTGAAGTCCAAGATGGACAAAGGGGGCGTTGTTGGGGCTGTGTTTCTGGTTTCTGAAGGCTTTTGATACTGTTAACCATGAGATTCTCATCACAAAATTGTCCAAGTTCAACTTTTCCCCCGATACCTTGAGATGGTTGAAATCATACCTCGAAGGCAGAACTCAGTGTGTCAGAGTGAGCAATGAGCTGTCGCCCACTCTCAGCTATGATGTGGGCGTCCCCCAAGGGTCAATACTGGGGCCCCTCCTGTTCAGCCTGTACATTAATGATCTGCCTTCTGTCTGTACTGGGTCTGAAGTTCAAATGTATGCAGATGATACAGTGATATATGTGCAAAGAGCAAACAACAAGCTGCACAAGAACTCCCTACTGTAATGGTCCAGGTTACAAGGTGGCTCAGTGACTCACTACTGTAATGGTCCAGGTTACAAAGTGGCTCAGTGACTCACTACTGTAATGGTCCAGGTTACAAAGTGGCTCAGTGACTCACTACTGTAATGGTCCAGGTTACAAAGTGGCTCAGTGACTCACTACTGTAATGGTCCAGGTTACAAAGTGGCTCAGTGACTCACTACTGTAATGGTCCAGGTTACAAAGTGGCTCAGTGACTCACTACTGTAATGGTCCAGGTTACAAAGTGGCTCAGGGACTCACTACTGTAATGGTCCAGGTTACAAAGTGGCTCAGTGACTCACTACTGTAATGGTCCAGGTTACAAAGTGGCTCAGTGACTCACTACTGTAATGGTCCAGGTTACAAAGTGGCTCAGGGACTCACTACTGTAATGGTCCAGGTTACAAAGTGGCTCAGTGACTCACTACTGTAATGGTCCAGGTTACATAGTGACTCAGTGACTCACTACTGTAATGGGCCAGGTTACAAAGTGGCTCAGTGACTCACTACTGTAATGGTCCAGGTTACAAAGTGGCTCAGTGACTCACTACTGTAATGGTCCAGGTTACAAAGTGGCTCAGTGACTCACTACTGTAATGGTCCAGGTTACAAAGTGTCTCAGTGACTCACTACTGTAATGGACCAGGTTACAAAGTGGCTCAGTGACTCACTACTGTAATGGTCCAGGTTACAAAGTGGCTCAGTGACTCACTACTGTAATGGTCCAGGTTACAAAGTGGCTCAGTGACTCACTACTGTAATGGTCCAGGTTACAAAGTGGCTCAGTGACTCACTACTGTAATGGACCAGGTTACAAAGTGGCTCAGTGACTCACTACTGTAATGGTCCAGGTTACAAAGTGGCTCAGTGACTCACTACTGTAATGGTCCGGGTTACAAAGTGGCTCAGTGACTCACTACTGTAATGGTCCGGGTTACAAAGTGGCTCAGTGACTCACTACTGTAATGGTCCGGGTTACAAAGTGGCTCAGTGACTCACTACTGTAATGGTCCAGGTTACAAAGTGGCTCAGTGACTCACTACTGTAATGGTCCAGGTTACAAAGTGGCTCAGTGACTCACTACTGTAATGGTCCAGGTTACAAAGTGGCTCAGTGACTCACTACTGTAATGGACCAGGTTACAAAGTGGCTCAGTGACTCACTACTGTAATGGTCCAGGTTACAAAGTGGCTCAGTGACTCACTACTGTAATGGTCCAGGTTACAAAGTGGCTCAGTGACTCACTACTGTAATGGTCCGGGTTACAAAGTGGCTCAGTGACTCACTACTGTAATGGTCCAGGTTACAAAGTGGCTCAGTGACTCACTACTGTAATGGTCCAGGTTACAAAGTGGCTCAGTGACTCACTACTGTAATGGACCAGGTTACAAAGTGGCTCAGTGACTCACTACTGTAATGGTCCAGGTTACAAAGTGGCTCAGTGACTCACTACTGTAATGGTCCAGGTTACAAAGTGGCTCAGTGACTCATGTTTGCATCTCAATATGAAAAAAAACTGTTTGCATGTTCTTCACAAAGAGGGCAACAGATGCTACTGAGCCAGATGTCTATGTGTCAGGGGAGGAGCTCCAGGTGGTATCTGATTTTAAGTACCTTGGCATCATACTTGATTCCAACCTCTCTTTTAAAAAGCACCAAATTCAACCTAGCTAATTTCCGATTTATACGAAATTGTTTGACTACAGAGGTAGCAAAACTGTACTTCAAATCGATGATACTCCTCCACTTAACATACTGCTTGACTAGTTGGGCCCAAGCTTGCTGTACAACATTAAAACCTATTCAGTCTGTCTACAAACAGGCACTCAAAGTGCTTGATAGGAAGCCCAATAGCCATCATCACTGTTACATCCGCAGAAAGCATGAGCTCCTGAGTTGGGAAAATCTTGTGCAATACACCGACGCATGTCTTGTATTCGAGATCCTAAATGGCCTAGCTCCCCCTCCACTCAGTATTTTTGTTAAACAGAAAACCCAAACATATGGCAGCAGATCCACAAGGTCTGCCATGAGAGGTGACTGTATAGTTCCCTTAAGGAAAAGCACCTTTAGTAAATCCGCTTTCTCTGTGAGAGCTTCCCATGTCTGGAATACACTGCCATCAGACACACATAACTGCACCACATATCACACTTTCACAAAATGCATGAAGACATGGCTAAAGGTCAATCAGATTTGTGAACATAATCCCTAGCTGTGTATTGCCGCTTTCCATGTTGTCTGTTGTCTGTAGCTTGTGAGGTGTGGAAACACTTTGTTGCTTTTATGAATTTTGTCTTGCTGCTTTTTGTTCTATGTTGCTCTGTCTGTATGCTACGTCTTGCTTGTCCTATGTTGCTCTGTCTGTATGCTACGTCTTGCTTGTCCTATGTTTCTCTGTCTGTATGCTATGTCTTGCTTGTCCTATGTTGCTCTGTCTGTATGCTACGTCTTGCTTGTCCTATGTTGCTCTGTCTGTATGCTACGTCTTGCTTGTCCTATGTTGCTCTTCGTGTGCTCACTGCTCAATGATTGTCTGTATTGTAATTATTTTTAATAACCGGCCCAGGGACTGCGGTTGAAAATTAGCCAGCTGGCTAAAACCGGCACTTTTACTGAAACGTTGATTAATGTGCACTGTCCCTGTAAAAATAAAATAAACTCAACTCAAATAAATACAGTAATAAGTAATATACAGTAATAATAATATACAGTAATAATAATATACACTAAGTATATACAGTAATAAGTAATATACAGTAATAAGTAATATACAGTAATAATAATATACAGTAATAAGTCATATACAGTAATAATAATACAGTAATAAGTAATATACAGTAATAAGTAATATACAGTAATAAGTAATATACAGTAATAATAATATACAGTAATAAGTAATATACAGTAATAATACAGTAATAAGTAATATACAGTAATAATATACAGTAATAAGTCATATACAGTAATAAGTAATATACAGTAATAATAATATACAGTAATAAGTAATATACAGTAATCCCCACATACGAGTAAGAAAGATGCATGTAATACATATAAAGAGCATTTAATATAAGGAATGTAGCTCGTATCTCCGTCTTTATCCACTGCATTAACTAAACTGCTGTGAAAACTCTTAAGACTGATCCTCAGGTCTGTTGTGGGTTTGATGCTCTCTGAACTGGTCAGTCTGGAGAGTGTTGCTATTACACTGTGTGGTGTACCGTGTTGTTGACAGGGACTTGGACGGCACGGCACAGTCTCTGAAAGGTGTGGAGTCTGAAAAAGAGGTGCTGAACAGTTTAACAACACTTCTACAGAAGTCTATTGAGGTATTTAAAATTAATTTGAGGAGAAACACACACACACACACACACACACACACACACACACACACACACACACACACACACACACTCAGGTACACACACACCTTCATTACATCCATGATCTGGTCCTTCAGGAGCTGTCCCATGAGAAGCAGCGAACCCTGGAGTTGCTGAGGGAGAAGGCCCTTGAGCAAGGAGCTGAGCATCCAGAGAAGGAGGAGGAGGTGCAGCCTGGTGACACGGGACTGCGATCGGAGCTGAGACACATTGAAGAGCAGATGAGGAAACTGCAGAGAGAGAAGGAGCAGGCGGAGGAGAGGTGAGAGGACCAGGAACATGGATCTTATTTCTGTCCAGTCTTGTTCAGAAGATTGTAAAACCTTCTCCTACCATATAAAAGACACACGAATCAGCCGATTGGTTAGAAAGGATCTGACCTCAGATGGAGCTGCATGTGACCGGGCCGGCTGGTCCGCTTTCAGAAAGTTAGCGTGCCCGTGTCTGATCACAGCTGACTGCCCTGTGGCTGCCTAAGTGTTTAATGAGGGTGAGAAACACCATTAAATTGGAAATGTGCATTGATTCCTCAACAGCCAAACCAATGACATGCACCAGTGACTGGGATCAGGATGTGATGGGAAACTGGTGTTGACCAGAGGGCATGAGTGTTGTATAAAAAAAAAATATATGCAGTGTATCTGTCAATGGCGGGCCCCACTGCAGAGCTCCGCCGTGAGGCCTACTGTGGGTGTCTCTCAAGGCGGAGTCACATTGAAGAGCCCCATGGTGAGGGCCTATTGAGGTTTTCTCTCAATGGCGGGCCCCACTGCAGAGCTCCGCCGTGAGGCCTACTGTGGGTATCTCTCAAGGCGGAGTCACATTGAAGAGCCCCATGGTGAGGGCCTATTGAGGTTTTCTCTCAATGGCGGGCCCCACTGCAGAGCTCCGCCGTGAGGCCTACTGTGGGTATCTCTCAAGGCGGAGTCACATTGAAGAGCCCCATGGTGAGGGCCTATTGAGGGTTTCTCTCAATGAAGGGCCTCACTGCAGAGCTCCACCGTGAAGCCTAATGAGGGTGTCTCTCAATCAAGTGTTCCCAATGTAGAGCTCTGCAACAAGGCCCTCTGTAATTTCCCACAGGGCATTTCCTGGAAATTAGGACCTACAGAACGACATTCTTCTCTAACAGATCATTGTGAGCTTGTGTCTGATATTAACATCCCCTTGTGATACATTATCATACCAAATTCCTTCATTAGGTAAGAGGTTGGGTAAGAGGTTGGGTAAGAGGTTGGGTAAGAGGTTGGGTAAGAGGTTGGGTAAGAGGTCGGGTAAGAGGTAAGCGATATAAATGCCCAGGGCGGAAGGCTTTTTAACACTTAGCCTGGTATTGACCTGCTGTGGATGGGGATTGGACTGCAGGATTGTGTTAGTATGCACAGTGCCTTTCCTCTAACTGTGTGTCTGGCAATGTGCCCGTCACTGTGTGTGTGCGTGCACGCTAGCTGCATGTTACTGTGTGTGTTGCATGTTACTGTGTGTGTGTGTGTGTGTGTGTGTGTGTGTGTGTTTTGTACCTCTCCTCTGACTGACTGTGTGTGTGTGAGCGTGCATAGGACTGTGTGTTCTCTGGCTCCCCCCCTGCAGACTAACAGAGAATGAGCAGCGTGCCACAGTTTTACATGACTGTCTGTGTTCTCTGGCTCCTCCCCCTGTAGACTAACGGAGAATGAGCAGCGTGCCACAGTTTTACATGACTGTCTGTGTTCTCTGGCTCCTCCCCCTGTAGACTAACGGAGAATGAGCAGCGTGCCACAGTTTTACATGACTGTCTGTGTTCTCTGGCCCCCCCTGTAGACTAACGGAGAATGAGCAGCGTGCCACAGTTCTGCAACAGGAGAGCGAGTTCTACTCCTGCCAGTCCAGGACTCTACAGCAGTCCCTCACACAGCTCACTGTGGACAAGAAGCAGACTGAGGTGGAACTCAAGGTAAACCATACTGCCGCTCAAATGGCACCCTATTCCCTATATAGTGCACTACTTTTGGCCAGAGCTATGGCACCCTATTCCCTATATAGTGCACTGCTTTTGGCCAGAGCTATGGGACCCTGTTCTCTAGATAGCTCTGGCCAAAAGTAGTACACTATGGCACCCTATTCCCTATATAGTGCACTGCTTTTGGCCAGAGCTATGGGACCCTGTTCCCTAGATAGTGTACTACTTTTGGCCAGAGTTATGGCATAAAGACTGGCCATGGCTCACATCAACACCTTCATCCGACACCCTGGACTCATTCCAATTCGCATACCGCCCCAACAGATCCACAGATGACAAAATCTCTATTGCATAATAATAATAATGGCGCCGGAGTGGAGGACTGCACTTTTACAGGCTTCTAACCAACTGTGGGGTTTTTTTTCTCGCATTGTTTGTAACTTATTTTGTACATAAAGTTGCTGCTACCGTCTCTTATGACCGAAAAGAGCTTCTGGACGTAGGTGAGTGAGTAAATCACCACTACCATCAATTCTATTGGCAAATCACTGGAGAATAAACTGGATGATCTACGGTCAAGACTATCCTACTAACGGGATGTTAAAAACTGTAATATATTATGTTTCACCGATTCGTGGCTGAACGACGACACAGATAAAATAGAGCTGGCTGGGTTTTCCGTGCATCGACAGGACAGAGCAGCTACGTCTGGTAAGACAAGGGGTGGGGGTGTGTGTCTATTTGTCAAAAACAGCTGGTGTGCTATGTCTAATATTAAATAAATCTCGAGGTAAAGCTCACCTGAGGTAGAGTATCTCATGATAAGCTGTAGACCAAGAGAGTTCTTGCTAGATAGTAAGGGCAGGCAACAACACATCTGCCACGCTGATCCTCAACACCGGAGTCCCTCAGGGGTGCGTGCCTAGTCCTCTCCTGTACTCCCTGTTCACCCACGACTATGTGGCCAAGCACGACTCCAACACCATCATTAAGTTTGCTGACGACAGAACAGTGGTAGGCCTGATTACCGACAACGATGAGACCGCCTATAAGGAGGAGGTCAGGAACCTGGCAGTGTGGTGCCAGGACAACAACCTCTCCCTCAATGTGAGAAAGACAAAGGAGATGATCATAGACTACAGGAAAAGGAGGGCCGAACAGGCCCCCATTAACATCGACGGGGCTGTAGTGGAGCTTGTCGAGAGTTTCAAGTTCCTTGGCGTCCACATCACCAACTAACTATCATGGTCCAAACACACCAAGACAGTCGTGAAGAGGGCACGGCAACACATCTTCCCCCTCAGGAGACTGAAAATATTTGGCATGGGTCCCCAGATCCTCAAGGAGCTCTACAGCTGCACCATCGAGAGCATCACCGCCTGGTATGGCAACTGATCTGCATCCGACCATAAGGCGCTACAGAGGTACAACACTGAGGACAGGCTCCCTGCCATCCAGGACCAATATACCAGGCGGGTTCAGAGGAAGACAAAAAATTGTTAAGGACTCCAGCCACACAAGTCACAGGCTGTTCTCTCTGCTACCACACGGCAAGCGGTACCGATGCACCAAGTCTGGAACCAACAGGACCCTGAACAGCTTCTACCCCCAAGCCATAAGACTACTAAATAATTCAACAAAAAGCTACCCTGACTATCTACATTGGCGTCAGTTACAGTAATTCTGGCATTCAAACAGGGCTCTAAATAAATAAAAAGCTACCTCAATTACCACTGGTGCTCCCAAAAGTTCGGGCCAAAAATTTAGGAGCATCAGAAAATAAGATTGTTTGAATTTATTGCCTACACTGAGTGTACAAAACCTTAGGACACCTTCCTAATATTGAGTTGCACCCCCTTTTGCCCTCAGAACAGCCTCAATTCGTCAGGGACATGGACTCTACGAGGTGTCGAATGCGTTCCACAGGGATGCTGGCCCGTGTTGACACAAACGCTTCCCACAGTTGTGTCAAGTTGGCTGGTAGTGGATCTCTACTCCGAATAGCTTGTTCCATTTTATCCCACAGATGCTCAATTGGATTGAGATCTGGTGACTGTGCAGGCCACTGCAGTAAGCTGAATTCACTGTCATGTTTGTGGAACCAGTCCTGGACAACGCTAACCTTGTAGCATGGGGCTTTATCCCGCTGAAAAAAATCCATCACAGATGGATACACTGCTGCCATGAAGGGATGAACCTGATTAGCGATGATGGTTAGATATCCTGTGTGGCCTTCAAACGTTGGTCCACTTTTTATCATGGGGCCCAATATGTGCCATGAAAACACATCTAACACCATCACACCATCACCACCAGCCTGCAGTGTTGACACGTGGCATGATGGATGCATGTACTCATGGTTTTCTCCGTACCCTAGTCCTCCCATTTAGCGTGAAAATGCAGGAACCAAGATTCATCACAACAGGCAATTTTTCTCCAATTCTCCAGTGTCCAGTGTATTCATTCCTTAGCCCATTGCAAACAAAGTTTGTTAATTTTTGCTGAAAGAAGTGGAACTCTATAAGGTCGTCAGCTGCCATACCCCATTTGTGTCAAGGTACGACGAGTTGTGCATTCTTCAGTGGGTCTTTTAGCACCAATGTTGTACTGGAATGTCAGTTGACCAACCATTCACCCTCTGCATGGCACATATACACAGTCCATGTCTCAATTGTCTCAAAGCTTAAATATTATTATTTAACCTGTCTCCTCTCCTTCATTTACACTGATTGAAGTGGATTTAGGTCAATAAGGGATCATAGCTTTCACCTGGTCAGTCAATGTCATGGAAAGAGCATTTTTTATACACTCAATGAATATTGGGCCTCAATGAATTCTAGCTACTTTTGAATCACATGTCGTGCCCTAGAAACTAATATGTAACACCGTAAATACATTAGTTTGTTAAAAATATATAAATGTTTGATAGGAATACCTGTCAATGAAGTTAAAGTAATTTGTAGAATATTATGTTTCTGTTTCTGTGTAAAAGCACTATTTTGCTATTGAGGTTGTTAGCTAGCTAGCCAATGAGGTAACCTGACTGATGTTTGATATACCGGTCAAGTTACCAGGTTGTTAGCTAGCTAGCCAATGAGGTAACCTGATTGATGTTTGATATACCGGTCAAGTTACCAGGTTGTTAGCTAGCTAGCCAATGAGGTAACATGACTGATGTTTGATATACCGGTCAAGTTACCAGGTTGTTAGCTAGCTAGCCAATGAGGTAACGTGACTGATGTTTGATATACCGGTCAAGTTACCAGGTTGTTAGCTAGCTAGCCAATGAGGTAACGTGACTGTTGTTTGATATACTGGTAATGTTACCAGGTTGTTAGCTAGCTAGCCAATGAGGTAACGTGACTGATATACTGGTAATGTTACCAGGTTGTTAGCTAGCTAGCCAATGAGGTAACGTGACTGATATACTGGTAAAGTTACCAGGTTGTTAGCTAGCTAGCCAATGAGGTAACGTGACTGATATACTGGTAAAGTTACCAGGTTGTTAGCTAGCTAGCCAATGAGGTAACGTGACTGATATACTGGTAAAGTTACCAGGTTGTTAGCTAGCTAGCCAATGAGGTAACGTGACTGATATACTGGTAAAGTTACCAGGTTGTTAGCTAGCTAGCCAATGAGGTAACGTGACTGATATACTGGTAATGTTACCAGGTTGTTAGCTAGCTAGCCAATGAGGTAACGTGACTGATATACTGGTAAAGTTACCAGGTTGTTAGCTAGCTAGCCAATGAGGTAACGTGACTGATATACTGGTAACGTTACCAGGTTGTTAGCTAGCTAGCCAATGAGGTAACGTGACTGATATACTGGTAATGTTACCAGGTTGTTAGCTAGCTAGCCAATGAGGTAACGTGACTGATGTTTGATATACTGGTAACGTTACCAGGTTGTTAGCTAGCTAGCCAATGAGGTAACGTGACTGATATACTGGTAACGTTACCAGGTTGTTAGCTAGCTAGCCAATGAGGTAACGTGACTGATATACTGGTAATGTTACCAGGTTGTTAGCTAGCTAGCCAATGAGGTAACGTGACTGATATACTGGTAATGTTACCAGGTTGTTAGCTAGCTAGCCAATGAGGTAACGTGACTGATGTTTGATATACCGGTCAAGTTACCAGGTTGTTAGCTAGCTAGCCAATGAGGTAACATGACTGATGTTTGATATACCGGTCAAGTTACCAGGTTGTTAGCTAGCTAGCCAATGAGGTAACGTGACTGATGTTTGATATACCGGTAATGTTACCAGGTTGTTAGCTAGCTAGCCAATGAGGTAACGTGACTGATATACTGGTAACGTTACCAGGTTGTTAGCTAGCTAGCCAATGAGGTAACGTGACTGATATACTGGTAAAGTTACCAGGTTGTTAGCTAGCTAGCCAATGAGGTAACCTGACTGATGTTTGATATACCGGTCAAGTTACCAGGTTGTTAGCTAGCTAGCCAATGAGGTAACCTGACTGAGTTGTGTCCCAGGCGGAGATTGAGTCTCGTATGGAGCTGGAGCGGAGGCTGAAGCAGGCCGAGGAGGCTCTACAGAACCTGGAGAAAGGTCTGAGCTCTCTGGAACGCTCCAAAGAGAAGGATGACAAGATGAAGGGAGACGTCAACAACCTCAGGAGTGAGTTACACTTACTGCACACACACACACACACACACACACGTACACACACACACACACACACGTACACACACACACACACACACACACACACACACACACACACACACACACACACACACACACACACACACACACACACACACACACACACACACACACACACACACACACGTACACAAACACACACGTACACACACACACACGTACACAAACACACACACACACGTACACAAACACACGTACACAAACACACACACACACACACACACGTACACACACACACGTACACACACAACCCCACACACACACACACGTACACTTACACACACTCTTCATGAGTCATAGATAAACACACAGCCATAAACAGTTAACCCAGAATGATTCATAAAGCAGTTCAGTTTACCCAGAATAATTAAGGGTTTCAGTTAACCCAGAATAATGGAGTATATTATTTAAGTCATATTTAGTGTCCTAGCAATTACTGAGTGCTGCAAGGAACAAAAATATATACACAACATGCAACAATGTCAAAGATTTTACTGAGTTACAGTAAATCAGTCAATTGAAATGAATTCATTCGGCCCTAATCTATGGATGTCACATGATGAGGAATATAGACATGCGTCTGTTATCACAACTCAGGCTAAGACCCAGATTGAGATACAGCAGGTGGATAGTACGAGTCTCAGAGTTTTTTATAGTACAGGACAGCAGGCAAAAGATAAGTCAAGGCAGGCAAAGAGTCGTAATCCCAATCAGAGTCAGGCAGGTACAGGACACCAGGTAGGATCAGAGTCAGGCAGGTACAGGACACCAGGTAGGATCAGAGTCAGGCAGGTACAGGACACCAGGTAGGATCAGAGTCAGGCAGGTACAGGACACCAGGTAGGATCAGAGTCAGGCAGGTACAGGACACCAGGTAGGATCAGAGTCAGGCAGGTACAGGACACCAGGTAGGATCAGAGTCAGGCAGGTACAGGACACCAGGTAGGATCAGAGTCAGGCAGGTGCAGGACCCCAGGTAGGATCAGGGTCAGGCAGGTACAGGACACCAGGTAGGATCAGAGTCAGGCAGGTACAGGACACCAGGTAGGATCAGAGTCAGGCAGGTACAGGACACCAGGTAGGATCAGAGTCAGGCAGGTACAGGACACCAGGTAGGATCAGGGTCAGGCAGGTACAGGGCACCAGGTAGGATCAGAGTCAGGCAGGTACAGGACACCAGGTAGGATCAGAGTCAGGCAGGTACAGGACACCAGGTAGGATCAGGGTCAGGCAGGTACAGGACACCAGGTAGGATCAGGGTCAGGCAGGTACAGGACACCAGGTAGGATCAGAGTCAGGCAGGTACAGGACACCAGGTAGGATCAGGGTCAGGCAGGTTCAGGACACCAGGTAGGATCAGAGTCAGGCAGGTACAGGACACCAGGTAGGATCAGAGTCAGGCAGGTACAGGACACCAGGTAGGATCAGGGTCAGGCAGGTTCAGGACACCAGGTAGGATCAGAGTCAGGCAGGTACAGGACACCAGGTAGGATCAGGGTCAGGCAGGTACAGGACACCAGGTAGGATCAGAGTCAGGCAGGTACAGGACACCAGGTAGGATCAGGGTCAGGCAGGTACAGGACACCAGGTAGGATCAGGGTCAGGCAGGTACAGGACACCAGGTAGGATCAGAGTCAGGCAGGTACAGGACACCAGGTAGGATCAGAGTCAGGCAGGTACAGGACACCAGGTAGGATCAGAGTCAGGCAGGTACAGGACACCAGGTAGGATCAGGGTCAGGCAGGTACAAGACACCAGGTAGGATCAGAGTCAGGCAGGTACAGGACACCAGGTAGGATCAGAGTCAGGCAGGTACAGGACCACAGGTAGGATCAGGGTCAGGCAGGTACAGGGCACGAGGTAGGATCAGAGTCAGGCAGGTACAGGACACCAGGTAGGATCAGGGTCAGGCAGGTACAGGACACCAGGTAGGATCAGAGTCAGGCAGGTACAGGACACCAGGTAGGATCAGGGTCAGGACAGGCAGAAAGGTCAGAACTGGGAAGACAGGGAAAAACAAAAACTAGATCACGGGAACACGCTGGTAAGACTTGACGGGACAAGACGAACTGGCAACAGACAAACAGAAAACGCAGGTATAAATACACAGGGAATAATGGGGGGAGATGGGAGACACCTGCTGGGGGGTGGAGACAAGCACAAAGACAGGTGAAACAGATCAGGGTGTGACACTGTTGGTCACAGATACCTGGATCAGAAAACTAGTCAGTATCTGGTGTGACCACCATTTGCCTCATGCAGCGCAACACATCTCTTTCACATAGAGTGGATCAGGCTGTTGATTGTGGCCTGTGGATTGTTGTCCCACTCCTCTTCAATGGCTGTGTAAAATTACTGGATATTGCCAGGAACTGGAACACGCGGTCGTACACGTCGATCCAGAGCATTCCAAACATGCTCATTGGGTGACATGTCTGGTGGGTAGGCAGGCCATGGAAGAACTGGGACATTTTCAGCTTCCAGGAATTGTGTCCAGATCCTTACAACACGGGGCCGTGCATTAGCATGCTGAAACATGAGGTGATGGCGGCAGATGAAAGGCACGACAATGGGCCTCAGTACCTCGTCACGGTATTTCTGTGCATTCAAATTGCCATCGATAAAACGCAATTTTGTTCATTGTCCGTAGCTTAGGCCTGCCCCATACCATAACCCCACCGCCACCATGGGGCACTCTGTTCACAACGTTGACATCAGCAAACAGCTCGCCCACACGACGCCATACAAGCTGTCTGACATCTGCTCAGTAAAGTTGAAATTAGGATTCATCCGTGAAGAGCACACTTCTCCAGCGTGCCAGTGGCCATCAAAGGTGAGCATTTGCCCACTGAAGTCAGTTACAACACCGAACTGCTGTCAGGTCAAGACCCTGGTGAGGACAACGAGCACGCAGATGAGCTTCCCTGAGACAATTCTTTGGTTGTGCAAACCCACAGTTTCATCAGCTATCCGGGTGGCTGGTCTCAGACGATCCCGCAGGTGAAGAAGCCAGATGTGGAGGTCCTGGGTTGGCGTGGTTACACGTGGTCTGCGGTTGTGAGGCCGATTGGACGTACTGCCAAATTCTCTAAAACAACGTTGGAGGCGGCTTATGGTAGAGAAATGAACATTAAATTATCTGGCAACAGCTCAGGTGGACATTCCTGCAGCACCAAAACTTGAGACATCAGTGGCATTGTTGTGTGACCAAACTGCACATTTTAGAGGGCCTTTTATTGTCCCCAGCACAAGGTGTTTAATCAGCTTCTTGATATGCAACACCTATCAGGTGGATGGCTTATCTTGGAGAAATGTTCACTAAGAGGGATGCAAGCATATTTGTGCACAAACTCTGAGAGAAATACGCTTTTTGTGCGTATGGAACATTTCTGGGATCTTTTATTTCATGAAACATGGGACCAATCTTTTGCATGTTGTGTTTATATTTTTGTTCATTATAGCTACATGAATATGTGTGTGTTCTTCACCCAGAGTTCTTTGAGGAGTGTATCTGTGCTGCAGAGATCGAGGCCAAGCTCCCTTCTATAATGAAGAATGCTGTGTATCTCCACAAGGCTACAGCACGACGCATTAAGAGCTGCCGGATCCAGAGACGAGCCTCCAAACACCACTGGTGTAAGTACACACATACGCATGCACACCAGTGGAGGCTGCTGAGGGGAGGATGGCTCATAATAATGGCTGGAACGGAGCGAATGTGTTTGATTCCACTAATTTCCCTCCAGCCATTATTATGAGCCGTCCTCCCCAATTAAGGTGCCACCAACCTCCTGTGACACACACACAAACACTCATGTTTTTTCATCTGCAGTGAAACACTCCCAGTCATTCGTGGTTTCCCGTGGCGACAGCGCCAGCATAGAGGACCTGAGGGAGACTGCCCGGCGACTGACCTCCGACAGCTGCTTCAGGAAGAGCGTCTACAAGATCATCACACGCCACGACCAGGGGGCCTCCGCCAAGAAAGATGACTGACAGAGAGATAGGGAGGGATGGACTGCGGGAGTGTGTGTGTGTGTGTCTGTGTGTGTGTGTGTGTGTGTGTGTGTGTGTGTGTGTGTGTGTGTGTGTGTGTGTGTGTGTGTGTGTGTGTGTGAGAGAGAGAGTGAGACTGATTCCTCAGTGTAATAGTGTCAAGTCCTGTCGTCTGCTCCCACGGTGTTGTAGCTGGGTCGGAACTATCTTTAGGATGTCAAGTCCTGTCGTCTGCTCCCACGGTGTTGTAGCTGGGTCGGGACTATCTTTATGATGTCAAGTCCTGTCGTCTGCTCCCACGGTGTTGTAGCTGGGTCGGGACTATCTTTAGGATGTCATGTCCTGTCGTCTGCTCCCACGGTGTTGTAGCTGGATCGGGACTATCTTTAGGATGTCAAGTCCTGTCGTCTGCTCCCACGGTGTTGTAGCTGGATCGGGACTATCTTTATGATGTCAAGTCCTGTCGTCTGCTCCCACGGTGTTGTAGCTGGGTCGGGACTATCTTTAGGATGTCACGTCCTGTCGTCTGCTCCCACGGTGTTGTAGCTGGGTCGGGACTATCTTTAGGATGTCAAGTCCTGTCGTCTGCTCCCACGGTGTTGTAGCTGGGTCGGGACTATCTTTAGGATGTCATGTCCTGTCGTCTGCTCCCACGGTGTTGTTAGCTGGGTCGGGACTATCTTTAGGATGTCAAGTCCTGTCGTCTGCTCCCACGGTGTTGTAGCTGGATCGAGACTATCTTTAGGATGTCATGTCCTGTCGTCTGCTCCCACGGTGTTGTAGCTGGGTCGGGACTATCTTTAGGATGTCATGTCCTGTCGTCTGCTCCCACGGTGTTGTTAGCTGGATCGGGACTATCTTTATGATGTCATGTCCTGTCGTCTGCTCCCACGGTGTTGTAGCTGGATCGGGACTATCTTTATGATGTCATGTCCTGTCGTCTGCTCCCACGGTGTTGTTAGCTGGATCGGGACTATCTTTAGGATGTCAAGTCCTGTCGTCTGCTCCCACGGTGTTGTAGCTGGGTCGGGACTATCTTTAGGATGTCATGTCCTGTCGTCTGCTCCCACGGTGTTGTTAGCTGGATCGGGACTATCTTTAGGATGTCAAGTCCTGTCGTCTGCTCCCACGGTGTTGTAGCTGGGTCGGGACTATCTTTAGGATGTCAAGTCCTGTCGTCTGCTCCCACGGTGTTGTTAGCTGGATCGGGACTATCTTTAGGATGTCATGTCCTGTCGTCTGCTCCCACGGTGTTGTAGCTGGGTCGGGACTATCTTTAGGATGTCAAGTCCTGTTGTCTGCTCCCACGGTGTTGTAGCTGGGTCGGGACTATCTTTATGATGTCATGTCCTGTCGTCTTCTCCCACGGTGTTGTTAGCTGGATCGGGACTATCTTTAGGATGTCAAGTCCTGTCGTCTGCTCCCACGGTGTTGTAGCTGGATCGGGACTATCTTTAGGATGTCATGTCCTGTCATCTGCTCCCACGGTGTTGTAGCTGGTTCGGGACTATCTTTAGGATGTCAAGTCCTGTCGTCTGCTCCCACGGTGTTGTTAGCTGGATCGGGACTATCTTTAGGATGTCAAGTCCTGTCGTCTGCTCCCACGGTGTTGTTAGCTGGATCGGGACTATCTTTAGGATGTCAAGTCCTGTCGTCTGCTCCCACGGTGCTGTAGCTGGATCGGGACTATCTTTAGGATGTCAAGTCCTGTCGTCTGCTCCCACGGTGTTGTAGCTGGGTCGGGACTATCTTTATGATGTCAAGTCCTGTCGTCTGCTCCCACGGTGTTGTTAGCTGGATCGGGACTATCTTTATGATGTCATGTCCTGTCGTCTGCTCCCACGGTGTTGTAGCTGGTTCGGGACTATCTTTAGGATGTCATGTCCTGTCGTCTGCTCCCACGGTGTTGTTAGCTGGGTCGGGACTATCTTTAGGATGTCATGTCCTGTCGTCTGCTCCCACGGTGTTGTAGCTGGGTCGGGACTATCTTTATGATGTCATGTCCTGTCGTCTGCTCCCACGGTGTTGTTAGCTGGATCGGGACTATCTTTAGGATGTCAAGTCCTGTCGTCTGCTCCCACGGTGTTGTAGCTGGGTCGGGACTATCTTTAGGATGTCATGTCCTGTCGTCTGCTCCCACGGTGTTGTAGCTGGGTCGGGACTATCTTTATGATGTCAAGTCCTGTCGTCTGCTCCCACGGTGTTGTAGCTGGGTCGGGATTATCTTTAGGATGTCAAGTCCTGTTGTCTGCTCCCACGGTGTAGTAGCTGGATCGGGACTATCTTTAGGATGTCAAGTCCTGTCGTCTGCTCCCACGGTGTAGTA